>NC_063336.1:43967871-43998896 GCF_021869965.1 Rhincodon typus
ATGCTGCTTGGCCTGCTGTGTTCATCCAGCCCTGCACCTTGTTGTCTCGGATTCTCCAGCATCTGCAGTTCCTACTATCTCTGACAAGGTTAAATCTATTGCCTTAAATGTTTTTCATTGTGTAGTGTACTGGATTTGGGTTCTCACATTTGTCTATTCCCACAATGAACAAGAGTCCATGTAATCTGAGTGTAAATGATCTCCTTATTACTTATCGGGGATTCTGATTTATTAAAACATGACTACTCTTAACTGATTCCTTAAGGACAGCTTCCCATCACCCATAGATAGTAGGAACTGCAGATGCTGGAGAATCCGAGACAACAAGGTGCAGGGCTGGATGAACACAGCAGGCCAAGCAGCATCATAGGAGCAGAAAGGCTGACGTTTCGGGCCTAGACCCTTCATCAGAAATGGGGGAGGGGAAGGGGGTTCTGAAATAAATAGGGAGAGAGGGGGAGGCGGATAGAAGATGGATAGAGGAGAGGATAGGTGGAGAGGAAACAGACAGGTCGAAGAGGCGGGGATGGAGCCAGTAAAGGTGAGTGTAGGTGGGGAGTTAGGGAGGGGATAGGTCAGTCCAGGGAAGATTGTCAGGTCAAGGGGGCGGGATGAGGTTGGTAGGCAGGAGATGGGGGTGCGGCTTGAGGTGGGAGGAGGGGATAGGTGGGAGGAAGAACAGGTTAGGGAAGCGGGGACGAGCTGGACTGGTTTTGGGATGCAGTAGGGGGAGGGGAGATTTTGAAGCTTGTGAAATCCACCCCTTTTCTGATGAAGGGTCTAGGCCTGAAACGTCAGCCTTTCTGCTCCTATGATGCTGCTTGGCCTGCTGTTTTCCCATCACCCATGTTCTGTCATAGTTAAACAAAACAATACCTTGAAACATGTTTATTATGAACTGAGGAATAAGCTGTGCTGTATCAGTCATGTGGAGTCACCACCTGGTACTGAACAATCAACTGCAGTGTAACTATTTTTCATCAGCCTGTTCAGAGATGTAACAAAATGCTTCTGAATCACGTGGGTCTTGAATGCGGAACATTCTGTCCCGGAGTAGGGACACTAACACTGCACTACAAGGTGCCATCTAAATGCAGTGTAGAGTTTGCTTTGCTGTGGCCAGACCTCAGAATAGCATCTTGATTAAGGGATGCATTATTGCCTTTCATACACGAATCACCATTCTGCTTTATCTTAACCATCTAATTAGTTCTTAATTAGTGGTGATGTGTATTGCGGGTGTCGTCCCAGCAGGATCTGTGACACTTATTTCACACTGAACTTTATGACCAGCAGAGTGATACAACTTTCAACTCATCAATCCAGGCTTAATTTGAATCCAGAGGCTAGATTTTATACCTGCGCACCACTGGTGTTTCAGCATACTTTGTATAAGTAGGGTGTAGGAAATATGTCAGATATGTTCCACAATGTCTCTGCCCTTTCTTGTGGATGCATGATTTTTTGCCAAAAGTGACCCATATGGCAGGCAGCATACTCCTGCTTTCAGCGAGAAACACATAAATTGAGCAGTTAAGTGACATCAAATATTGCACTTTAATTAATCTACCTCTTACTTTCTATTGATGAATCCCCTATCCATTTTAAAAAGGCGTTTCCTAAATGCAGCAGTATTAATAAAGATGGACGCAACAATCAATGTTCAAACGATTACCTTTGCATTGAAAACCTCTTGGTAACTGCTTCTTCAATCGTTTTTGTTTTTGCTCAGATTGCTTAGCCCATCCCAATTTGGAATTTCAAGCCCACAGGCTCTTGCTCGACAACAAACAACTTAGCCTTGGAAGAGGAAGAACAGAAGTAAACAGAGACCAGTTTGTTCAGGTGATGCAAAGATATTTTCACTGCATCCAAAATAAGACCTGACATTCTTAAAAGAGATGTTTACCTACTGAAGGAGCTGTATCAGAAGCTCATTCAGTCCAGAAGATGGAAAGCAGCTATGAGATTTGATAAGCCTGTGACTAATCTCTTCAATGTCAATTGCTTTACTGGTGGCTATCCAATTTGCAGTGCACTAAACTTGTGTGCACCTGATCTGTCCACATATACATGTCATCATAGCATCCATTGCAAATTATTTCCTTCATTATTGATGACTACATTCACAAGTGCAAAAAGTTCGCTGAAACAGTCAAGAGCAACTGTCAAGAGGACTTATCAAAAGTATCAACAGGAACTATCAAGCTGTCAAGGCACTTAAATGTCTTGCTTTTCAAAGCTTTGACAAAAAACTACACAGTGGTTAAAAAAAACTTGCAATTTCATTCTGCGTGCTGACCTAAACCTGAAGGTTTCCATTACTGAATTACTGCTACATGATGATTCCACAAAAATCCATTATCACATAAGATGCCTGCGTTTTATGGTTTGATTGTCAGCTGCAGGACTGCAGCAAGCCTGAGCCAGAGATGTTGGCCAGGGAACAGAGTGATCAAGATCTGGCCAACATCTCTGTCTGGCTTGCTGCAGTGTTCCAGAAAAGCTCAGCACAAGCTGGAAGAACAACACCTCATTTTCCAGGAACTGCAGATGCTGGAGAATCTGAGACAACAAGGTATAGAGCTGGATGAACACAGCAGGCCAAGCAGCATCAGAGGAGCAGGAAAGCTGATGTTTTGTCCACTTGGGGACCCTGCAGTCCTCTGGACTCAATATTGAGTTTAATAATTTTAGGGCCTAAAGTCTCCCATGTCCCACCTCCCACCCCATGCACCAAGCCTTGTTATCACATAACCTACCATTACATACTATCTATTGATAGTCACTAACAGTCCCAATTAATAGCTATTCAGCCTCCTATCCCGATCGTTATCAACTCCTTTGTCTATCCAACTCTTTGATCTCTATCCCCATCTATCATTAACTCCTTATCACTTCTGCCCATTCTATCGTCTGCATATAAACCGACATTTTCCTACCTACCATCAGTTCTGAGGAAGGGTCACCGGACCTGAAATTTTAACTCTGATTTTTCTTCACAGATGCTGCCAGACCTGCTGAGATAATCTGGTACATAGGAGATGTGGGCACTGTCCTCAATGAACACTTCACATTGGTCTTCATAATGGAAAATGATGATAAATGTACAAACATCAGGGTGGAGGTCTATGAAATATTAGAAGCAATTAACATTGAAAGAGAGGAGGCACCAGTGCATTTATCAGCCTTAAAGTTGGATAA
The DNA here is from genome assembly GCF_021869965.1 of Rhincodon typus. Lineage (NCBI taxonomy): Eukaryota > Metazoa > Chordata > Chondrichthyes > Orectolobiformes > Rhincodontidae > Rhincodon > Rhincodon typus. The sequence continues at coordinate 43,971,076 of NC_063336.1, forward strand.
ATCCATTGGCCGGATGCGATTTATCCCAGACTGTTGAGGAAAACAAGGGAAGAGATATCAGGGGCTCTGGCAGTAAAATTCAAATCCTCTTTCCTCACAGGTGAGGTGCCAGAGGACTGAAAGACTTCTAATGTTGTCCTATTAATAAAAAAAGGAAGGATGGGATAGACCAGGAAATTATAGGCCCATAAATTGAACTTAAGTTGTGGAGAAATTATTAGAAAGAACTCTGAAGAAAGGAATATATCTCCACTTGGAGAGACATAGATTATAGTTAGCATGCATTTGTTAATAGAAGGTTGCATTTGACAATTTCTTTGGAGAGTCAAGCAGGAGTGTTGATGATCATAATGCAGTTGATGTGGTCTACAAAGATGTTAACAAGTCTTTTAATAAGATTCTACATGTCAAAAAAGTGACAGCCCATGGGATGCAAGGCAAAGTGGCACATTAAAATTCAACACGGAAAAGTGTAAGTTTTTTATACACTTATGGAGTATGGTCATTGCTGGCTTGGCCAGCATTTATTTCCCATCCCTAGTTGCTCTTGAAAAGGTGGTGCTGAGCTGCCTTCTTGAACTACTGCAATCCACGTGCGGAAGGTAGACTCACAATACCATTAGACTGGAAATTCCATGAGTTGACCCGACAATACCGAAGGATAAGTGATATTCGTGGTCTTGGATTTGGAAGGTGTTATCTTTGGGGAATTTCTGCAGTGCATCATTTAGATGGTACACACGGCTACTACTAATCATTGGTAGCGGAGGGAGTGGATGTTTGTGGACTGCTTTGTCCACAAAGACATGTCAAATGTCTTGATTGTTGTTGGAGCTGCACTCATCCAGGTAAATGGGGAGTATTTTAACACGCTCCTGGGAGCGGCACTTGGGGAGGGATAACAAGGCACAGGATTTAACTATGAATGGTATGGCCCTGGAAAGTCCTGAAGATCAGAGAGACCTTGCTGTACACATCCACAGATCTCTGAAGGCTGTAGGGCAGGTAGTAAGGTGATTAGCAAAATGAATGGAAATCCTGCTGTTGTATTCTGCCATGCCTAATAAAGGCAAGGAAGTTACACTGGAACTGAATAAAATGCTCATTATATCACAGGTGGAGTACTAAATGTAGTTCTGGTCACTGCATTATAAAAAGAATGTGATTGCACTAGTGAGGGTGCTGAGGATACTTACCAAAATGTTGTCTGGACTGGAGGGTCTGAGCTGTTGGGAAAGATTGGATAGGCAGGATTATTTTGCTTGGAATAAAAGTTCGTGTGGTATCCTGCCAGAGGTGTAAAAGATTTTGAGGGACATAAATAGTGTGGATATAAAAGCACTTCTTCCATTAATAGAGGGGCCAATAACCAAGTACCATAGTTTGAGGTGTAGTAGAAGGCTAAGAAGAGATCTGAAGATAATGTTTTTTCACCCAGGGGGTGGTGGGAGTCTGGAATTCATTGCCTTAAAGCATAGTTGAATCAGAAACATTTAAGCAGTATTTAGATAATTACTCATGTTGCCATAACCTCCTAGGCTATGAGCCAAAAGCTGGAAATTCTAATAGTGTAGTCAGATCTTAATTGGCTGACACAGCCTAATGAGCCTAATGGTCTCCATCTGTGCTGGAAATGTCAATGAGTCTTTGAGTCCACAATCCTATAATACCTTTGTATAAGGGCAATAGTACTACATGACAATATTCTATATTGACTGAGAAGTTGGGGTATCAGTTTAATGTCTCATCCAAAATGAGTCAATTCCAACAGTGCAGCACCATATTGTCAACCTAAATCATTTGCCTAAGTCTCAGGAATAGGCCTTGAATCCATGACCTTCAGACTCAAAAAGAAGAATGCTACCACTGAGCCAAGGCAGATGCCCTAGAGAAAAACAAAAAGGGGCAGGGAACTAATATGCTCATTCTACATTCTATTTGTATGCGAAATGTATTTCAGGTTGTGGATTAGCAGAGATGTTGGGTGTAATTTTAACCGAACCCAATGCAGTCACATTCAATCGGTTTACTGTTTCATGTGCCAGCTCAAATTACACATCATTAATTTCCATGGAGCATGTAAAACAGAGGATTAATCAAATTTAGGTCATAGGCAACCTGGAAGAGAACATCTTTACACAAACAATTTCACTTACAAAATTCAGAGGCAGGTCATGTCTGACCACCACTTTTAAAAAATTGCTGATATTACAATTGTGAGTATAATCATCTGGCTAAGTCATTTAAATAGTGTAGTATAAATGATAAGCATTTGAATACATTTATTCACAGGTAATTATTTTACTTATGCAATGTAGTATATAGTAAATTTATGAAAGAATTTTCTCGTTGGCATTAACAAACTGCATTGAAATTGTATATTTTGTTTTAGTTCCAACTTCATTGGGATGCTGTACATATGAGACAATACAAAATTGACAGGCAGCTTGAAATGTTGACTTCCATTATCAAAACTAATGCCAGTAAGTGACTTGAAATGCTCTATCTGAGCACAGCATTTTCTCTAGAGACTTTGATTTTGGGTTCTCTGAATAAGTGCTTATTTCAGGATTCAGTATGAAATCAAAAAATAGCAAGCATACTGGTTTCTAGTTTGTTTAGTCAACCAAACACAAATTGTAGGTGATTTGAAATGAATTCTACAGAAACCTAAAATAAACCACAATAAATGCCAATACAAAATAACAAATGTGAAATACTCCAAAGCTTCTTCTACATATGCTCTGCCTTGCCTCTACATATGCTCTGCCTTGCCTCAAGACTGAACGATTGAGATTCAGGAAATCTTCAGTATCACCATCCAGATTACAAAGTGTTCACATTTGGGCCATTAGAATGATCTGACTATCCAGCCGTTACAGGCTCACTCTCTCTGCCAAAGCTTTGAACTGAGACATGGGGATGCAAACAGTCTGGAATGCATATACACTCGAGAGCCGTATCTGGTTCTGCTGATTCCTCCTGCGATTGTAAGAGCTCACAGGGATACTATTCCTTACTGATTTGAGGAAAAAGCCTGCCAGTAAAACCAGGGAGGCATGGCTGGAGGTAATGGAGGAGATCAGCAACAGAAGTGTGGTGTCACACTCCTAGATTCAAAGTTGAAATTGTTTTAATGACCTAAGCACGAGAGACAAGTACGTTATCACACCAACTCTCTCACTCCACTTTTTCAACCCTATTACACATCTTGATGGCTGAGTCAGCCAAAGACCTCCATCACTGTATATTTATTTTCTCACATCTTCACCTGTCCATGCAGCATTGGTACTCCTCTTTGTCTTTATGCAATGTCATGCTTCTTCTTCTTAGTCATCTCAACAAATGCTTGGAATTCATCATTCAACATGTGCCATTATTATCACTCATATGTGTCTTCTTTTTCTCCTTGGGATGACTCTTCTGTCATGTTGCAACTGACAAGCTGCAGGGGAGGAGGTGATGGTTATTAATCGAGTCCTGACATGCTTGGCTGTCCACATGAGGATATCTCAGCTACCTGAAGCCAAAATTAAGGATCAGACTGTCAAATGGTCAAACTCACTCATATCAACCTGACTTAAGCAGCAGATAAAAGTATCATCACCTGCATATTGATCACTTAAAACATTCTTACCTTAGCAATTCTAATTCACGTCTTTATCGTTCTAGAAGAGATGGTAGAGGAGAATGGTAGTGGCTTGTCAAAGGAAGTGACTCACACGGGGGATGCACTATCACTCATACATACTATGAACCAGCTCAAATGCTCATGTTTTGGTTGGACAGATAAGGAAGGTAGTTGGCTTTTTATCTGGTGACTCAGACATCCCAAGTGAGCAAGAACAGATGGTGAAGACAATGCAGAATCTGCATCAGAGCAGCAGAACATTTCACAATTGCCCAGTAGGCTATAGATGCTGTCCCTTGGGGGTCATCAATGGAGGATGTTCTGGAATGGCAGCATAGAACATGTGGTGAATAACAGACTTTCCACATGCATTTTGCATGTTTGCAGAGTTTGAAGAAATCTATCTGAAGCACACTGCTAAAATTTGGTATGAGCTTCCAGTAAAACCCATACAATCCCAGGAATTGTAGTACTGCTCTTTTTGTCAATGGTATGGGAAACTCCTCAATAACCTTTGTTTTTACATTCTGTGGGGCCACCTGCCAGTATCCTCTGAGTAAGTACAACTTAGAAATATAAGTTGTTTGTCCCGCCTTCTCAATGCGGTCCTTCAAACATGGAATCGGATATGAATCTGACTTCATAACTGCATTCACTTTGCGATAATCTACACATAATCATGGGATACCATCTGGTTTTGCACCATTACTATGGTTGAGCTCCTATTGCTGCAACTCACTTCAATTATATTGTCTTGGAGCGTTCAATCTCTTGTTGGACTTGGGCCAACTTTAGAGATTAAGTCTGTAAGGATGTTGCTTAATTGGAACAACATTTCCTACATCTACATCATGCAAAATAAAATTAGTATTTCCCAGCTTATTCTTTTATAACTCCTCATGTGATAGTAATAACTCTTCCAGGTCATTTCAATTTTCCTCTGGAACGTAACTCAATAATTTATCCCAATTTTTGAGAACTTCCTCATTGTCCAATTTAATTTGAGGAATGTCCAATTTGGAATCCTCTGAACCTGGTTTTTCACTCTGTGTTGTAACCAGTAACAATTCTCCTTTTGCTTCACTTCTGTATCAAAATACTTTTTGAGCAATTCACATGCCACACTCCATGAGATTTCTTTCTATCTAGAGTCCTTACGAAATAATTCACCTCACTCATCTCCTTTTGATTTGATAAGGTCCACTAAACCTTGCACTTAAAGGTTCACCTACTGCTGGAAGTAACACTAACACTTTATCTCCATTAGCAAAATTGTGAATTTTTGATTTCTTCTCCGTTTCCTCTTTCATCATGTACTGTGATACTTTTAAATGCTGTCTGGCCAACTCGCTCACTCTATTTAGTCATTCCATAAAATATGACACATAGTCCAAATATGTGGTCTCTGAATTCTGATTCACCAATTTCTTCTTAATTAATTTCAATGGCCCTCTCACCTCATGCCCAAAACCTAATTCAAATGGACTGAATTCGGTAGATTCATTTTGTACATCCCTAATGGCAAAATGTACAAATAGAATTCCTTTATCACAATCTTCTGGATAGACTCTACTACAAGCCCTTAACATGGTCTTTAAAGTTTGATGCCACCTTTCTAATCCTGGAATCCCTACAGTATGGAAACAGGCCCTTCGGCCCAACAAGTCCACACCAACCCACACAGACCCATCCCTGAACACTACAGGCAATTTAGCATGGCCAATCCACCTAACCTGTAACCTTTGGACTGTGGGAGGCAACTGGAGTACCCGGAGGAAACTATATCATTACCAACGACAAATTGTACACCTGGAGCCGAGAGTTAAGCTCTCTTTGTTATCTTCACTAAGGTCTACTTTTCCTATATCACCTGAGGATTTGTCTTTACCCAAATTTCTATCCCTCACGGATTGAAATTGGTGGTGAAAACCAAACTTTGATTTATGAACCAACTCAGAATCATCAGCCATTTCAGCTGCTAATCTTGCAGTTTTAACTCTCTGCTCTGCCGTATAAGTTCTCATCACAGGAATGAATTTTTGAACACCTCCAAAATAATCATCTCTCTAAGAGTGTCATATTTTTGATCTATTTTTAATGCCCTTATCCACCTACCAAAATTACTTTGTTTGATCCTGTCCAACTCAATATGTGTTTGACCAGGGTCCTCCTTAGATTCCTGAAATGTTGTCTGTAGGATTCTGGCAACAGCTCATAAGCGCTTAAGATGGCTTTCTTCACCTCCTCATACTCCACAGGTACCTTCTCTGATAGTGATGCAAATACCTCACTAGCTCTATTTATCACTTTTGTGTGAATCAACCCACGCGGTCACTGGCCACTTCATTTGTTTAGCCTCTTTCTCAAATGAAATGGAAAAGGCTTCTACATCCTTCTCATCAAATTTAGGCAATGCTTGGATACATTTAAATAGATCCCTACGAGGCCTTTGGCACAATGGGGCTGCTCATCATCACTGTCCTCCTCACTAAGCCTACCTTTAACCTTCACCTCCGTGCTTTTAAGTTGATTTTCCTGTCTAATTGCCAACTTCTGAAATTCAAACTCTCTCTCTCTCTCTCTCTCTGCTTTTCTTTTCTCTCTTTCTCCCTTTCTTCTGCTGGGGCATTCCTCTCTTTTTCTTTTTGTTCTGCCAGAGCTATTCTTTGCTTTTCTCTTTCTTCTGCTTTTAATCGTGATTCAAACTGTTTCAGTTCTTTTTCATGTTCAAGCTGCTTCATCTTCAATTGAATTCTAGCCATTTCCAAAGATTCCAATGGCATTTCCAGCAAATTTTAATATTGAACTATTGCTGAAAGGCAATTGCAACTCCAGCTTGTCTGCCAAATCCAGCAGCTTTGCCTTGCACACTGTTTGAAAAGCCCCGAAAGTCACTTCTTCCACCCACAGCAAACTCCTAGTGACTGAAAGAGCCATTACTACACAAAGTACTGTTTAAACCAATTGAATTCAACACCCGAAACAAAAGACATCTTTTGTTAACACCTACCACTCACCACCTTTGAGTCCAACAACCCAACTCGAAATTGGAATTATAGGATTATCCCAGAAAGTGCCCCCAACTTGTTATGGACCAGGCCAGACCCCCTCAAAATATTTTAAGAAGGTAGCCCAGACCCTAACATTTTCTTATTTTAAAGATAGAGGTGAAGTCAATGTTCCAGGTGAGATGCAACTGGTCAAAGCACTTGGTGTTAAGCAAAACACAATTTATTTAAATACTACAGTTAAAACACGAACAAAAGAAAGCAGAATTTAGAATAACTTAACTATTGGAAAACTTAACCGACTACTTGATACAGTAACATAACTAATAAACTATTCTATTATAGTAACATCCCATAAACACACCGCTTGACAGAAAGGTAAATTAAAACACAGATCCTTACAGGCAACAGGGAACAACATCCAGAAAGAGATCTCAGAGAAAGTCAGTTAGGAATCATTTACTGAAGCTTGCAACGCTTCTGGGCTTAAACATCTTGTGACTGCTTCAGCTAAAAAAAAACTAGAAAGCCTGAACTGGGAGAACTGGCTACTCCCCTTCCATTGTACAACAGTTTTTAAAAAAATCTAAATGCCTCCTCTGATTGTTGACCTAGGCAGTCTCTTGTAGCCATTTCAACACCTCTGTCTTTACAATCTCTCTTCAAAAAACCCCAGGACAAAATAACCTTTTTAAAGCAGCAGCATTGTCACAATTTGGACCATGGGCAGGCAGAAGGGATTAGTTTAATTTGATGTCATGTTTGGCACAACATCATGGGCCAAAGGGCCTGTTCCTGTGATGTACTGTTCTATGTTCTCTGTGCTAACTGTAGCTCCAGCTATATCCAACCCTAAAAAACACAATTCCCCAATTCATTTCCGACTGCACTTTCAAAACCTCAACTGTCTCACTTTTAACCCTTTATTCAAACATATCTGCAGTGCCTAATTTGCTCAACAACACTTTCACCTGTACCTTTAATGTCCTAGTCCCCAGTAAAACCATTACTGTCACCCTGGTCATTACCACAGTAAATCACTCAAATGTACTTTTTTAAGTTTTAGGGATTCAAACTTGAAAGCTTATGTTGGACTCTTGGTTTAACCATTCATTGTCAGATCTTGTTGGATCATAAGAAAAAGAAATGCAATCAGGTTCCACTCTTGTCTAGGAAAAATGTACATGATTCTAGCATCATCCTTGAATGCAAGGAAAATGTATGGCTTCCTTTGTCTACTACAAGCCATCTTCTTAAACTATTCTTCACTGTTTTCTCCACCCTCACCTCCAAAAATAGGTGGGAAAAACTCTAACTCCTTCATTACTAAGATGGAGACCATTCATTTAGCTACCACTGCAGTTTTCCTTCGTCCTACTAACTCACTGGGCCAAACTTATGCTAAAGTCCTAAAGGGTGGGCAGGCAAGGTGCCCTGTAAACACTCATTTTCTCCTCAGAGAGGCAGGGGTGAAATACAGTCAGGCCCACCACCCCTGGAAGCAGATTGGATGCATCCATATTGGTGGGTGAGGCTGGTTGAAGGGCTTATCTCAGTGCTTTGGAATTCTGGCTCAGTTGTATGCTTAAATATTTTGGTTATCTAGCTTTCACTCCTCACATCTTATCATAAACGATATCATGTCTGTGCCCTTTATATCATCAATGTCAACTGATGGCACTTCTGTGTCATTCATTTAATATATACTCTGTATAGAACTACCGTTGCTAAAATACTGTATAAAAGTTTCAATCAACCAGACAATTAATGTATCAACAATAAAACTGCAAGAACTTAATAGTACTTTATCTTGTGTAAATAAACTTTGAGCTAGTGACGAAAGAGGTCTGTCAGAAAAATGGCTTATAAAATGCTAAAACTGTCAACCAAGCAAAGGATTCACTTCTCTGCACCAAAAGAATGTATTCAAGTCTTTCTTGTTATTTGAATCACCTGGGGGTTTTGGAGCATTTTTCCCCCTTTTACTTTTTCTTTGGGCTTGCCTTGACCAATCAGAGTTGACTTTCCAGCCAATGAGCGCCTTTTACTCTTGTAGCATAAGTTATTACGATTGTTTGAACTTTGGCGTTCTTGTTTTTGTCCTGGTGACTGCAAGGAGAGAAGTTTCAACATTGTGTCTGTCTTTTCAGTAATAAACAAAAATCAAAGGACAATGATATTTTAAAAACAAATCAATTTGCCCAGTAAGTAAAAGAGTTCAAATGCACATCTAAGAAGATTCATGAGAAGAGGGAGTTATCATGTCTTTTCTTGACAATCTTCCACCTACTGACCTTGCAAAATTTACAGGACAGCAAACTGGCCATACCATGACTCACTGGGACTAATTTAGAAGACAAGTAATTTTACTGATGTGTGTGAGGTTTCTGAATTAATGAATGGACTGGGGATACAAATACCAAGATAATAGTCCAGAACGCTTGATTAAATAAATTGCTAATAGATTCATGCAACATTGTACTTGATTATGTTCATCCTCAAAAGTACTACTTTTAAGTTAAAGCTTGAATTTGGAGAAATTAAAGTAAAACAAAAAAAACTTGCCCGTGTTCTTGAGGATGTGCTGCTGTACTCTGACGAGAGATGCCTCAATATTGCTGTATTAAAGGGCACTGCTTTTAAAGCAAACCCCATTACAATTGAGCAGAACTAAACCAGAGTTTGAAGGGAAAAGCAAGATTCAAATTAACAGCAATTTGAACATTTTACATCAAACTGAATATCCAGTTTATTTAATAGCAGATGTTATGTACATTTCTCTAAAATGTCATACCTTTCTCAGAATAAACTTTTCCCACAAAGATTATGAAAAGAGCTATTGGCAGAAATAAGTATAAAGAATGCAAGGGCTAAGGCAGTGTAGGAGTAGTTATGGGCACAGAAGTAGAAAATCCTAAAACTTCATTGTGATTTCGGCTCGAGGAGACTGGTTTTATTCATTGGATTTTTACTCAGTGAAGTTTTCCCACAGACCCTTATGTATTTCAGAGACACTGCTTCTTTTGATAGTCGTGACAGGCTGTGTGGTAAAATGTTAAAGGAGAGTTCAATCTTCATTGTATTCTTGGGTGAGCTAAGAGGTCACTTACAGAGAAGGTCAATTGCTGTTTGTACTTAACTTGCAGTGAACAAAGATCACCTGTTTTTCTAAGATCTGATGCTCATCAGCAATGACGTATCTCAAACTATGCTTTTATAATGATAGACAGGATATTCCTTTCTCAGACATAATTCTGGGCAGGGATTTCCAATAGGTAAGTTTTTTTTTCTGTAAGGATACCTGTTCCTAGTAGAAGAGTACCTGTAATTGGATGGATTGTAATCCACTAAAGTTGTTGATGAAAATGCCTCAAATGCTTCTTCAGCCCTGGAGTTTTTTTAAAATGGTATTTATTTACTGTATATGGGAGTGAGTAAAATAAACATTATTCTTCATTATTCTGCAAACAGAGGTTTTAGTCATGGGTAGGTGGTCTCTGCCACTTGGACATCCTGCATCTTTTTTTTGATATTGATTAGGATTCTAGTTGCTCTAGAGAAGCTAGAAAGGTAAAAATCTGATTGCTGAAGTTAAGTGTTTGTGGCTGCAGTTTGCAGAAGATACTTTATATGCTAATTGGTGCAAAGAAAATTTGTTGCTAAATAGTTAAAGGAAGCTGATTGCATCTACTGAGCAGCAAATTACAGATGAAAAAATGTAGAATTGCTACAGATTTGCTTGCAATAAATTTACAACACTTTGGTACTTTGTTATAATTATTGCACATGTTGCACTGTTATGGCCAGGATGTAGATCACCACACTGTAAAAAAATCAGCAAACCATGAGAAGACCTTTGCTGCTAACTATATAAATATAAGATTTTGGCATTAGTCTTCATCTTTTAAGTAGTGAGTTTTTTTTTAACAAATAGATAGAGGAATGGCAGGACGCCCTGGAGTGTGCATCCTTTTCTAAGAGGTAACTCTGGGACATTTCCCATGTCATGTAATTATATGTGCAGAAATTGTCATCAACTGGGTTATAGAGCTTGAGAAACAGCTAGTATCAATGCAATGTATTGGTTGAGAGCTTTGTAGATAGCACATTCATAGATGTGGCCAGCCTGATTGAATAGGAGACTGCCAGACATGACAAGAAGAAATAGCCAAGTTATACAGGAGCAAAATTGGTGTCAATTGAAATCAGGAGGAAAACTCTCCAGTATTGGATTCATACCCTGGCACAAAGGAAGATGGTCGTGGTTGTTGTTGTCAGACATTGTAGTTCTAGAACATCCCTGCAGGAGTTCCTCAAGATAGTATCTAGGCCCAACCATCTTCAGCTGCTTCATCAACTACCTTCCGTCTATTATACAGTCAAACGTGGGGACATTCGCTGATGATTGCACAATGTTCAAGACCATTCGTGAAGCCTCAGATACTGAAGCAGTCCACAACTAAACACAGCAAGACCAACTAGACTAGCCAAATAAATACAATGTTTAACAATTGGCCATGGTAATATAATTTTGGCGTCATATTTGGGTTAGACCAGGTGAGGATGTCAGATTTTCCATTTCTGGAGGACTTTAGTGAACCAGAAGGGTTTTCAAGACGATCAACAATGGTTGATTTGTCACTCTTAGACCGGTTTTTAATTTCAGATTTATTAATGACATGATGGGGTTTGAAAACATGAACCAGGCCATTAATCTGGGGTGTCTAGACTACTGGTCCAGTAACAATACCACTGCACTTGCACGTCCCTTTCTACTTGCTTCAGTTCTAAAGACACAGAATTGACTCAAAATGGAACTGTTTCTCTCTTTACGGATGATGGATTTTTCCAGTGCTTTCTGTTCTATTGCAAATATTACACACTTGGTCAAAAAAAGGGTGTAAAGATAAATTCAGCAATCATCAAGACCTACAGTTTAACATTAGTGGTGAAGAAGTTTTGGAAATGATAATTCAGGACAAAATTACTGGTCACTTGGGAAACTGTGGGTTGATTATGGAAAGCCGGCATGGTTTTGTTGAGTGAAAATCATACTTAACTCACTTGATGGAGATTGTCAATGAGGTAACAAAGAGGGTTGGTAAGGTTAATCCTGTTGATGTTGTGTATGTGGACTTCTGAAAGACATTTGATAAAGTGCCATCCAAAGAAAAAATTATGGCTCAGGGGCAGCACGGTGGCTCAGTGGTTAGCACTGCTACTTCACAACACCAGGGACCCGGGTTCAGTTCCAGCCTTGGGCAACTGTCTTTATGGAGCTTGTGCATTCTGCCTGTGTCTCCATGGGTTTCCTCCAGGTACTCTGGTTTCCTCTCACAGTCCAAAGATGTGCAGGTTAGGTAAATTGGCTGTGCTAAATTGCCCGTAGTGTTCAGGGATGTGTAGGTGGGTGGATTAGCCATGGAAAATGCAGGGCTAGGGTAGGGGGACATGCGTCTTGTGTGGGATGCTCTTCAGAGAATCAGTGTGGAGTTGTTAGGCCAAAAGGCCTGTTTCCACACCGTAGGGTTTCTATGAAATGTAGAAACATGGATACGAAATTGGCTAAGTGCCAGGAAACCAGAAGTAGTGGTAAATAGTTGTTTATTAATGTAGTTCCCTCGGGATTGATGTTAGGATCCTCACTCCTACAGATGTAATTACTGACCTAGATCTTTGTATGGCGCAATTTCAAAATCTACAGATGATGCTAAACTGGCAAATATTGTGTACCTTGCGCAGAGGAGTATAGAACTTCAGAAGAATATAGACAGCATGGGGGAATGAGCAAACACGTGACAGATAAAATTTATTTCAAGTGTGAAGTGGTTCATGTTGGTCAGAAAAATGTAGAGAAACATTATTGCAATTCAACATGTATGATATTTACTATATTTTGGAATTGGGATTTTAAAAAGAGGAAGATATATGTGGGTCAGTACTGCAAAGTTTTTTTTTGTTCAGAAAAGTGACCTAAATGCATCAATTCCAAGAAAGCACATGGCTGTGGAAAAGTGTCTGGAAGAAATCCTGTTGTACTAATGGATGAAATGTTTATATTGCAGTGTTTATAACAGACTAGAAATCATTTGTTCAGGTGTTCAATTCAGAAAGGAAAATTTTTTTCCAGGCAGGGGAATCAAATTTTAGTTCAGGGGAAGCAGTCACTAGAGCCAAAGTGTTTTAGTTTTGTGCAGTGTTCAAGCCTAGAGAGCTTGAAAGAAATCTTCAGGTTATTAAAATTGGAAAAGATTAGACCATCAGAATTGAGAAATGTGCATGCCAGCAGATTCAGAAAGAAATCATTAAAAGTCTTCACAGTCCAGGGAAAAGAACCTATGAGGACCCATTTGAGTAACAACTAAAAGTTGAGATAGGAATGAAATTTCGCTAGAATTGGCTATCCTAAAAGGATAATGATGGGGAACCTGTTGAAACTTTCTTTTGTTGTTGGTATTAAGATCTTTCTAACAGGTGTATATACGGATTTTTTCCATTTCATGTAATAAACTTATGTTCTGTGGTTTAACAGCATCTACAGGCTTGTATGAATGTTTTAGTGACTACCACATTAAATCATTACAAAAATGAAGTATGTAATCTGTCAAGCCAAGTTTCATTTTTGGAATATGCCTTGTCCAATATTGGGATCTTAAAAGTATGAAGTGAGCTTCTAAAGAGGGACCTAGATGTATATGTGCATAAATCATTAAATATTGCTGGACAGATTGAGAGAGTGGCTGACATAGCATAAACATCAATGATAGCAGGGAGTACAAAAAAAAGGATGTTTTGTTAGACCTGTATATAATACTGGTTTGGCCTCAAATGGAGTATTGTATCAAGTTCTGGACACCACACTTTACAAAAAATATGAAGGTATTGAAGAAGGTGCAAAAAAGATTCACAAGACTTGTTTCTGGAATTAGGAAACTCAATTATGCAGAAAGGTTGGAAAAGATGGTATGGTTCTTTTTTACAGAAAAGTGGAGATTTGAATCAAGTTTTCAAAATCATGCTGCGTGTGGTCAGAGTAGATAGGGAGAAACACTTTGCTTTGGTGACAGATTCGAGAACAAGTGGGCAGTGATTTAAGATAATCAGCAAAGGAAGAAATGGCAACAGGAGGAGAATCGTTCCATGCAATGAGTGTTCAGGATCGAAAATGTATTACCTGAGGTTATGGTGGAGGTAGGGTCTGTTGAGGCTTTCAAAGAGAATTTAATCATCAGCTGAAATAGAAAACATTGTAGGCTGCAGGGGGAAAGAAAAAACAAGGAACTGGCACTGAAGGAATAGTTCTTCAGTGAATCAGCACAAACATAATGGACTGAATGACCTCTTTTTGTGCTGTAGCTATTCTCTGATTCACAAATACTTTCTTGGAAGATGCTGTCCAATGAAACTGTCGGGAGTTGAGATACTTGATGGCCTAAAAATTGATAAAGATGAGGTATTATGTAGAACAGTTGTCCTTAGAATTGATCAGTCACCAGGACTGAATGAGATCCATCCAAGGATACCGAGGGAAGTAGAGGTGAAAATTACTGTGACACCAGTCATAAATTTCCAAACCTCCTTAGCTATAAATTTCATGCCAGAGGATGGAGAATTACAAATTGACCACCCTTGTTCAGCAAAAGAGTAAAACGGTAAATACAGCAACTACAGAGCCAACACTTTAACCAGAATGGTGGGGAAAATATTAGAAACAATCATTTGGGACAAAATTAGCAGTCAGTTCTGTAAATGCAGGTTAGTTAAGGAAAGCCAGCTTAGATTTGTTAAGGGCAAATTGTGCGTGATTTGTTTGATGAAGTAATAGAGGGGGTTGATAAGGGAAATGCAATAGTACTGATGGACTTCTGAAAATAATTTGATAAAGTGCTGCACAACAGACTTGTGAGCAAAAGTAGAGTAAAAGGGTCAGTAGCAACATGGATTTGAAATTTTCTGAGTGACAGAAAGCAGATTAGAGATGAGTAGCAATGATATTTAGACAGGAGGAAGTTTCATCATGTGGGTCTCCAGTGTTGCTATAAAGAACCCTACTCTTCCTTTCTATATTAATGGCCTAACTTTGGTGCACAGGGCACAATTTCAAAATTTGTGGATGATGTGAAACTTGGAAGCATTGTAAACTGTAAGGAGGATAGTATACAACTTTTCAGAACATTCATTCGTGGGTTGGGAGTGTAACTGGTTATACAAGCATTTGTTACTTGTCCCGAATTGTCTTGAATGAAATAATGATAATTTTCTTGAACTGCTGCAGTCCTTGGCGTTACGGATACCATTGTTGGAAATGGGTAATACTGTTAGAAAGGGATTTCCAGGATTTTGACCCAGCAAAAATGAAGCATCAATATAGTTCAAAATCAGAATGTTGGAGGTTAGAGGGGAATTTGCAGATAATGGTTTTCCTATACATCTGTTCCTCTTTCTCTTCTAGGTGGTAGAGGTTGTGGGTTTGGAAATTACTTGGAGGTTGAAGGCGACTGGTAAGTTGTTACAGTACATCTGGCAGATGGTATAACTTCTAAAGGAGATAGGTAGGGGTGGACAAGTGGCAGATTAGAGATAATGCAGAGAAATGCGAGGAGCTTCATTTTTGCAGGAAGATCAGCAGAGGCAACATAAAATGAAGGTTGTAATTGGGCAGAATGTACTCCTTCTGAGCTGTAATCATTCTATGATTCTAAGAATAAAGGTACTCATCTTTTCACTGAATGTTCTTGGGCACCCATGCCAAAGTTGTAACAGTTTATGCCAGAGCTGTTACCAGTTATGCTAAGGCCTTTATATTTTTCCTGCCTTTTTCTTCTTAAAAACAACAAAGTATGTGATAAAATAAATTCAATATTTATGAACGAAGACCTATGCAGTTGTGGGTTTAAGACTGATTTATAAACAAAACATTTTGCCCCCAATATTCTGAGACCTATAATCTATACATCCTTGAAACCTAGTTCTAAACTATGAATGTTCATGTTGTGTAACAATTTGTTTTCTCTCCATTAAGCATGCTGCTACTTTCCCTTCACTGTACTTTTCCAACAAGTGTCTTTTGAGACATTTCATTGAATGACTTCTAAACATCTATTGCATTCACTTCAAACTAGATTATCAAATATTTTCCAATTATGCTGGTCTTTAACAAATCTTAATGCTATCCTTAATTAATCCACACATTTTGAAATACTATCTGTTGTAATTTGAACCCTCTTCACAGCTCATCATGGTGCGAGATCCATCTGATAGATTTACTACCATCACGCCCCCTTTTTTGTAGGGATCAAAAGGGCCTGCTTTGGTCCAGTGTGATCGCGGAAAACCATCTGGTAGTCTAACAAGGAGACTCTGTCGTATCTTAAACAAGCTGTTCCTCTGACATTAAGTGATACTTCATGATTTTGTCAGCATTAATCCTTTTAGACCCTTACATCCTTGTGCAACACTAACTGATCTTATCTCAAATAATGGGTTTGAAGAGGTTCATTTGCTTTGGATACTTGTATTTTATTTTATTGTATTTTACTAGCCCTCTAGGCATGGATCTGTAAATTGACAAAAGAAGGAGAGCACATGGAGTGCCTGTCATTACCCCATGATATTTTATCAGTAAAGGAGAAAGTGGAGGTACAGCCTTGACAATAGTTAGGTATTTGTGGGAATTCCAACACCAACTCAGATCTACAAACAAACCTAAAGAAATATCAAACATTTTGTGTCCTAAAATTCCTTTCAGAAGTAGTGGTCACTAATTTATTTTCACTTAAGATCTTTTCTTATATATTACAACTCCTTCACTAGTGTACCAGTTAATTGAACTCTTAGTAATTTTCTTTTCCTTCAAGTTCAAATACCATTGAACATGGGTTATTGGAACAGGAAATACACCAGTTACAACTTTTACGGGCTTATTTTTATCAGAACAATTACCAAGATTAATTTTTTGAGATATTTACTCTTGTTATAGTTGCCCCATTGGACTTAATGCACAATACAAGAATCAGCATCAAGAACCAACATCTGTTAACATTGGCATGAACCGTGTGTTTACCATTATACCAATGTCAAAATGTAACTCATACTTAAATTAGCTTGCTAATGATTGACGGAACCTTACCAGATGTTATTTTTGATTCTGTCCCAAAACAAGTCATTGATACACAAAAGAAAGCTGTTAATGCAGAATGAATTCTTGCATTACAACAATTAATGTGTCACTTACACCACATGCCAACTGATGTGCTGTTTGCAACATTAATATCTTCAACTTATAACAGGATCATGCTTTCATTCTTCCATATCATTCTCAGATGCTTTGCTATCATGGTTCAAGTTGCTACCTATAAGAAACTTTTTTGGTTCTTGCTATTTTTATTACACTCAACCATTATTTATTCCTTTTTGACAAGTTTCATGTTTTATTATTTTCTAATTTAAAATAGCACTTAAGGAAATGCAAGAGATTTTAAAAACTGGAAAAACTGGTTTCACAAAGAACACTGTGTCTTTTTAACTGTCCTTAACTCCACTTTCCAGCATTCTCAATCACCCAGTTTCCAGAAAGAGTTTTAGATTTCCTACACTATAACAGTGTCATTTTAAATGCACTTTATTACTTGTGAAACACTGCGACACATCATGATGGGCTTGAATTTCCATGGGAACAAAAGAGTTCTTTGACTTAACTAAAATATCATGGAGCCCCAACTCTAAAAGTTCTGCTCCTGAACCCAACACCCACCATTTTCAAAGAGCATTAGCAAGACTGTCCACCTGATTGGCTACTAGGCAGAAAATGGGAGAATAAAATGTTACTGAAACCTTGCTGTTGATAGCCTAGGGCCTCCATAGTTCCAGGCTTTGTGAGTTTCAGGCATGTTCACATGCTTTTTTTGGCTCTCCCTGCAACCAATTAAATATCACATAAATGAGAGTGAATTATTTGTCAATTACAAAGACAAGCTGTCAAATTGCTTAATATTTAAAGCACAGGAGGATAGTGTCCAGGCTAGCTTAATTAATTACTGTCTCAGACTGGTGTCTTTTTTCTAACTTGTGGAACAATGCTTTGTTTTTTTGAAATGTAATCATAATAATTAATATTTTTCCAAGTCATGTATCATCCAAAGTTGTTCAGTGAAATCCTCCAGCTCGCATGTATGTTGAAGATGCAAGTTTGCAATATGTTGAGCACTTCCAAGACTTTGGCAACTATCTTTCTCAAACGGCCACATTATCAAGGAAATCTAACATTGGATCGGGGCATCATCTCAACCTTCTGCAAATATGGCAGCAAGTATTTGACAATAAAGACTTTCACAAATCAACAAAAGTCCGAGTATACCTGGACTGTGTATCAGTGACAAATAAGAGCACAAAAGAAATTCCACCAGCAATGCCTTTCCATAACCTTCAGATTCAACAGAAGGACCTTGGAATGAATGCTACTAACCTTCTTGAAGCCAGATCTATAAGTATTCAGCCAAAACTCCTATCTAGGACAGACAGAAAACTATGTCTATAAGGCTGAAAAGCATGTCCCCTGCCCTCCTGTTTTCTCATTATCTCAAATGGTTAGCACTCCCAGCAGGGGACAAAGAAAATGCTCCGAAAACATTCTGGACCTTGTTTGAAGCGTGGCAGCATTGACACTAAAGAGTGGGAGGAGTTGGCTACCAATCATTCCAAATGGCAACAATTTGTCCATCAGTCTGCAATGAGCCCAAATACGTTAATTTTGAGGCAGAGCAGTGGCAAAGTAGGAAATAAAAGGGAGCAAAACATGCACTTCGTAGCCCACTAACTCATGGGAAATCCTGCCATTCAAACACGAAGACTAACTAGTCAACAATTGGCCTATTCAGTCGCATCAAAACACAGTAGAAACTTAAGACCCTGAGTAGTTGTTGTCTACGAACTGAAGGCCAATCAATGAGCCTGTAGCCTATATCCAAGCCCTTTCTGCCTCAAAATAAAATCACAAAATCTGGAATGTGACATCCCCTCAGTTGATGCAATGTCTGAGGAAAGTACACCAATATTCCAACATGAAAGAAGAAGACGCATGTAGTGGTGGAGAAGTATTGTGGTGTCACTGTGTATACAACTATTGTAATTGACAGTCTGAGAAACAAACCAAATTCCTTTGCACACCCTCTGTGTTAATGTCTTTTAAATTCAAAAGAGCTTTATCAAAGTATCTATGGGCTAAATTTTTAATTTAAAATGAGCAAATTTAATTTTTCATTAAAACATTATCTATTATTTAATCCAGACATATGCTTGCAAGTTCTTATTGCTGATTGTGATCTGTGAATGTTCGCTGTGGTAATAAAGAACCACTACAAAATATTTATGAGTAAGAATGCTTGTTTAGTAGTAATGACTATTACTTTTCATTTTAGTCTGTTCTTTAATTAAATATACAATGGATTTCTAAAAATAAATAGTGCTTGTCAATCAAATTTGTCTCAAGTATCTGACTAGATGAAACTTACTCTTTTATAAACAAATCCCTGGTGGAATGCCTTTTCCAATCCTTAGAATATCAGTGAGGGGCTCACAAATCATGCTTGCCAACATGTCAATGACAGCCAGTCATGATTTTTGTCTTGTTTACGATAATGACGTTAGTAATAAATGCATTTGACCATTCGCCACTGGCATTTGCATAGATGAATGATTTGTCCAGCCATTTTTTTCCCCAGTGAGATGGGCCTGTATGTCAACACAAAGAGAATTCATTCTCCCTGGAATCCACAACAGGCAAGAGCTCATTCGAAACCATCCTTTGCCAGGAATGCTTAAAATAATTACTACTGAATTACTAAACTGTCTCTGAAAACATTTTATTTGATGGTTCAACACATCAAGATTCTGAATTGCTGACATTCAAAAATGAGAATGCATTATTGTTAGGAAACAACTGTCGTACTGTAAAAGGCTTGCATTGTTTCAGTTTGGATGCCCTTCAGTCAGCTGTCATCCATAGCCATCATGCTGCCAGTGATATCTTAAGAAATTCGAGGGTAAATGCCAGGCTGGACTGTGCTAGTGTGCAATTCTTTGAATTCTTCATAACTTCAAATAAATGAATAAGTTCTTCTTTTATACTTGCTAAAAATAACAAAGCAGCTCATTGATGAATGCACCACTTGATTCTTACAAACTTTGAATTTGGCTGCTAAATTATTCACTCGTACAGCCATTTTGCTAATCCACGGTATATTAAAATATTATACATTTCTTACAATTAAAAATTAGATCTGGTTTAATCAACTCAAAATGAAAATATGCACAATGTTTTGTATAATAAGTAGTACTGTTTTCAAAAGAAAGAAAAAATCTACTGTACACTGCCTGTAGTTGTACAGTCCCTCTGCTACGTTAACAAATAATTGTTATATTATCAATCATTTGAGACAATAAAGGCTGATGACAAATGCTTTTCTCACTGGGCAAGTGTACAAGATTCAATAAACAGACTTTCGGAGAAGTACATTGACATTGGTTAAAATAAAATACAATAACTAGGCTCCAAGGTCCAATAAATCAAGAATTTAATGATAGGAAACAATATAAATGATTTGATAAATCGAATGGCTCCCCAGCAATTGCAACCATAACAAATTGTCACAACAGTCCCCATAACCTTTATTTTATTTTCTTCAAGTGCCCATGGTTTCTATATCCACCATCCTCATGCATTGTGAATTTCAGACACATAGGAGTTACTGCAACAAAACTTCTTGCTCAGGTTCTCTGGTTATCCACCCTTCTGCTTTGGAGAACAATTTCCCCCTACCTTCTCTGTCTCTCAGGTCGAATCTTATGTTTTTTGGTCATGTGCAAGTTGCGTTGAGTTTTTGGAGCAATTCTCTCTGTGAAGCCCAATGGAATTTCTCATTGTACCTTACAAAACTTACCTCATTAACTACTGACTCACCTCACATCTGCTTCTATCCCCATCTTACCATGTGGCATTCTCACAGCAACTCGCTGGCTATCTGCCGAAAAACTGCCATCCCTTTCACCTGCACCACCACTTGTAGCATAATAACAATGCAGCCACAAAGCCATGTTGCCTATGGCACATAGCCAGCACGCTTGATAATCCCTTGCACATACAACCCTATTCACCCACTCTCACACAGTTTACCTGTCCTTAGCCATGTTCCACTAAACACCCTCTTAAATCACAATTACACTTTCTCTAAAGCCCACAGTAGATCTGTACCTTTCATGTATAGGCAAACATTCAAACGAGGCCAAAGATGTTATTGACAGCCACCAAAAAGGAACACAATGCGATCCAACTGTTGGCATCTTGACCTTGACAGTCCATGATGGTCTTCTGCACCCAGCTTGCATCTAATGGAACCGAGTGTCAATCAGTTTCCGGTAGCACTAATGCAGCTGAGCTCTTTCACCACAAGGAGAGTTTCCTACAGTTCAATGTCCTAATCTTTCTTCTCGGACAATTGCACCCATTTGACCGGCTCCTTAGCATCTATCACATTACCTGCTCCAGCTGTGCAGAGCACAGCTCAGCAGGATTGTACGGCACATTCTGTGTTGGCTATACTGGAGGGAGCCCCAGCTTGCTACAAACTGTGAAAATTTGCTGTCAGCAGTTCTTTGCACCAGCTTCATGAAGGTGCTGTGATGGCTGAGTGACCAACACTTTAAAATAGAGAGGTGACTATGCTCTGACACCATTCTCATCTCATAGTCACAACAACTATTTCATGTTTCACTGCATTCATCAGAGCCCATCGTCATATTTACATGACAGATGACACAGCGATGTGCCTCTTGTCCCAGAGCACCCTTGGAAGTTTCAAAGTGAATGAGTGCTTTTGGTCAACTTTCTCTTTTTTTTAAGGCATTTTTCTGCATCACTGAATGCCACTGTAAGTTTAGCCAACTCCAATGACATGTTGTAATATGCCTTTGACTAAAATTTGACACATCAGCAGGTTTACTCTATATGCATTACATATTTTCATTTTATTATTTGTTTTATTATATCATGAGATGTGAGTGTTGCTGGGTGGGCCATCATTTTAGCTGATCCTAATTGCCTTAAGAAGATGGGTGAGCTGTTTTCTTAAATTGCTATACGCAGACCTACAATGCCACTAGGGAGGGAGTTCCAGGACTTTGATCCAATGTAGTAACAGTGATATATTTCCAAGTCAGGATGGTGAGTAGCTTGGTGATGGTAATGGAGGGGACCTTGCAGGTGGTGGTGTTCCCATGTATCTGCTGCCCGTGTTTGTCTAGGAGTGATTGTGAGTTTGATGAGCGCTACCTAAGGATTTTGGCAAATTTCTGCGGTGTGTACACACTGCTGCTATTGAGTGTCAGTGGTGGAGTTACAGAATGTTTGTGGATGTGAGGACTTTGCAGGTCCAACAGGACTGTTTTTGCTGTTGTCATTTGTGGTGCCTAGGTTGATGCCTGGTGGTTTGTCCATTTCATTTCTCTTTTGAGACTTTGTAGCGATTGTTACAACTGAGCACTTGCTAGGTCACTTCAGAGGGCATTTGAGGATTAACCACATTGCATGAGTCTGGAGACACATGTCAATCAGACCAGGTAATGATTAAAGATTTCCTTCCCTGAAAGCACATTAGTGAATTGGATTGGCTTTTCTGACAAATCAGCAGTGATTTCATGGTCATCATTCGACTCTTACTTCCAGATATTTATTGAATTCAAACTCCACCATCTGCTGTGGTGGGACTCAAACCTGGGTTCCCAGAACATTACCTTAGTTTCTGGAATAATAGTCTGGCAATAATACCACTCAGTCAAAGCTTCCCCAGCAAAGAAATACTTGCAATTGAAATATAGCTGGAGCTTGCAATCAGATGCTTCATGTATTTGCCATTTCAATGTCCTACCATCCAGCAGACATAGATCCCATGCTTTAGTCTATCAAAGTGACACTAGCTGTACCCACTTTCGGTGTTGTCCCTATCATTTTCTAGTTGCATTTCACATCTAGAGAATGGCAAATGACGGCATGGAACTTAGCTAGTCGTTGACACTGTGACACCGGCCTCTGCCTGGTCACTAGGTACCTCTCTAGAGCCTCAATGTACCAGCTCAGTTTAAGGATTGATCATAAAAGTGGCTATCTGGAGCTCTTGTGCCACAGTAGTGGTGTCCCCATCTCTAGATCAGGATGGACAGGTTCAAATCCCACCTGCTCCAGAAGTGTATGATGACATATCTGAATAGGTTGATTAGGAAAATGTCTAAAGGTGGCTATCTAGGCCACTTGTGCTATCTTAAATCTTTTAAACAACTGCAGCAGCTTTAAATTTAGTCAGCAATATCTTATGCAAAACTTTATCTCCTGAGAAGCCACATAGAATGCATACAGAGTCATTCCTCCATCTACTACTTTAATTAATTTCTCAAAAGATTTGATTAGGTTTGCTAAGCATAACCTGCCCTTTACAAATATACATTGACAGAATCAACTCAAAGCTGTGTCAATTAAACATTCCAATATCTTTACCATAAGGACTGTTGTATTAACAGGGTAATAATTAACATTTCTTCCAAATCTGATTTCCCTGTTGCAAGTTGTTTCCCATCTTTAGTTCCCTTCTTCCCCATCCTTGTTTATCCCTGTTGTTGGTCTTGCAAATTGCATGTGTCAAAACATTTCATGAGCAAAGACTCTTAACTACAGGTAACTCAACCTACTTAAGTTAAATGGAATGTCAAATATGCCATGATAGAATGCCTCTTATGATACCTTTTATATTGTATAAAAGTATAATAAAATGTGCTAAGCATTAAAATTCACAATAGTACATTGAACCACTGGAGGCAGATGGCTAACACCATGGTCAAAAAAGTTTCTTTGAGGAAGAAAGTGAGTTGTGAGGCTGAGATGTTTCGGGAGGGCATTCCAGTGTGCTTTTGGCTCAGACACTTAAAGGTATAGTGATTAAAATTATAGATGTGCAAGAGGCAAATGCAGATGTTCCAACGCATTTTGGGCTGAAGGAGTTTGCAGTGATGTTGAAAAGTGAGGCTTGGGGATTTGAAAATATGGAGTTGGCAACCCTTAGTGGAACCATAAACCTTTCTGTCAACGTATTTCGACTGTTAATCTATGTTTGTTCATTCAAGGCTTTGATAAGAACTTTGAGGTTTTGATGTACTTTTTCACATTTTAAGATAACCCATGAGATAGTAGATTCCCTGGTCTGCAATCAGGTAGTTAGAAACATTGTAACTGTTTGTGTACTTTTTTTTTAAGTAAAGTTATCATTCGGGAAAAAAAACAGACAAAATAGGCTATTTTTACTATTTATTACAAACATCAATCAACTTCCTTGTTACATTTCTATTGCCGTGGCAGCTCAGCAATCCCTATCAAAAAGTGTGCTCAAAAACTGTTATTTGCAAAACGACTTTCAGATGATGCGCATATTTAAGGAAACGGCCTCTATCAGAGTCTAGACCCGAAACGTCAGCCTCTCTGCTCTGATGATGCTGCTTGGCCTGCTGTGTTCATCCAGCCCTGCACCTTGTTGTCTCGGATTCTCCAGCATCTGCAGTTCCTACTATCTCTATCAGAGTGGAGTGGTTTCACTTTGGTCGCAACCAAGACTACAACTCCCGGCAACCTTCGCCGTTGGTTTGCTCGGGGTTCCCGGCTGTAGGTGACATGTTTACATTTACGGAGGGAGGAGAAAGACAGACTTAAAACAAAACAGCCCGTCTTGTGATTGAATAAAACATGCTTAATAAACAAATCATCTGTTCTGCACGCAGTTACACAGCGTCTGTAAATGCTGAGCGACAGGTACATTTAATGTACATTTATTCATTTTTGTGTGTGTGTGTGTGGAGGGGGGAAGGGTGATAATAAGCGTTGTGTTTGTAGCGCACCCCAAAGGCCCCCAAAGCCTGGCGGCTTTATTGAGAAGGGTGTATGCGAGCTGAAGTTCCAGTGTTGGTGGAGCTGACAGACTGGGTACTGTCTGCGACTAGAGTTTGCAACTCCGCCTTCCAGTTCCAGAATGTTGGTCACAATGGCCGAGTATCAAAGAGCGAGGCCGACATTCCACAAACAGAATGTCCCCATTGTCTCCACGTTCCAAAGCGGCACTTCCGCATTCAATGTCCACCAAGTTGACCCACCATCCGCTGCAATCCATACACAAAATAAAGAAAAACACCACCACCTTTTGTAAATATATCTTTTTTTTATTCCAAAGAGTCTCTCTGATGTGCGACAACTAAACAAATTAAAAATCGCCAGTTTTAATGTCTTGTAGAAAAGGTTCCAGTTTACACTGTCGCGTTTGCATTGGTGCGAAGGGTTTTGGCTTTCTCATCAATTCAAACGTGGCAGAAAATGACCGACCATTGTACGATAAAAGTCCAAGTTTCATTTCAACAAATGATCGTGACAAGCGTACAATATTTCCACTTACGATGCAATTCAGGTGGTTTATATGGCTTTTTATTCTTATTTCTCCCGTTTCCCATTTATTAAGCGCTTATGCATTGTAGGTACGAGGTCGGAATGCTGTGAATCTAGAAATTAAACCTTATATCATAAAATAAGACATGGAGTGGGCCAGTCATGGCTTAGTAGCGCTCCCAACTCTTGAAACACAAACTTGTAAGTTCAGGTTCCACATCAGGATTTAAATACGATAAAGACTCCACATTCCAGTACTACTTGTTGCTGACTGATGTTGTTACCCGATTGGAGGTAGCGTCTTTCAGTTCAGGCATAAGACAAATCTCATCTTCCAGCTCCGGTGGATGCACAACATCCTAAGGTGCTATTTTGAAAAGAAGGGGGCTTATCCAAGGTATCCTTATCCTGAAAGAAATTCCTAAAAATAGATTATTTGGTTATTACTACCTTACTGTTCTGGGAGTGTTGAGTGTGTATAATGATTGCTGTATTTCTTGCATTTAACAGTAAGTACACTTCAACAAACTACTTCATTGGTTGTGAAGTGCTGTAGGACCTCTTATGGTCATTAAAAAGTGCTACATAAAGTTGAGTTTCATTTAACTTTCACATTCAGGATGGTTTGAAGGAACAGTTTCAAGCTTTAGCGTACTTGCTGTTTGCGGGTTTACTTGATGACTGCATATTTGTATTACCTGTTTTTCAGTTTTTATAATTTAACTGTGTTGATTTTTTGTTTCTTCCTTATTTGCATAGACCAGCCTTCCAATAACTTAATGGTAGTCTCCCACAAGAGGAGGTGTTTGAGATGTGTCCTTCTCGAATAATTGGTGTGATCCAATACTGTACCCGTTTATTGTGCATTCTCGTGTCCTGCTTTGTTTTAGTGAGTCTTTCCTTACAACAACATCTTGTATTAATCTACTGACCTTAAGGTAAACTATCCCAGTATGCTTCACCGAAATATAATAAACGAAATGTGATACCACACCAGGAAATTAGGGTAGATAACCAAAAGCTTGATCAGAAAATTAGGCTTTAAATAGTTTACTAAAGGAGAAATTTGGGGAGGTAGAGCGATTTGGAGTCGGGGGTGAATTCCAAAGTGCCAGATAGTTGAAGGAACTACCTTCACTGTAAACTGAATAAATCTGGTGACACTTAAGAGGTAAAATTAGATGTGCGCAGATAGTTTGAGAGTTGTGGGGCTACAGGAGATAACAGAAATAGGGAAAGTTAAGACCATGGAGACATTTCTGAAGAAGGGTCCTGACCTGAAACGTCGGCTTTCCTGCTCCTCTGATGCTGCCTGGCCTGCTGTGTTCCTCCAGCTCCATACTGTGTTATCTCTGACTCCAGTATCGGCAGTTCTTACTATCTCTAAGAATTTTAAAATCTGTGTTGCTTGACTGGGAATCTGGACTAGTCAGTGGACAGAGAGGTGTTGGGTGAACAGGACTGGCTGCAAATTATGACACAAGCTGCAGAGTTTTGAATGACCTCAAGTCTGTGGAAGGTAGAATATAGGAATCCAGCAAGGAGAGCATTGGAATTGTTGAGATGGAGGTAACAAGGCATGAATAAGGGTTTTAGCAGCAGCAGGTGAGCTAACATAGGGCAATGTCACAGAAACAGAGATGGGCTATTTTAATAATGGCACAGACATAAGGTCAAAAGATCATTTTGCTTAAATGTGACAGCAAGATTCCAGACAAGTTGGCTAAAGCTCAGACTATCCCACAGGGAGAGGGATGCAGTTGTTGACTAGATGGATATCAGATAATTTAAAATCAGAAGTTGAGGAGGTGGTGATGAGGTACAAAGTGCATGTGAAAACTAACGTTCTGCCTTTGGATGATGTTGCCAAGGGTCAGCAAGTAGATTAGAAGTAAGAGGGGAGCTTGGATAAATCCTTGGGAGTATCAGAGGTAATGGTACAGGAAGAGAAAAAAATGTTATTGTAAATTATTCCCTGGCTACATATGGGTCGATAAATTTGGAACTAGGGGAGAGCAGTCCTGCCCAACTGGAAGACAGTGGTGAGAAGTTAAAAGAGTATTGTTTGATTCGTTGTCACCCTGAGCTTATTGTTTATGTCATCATCTACATTTGGTTAAATTATACATTTAATCTCTTTATCCTATTCTTTCCCATACTCTGTATGTTCATTTACTTTAAATATTTGTCCAGTTTTTCTTTAAAAGATATGAAGGTCTCTGGCTCAAACACTCTCTGTGTCAAAACATTTCATGCATGAGCAATTCAAGCCATTTCTCCTACGCTGTTTCCATACTTTGTCATAATGTGACCTCATCACTGACATTAAATCCTGTCTTTTTTTACTCACTGTATCAAAACCAGCTGTATTAATTTCACCATAACCTTGTCTGCTTCTCAAGAAATAGTCCCAGTATCTTGAGGGTCACTTTGTAACTATAGTTTCCCATTGCTGGAATTATCTTGGTGAATATATAATGAATATTCTGTGTGGCTTTAATGTGTTTTCTATAAAAGATCACCCAAACTGGTCACTATTCTTAATGTAACCTAAGGAATGTTTTGTACATTATTTATTACTCTTATTCTATGACTAATTTATAAAACTCAAAAACTGCTGGTAGTTTTAATGAGCTTTTACACATCCCGCTCATACTTTCAGGGAAGTATATATTTGAAGCTGAATTCTCTCCAGTGTTATTTAAACTATAGT
>NC_063336.1:43999396-44010289 GCF_021869965.1 Rhincodon typus
TTGAGGGCGTTCTCGACCACCGAGGAGGGGAAGTTACGGTCCTTGAAAAACGAGGACAACTGAGATGTACGGGAGTGGAATGCCTCATCCTGGGAGCAGATGCGGCGGAGGCGAAGGAATTGGGAATAGGGGATAGCATTTTTGCAGGAAGGTGGGTGGGAGGAGGAGTATTCTAGGTAGCTGTGGGAGTCGGTGGGCTTGAAATGAATATCGGTTTCTAGGTGGTTGCCCGATATGGAGACAGAGAGGTCCAGGAAGGGGAGAGAGGTGTTAGAGATGGTCCAGGTAAACTTAAGGTTGGGGTGGAAGGTGTTAGTGAAGTGTATGAACTGTTCGAGCTCCTCGTGTTTAACCTTGTATCAACTTTTCTAAGAAAAGTGCAGTCCTCACACTTAATGTGCCATAGCCATGAAACTGGACACCACAGGCATTGTCACACACAAATAAATCCTCAAATAACTCAATTTTAATAGGTATTTGTAAAGCTTTAAGTTAGCATTAGTATGAGCTGAAATTGCTTTTACATATTATTGTACTATGAAAGACAACATAAAAGGTCTGTTTAAAAAAAGATTGGTGTATGCAGGCTCATATGATACTGGCAGCCTTGGCATTAATATCATTCTTTTGAACATCCAGCAAGGAGAATTAATGAATTCACAACATGTGGCACATTGTTTTCGTGGTTGAATTAGTAACCTGTGTGGCCCCATTCCTGATGCAACAGATAACTCAAACTCTTTCCAGCTCAATACGACTGCTGGAAGCCCCCTGGAGTCACTTTGGCACCTTGCTACTTCTGAATAGCCTTGTGTTAATCACCCTTCACAAAACCTGGCTATTTTATACCTTTGCAACATGAAAAGATTTAATTGTTTTGTCTGCCAATATGTGTTCCTGACGACTCATACCATGGAAGCAATAATGCTTTGGTATCAAACACAGCTGATGTAACTCTTGTTGTTTGGTTAACCTACTTCAGAGATGAGAATCTGTTATGTTAAAAAGAAATCACTTGGTTCAGCCTCAGTGCAGAATGCACTCTTGATTGACTGCAAGTGAAGCTGTCAGCCTCAACAGTCATCACTGTCGAGGGCTCATGTCATCTGTCAGTGTCTGTTCCGCTTACTGTACCACCGGCAGGGTGCGGGCTGTTGCTTCCCAAATGATATCTCACTGCCAAAATCATGTTACTGTCTCATCACTCATCTCACAGCTGTCAAAACTGGCAGTCATTGATTATTTCTGTATTTTTTAATGTTTCCAGTACAGGAAGGGCAGTATCTACTTTTACTCTTTAATACCCCAGGATGGGAATATTACTTTTTTCTCTGTTGATACACATGTACATGAACTGTTAAAAGTCAAAGTCAATCCATTTTCTCACATAGAATCACATCTTCAATTTGACAGCTGCAAACGTACAGCAGTAAAGACTTCTTCTATCTGAAGCTAAGTAAATGGCATAAAAGCGATGGTGCAGTGAGCTCCTATACTTGTATTGTAATACATTTCTAACATGTATTACTAAAAATTGTTGTGTAGATATGCCATAACATATGTCAGATGCATTTTATGAAAAATAAAATATGAATTGAATTGGGAGATGAGGTACATCAATTGGAATAACGAAATACAACAAAGTCTAAGAACTGAACATAGGCATAATTAGAGAAAAAAATGAAGTACAAATGTGAGCTGAAGGCTAGGAGAATAATATCAAGAAGTCAAGTGGGCATATGGGACAAAAGCAAGCAAACTGAGGAAAACACAAAATGAAATGTGAGCTGAATACAAACAAATAAAAATGAAATTCAAGTTGAACTGTAAACCAAATAGGCAAGCCTAAAATGAAGCACAAATATAAATATGAAATTCATACAGACACACAGAGAATGAAACAAGAGTCAAAATATCAAAAAAAACTAGCATGCTGAGGATAAAACGCTACAAAGAATTTTTTTTTCCATCTGGCAAGATCATTTCCGTCACTACAGTTCAAATAACCAGGGCTAGGAAAATGCTGTCATTTTCAATTTCACTACCTTATAGGCCAAAGATTTTCCTGTACTTGGTTGATCATCGATGTGATTCAGTTTGCCTTCAATTTTATTTGTAACGGTTAAATAATCATAATTGTTCATTTCTGACTCTGAAAGCTAAGATAATCACAATATGCCTTACCAGTCCACAGTTAAAGGCTAGTAAAGGCAAATAATAATGTTAATTTTCAAGATTAAAAAAAAATTGAAGAACAGGAATTTGCGTTATTGTTACCTTAATTCAGAAAATATCCATTACTTTCAGTATTATTGTCTCTACAGGTGTTTTTAAAGTGACATACTTACACATAACTCCTCTGATCCTGCACAGGAAAATCAGCACCAAGACTCCATCAGCAACTTTGATCCTTCGCGATTTCTTATGCTCCAGGCCAGATGGTGTCCCACTCTTGAAGATTTTCCCCATAAATTTTATCAGGTGTTCTTTGGCTGGCTCCATCTTCTTTTTCTATCTGGTGGTGTCCATTCTATTGCCACTCCAATGGGGTTTAGAAGGTAAAGTAAGTGTTCCTGCAGTTTCAGTCATCGCTCTGTCATGGTGTCTGAGTATGCTGGAATACTCCCAACTTGCTTGGATGCATACAACCCCAACAATGCTTAAAATGCTTGGCATCATGCAGAACAAAAACAGCCTGCTTGAATAGCACCACATCCACGAATGATCATTCCCTCCATCACCGACACTCAGTAGCACCAGCGCGTACCATTTACAAGATGCCATGCAAAATTCATTTAAGCTCTTTAGGCAGCACCATCAGGACCCATGACCATTGCCATCTAGAAGGACAAGTGTCAGATTAGTAGGTAACCTAATATTTAATAATTGACTTAATTTAGTTATAATCACATTTTCAAAATTTGGTAATTGATAAATTGAATATTATAGTATTCTGCTTAAGCGTAGCCACTGCAGGTCTGAGACTATAAAATCGTGTGACTGTTTAGCCTAATGTAACACGCACCATGGGATTTCAAACAGCGAGAAGACAATAACTTAATGTTTAGACTTATAGCAACAAGGATGAAAGAGCTCTGTTTAGTTTCAGATCCAGTCTTCCAAGGTGGAATAAGGCAGAGATAGTATACTCCTAGCTTGTTAGCTTTTATTAAGAAATCATAAGCACATCTTATCCTTGTATTGGTGTGTTTGAAATATAATAATTGACTGATTTTTTAAAAAATTCACTCATGGGATGTGGGCATCGCTAATTGTGCCAAAATTTATTGTCTGGTCTCCAGTGTAACCTTTGTGCTGAAGTAAACTTGTAACAATGTGTTTAGGTTTGTAATTGTGTAATCATTTAGACATTAAAATAGTTTGTAGAAATTGGTATTTTCTGTATTACCATGGAGTCCATAGAGTCATACAGCATAGAAACAGGCCCTTCATATAACCATGTCTATGCTGACCATCAAACATCAAACCACTAATCCCATTTACCTGCACTTGGTCCATAGCCTACAATACCCTATATCAAACAAATCTTAACTCCAAGTCAAAGAGAACATTTTAGAACAAATGAGTAAAAGTTTAGCCAAAGAGTTGGATCTTAAGGAATGTTTTAAAGAGAACATAAGAGTCAGGGAGGTTCAGAGATAGAATTTCAGAGTTCTGGGCCTCAGTAGTTGAAGAGACAGCTACCAATAGATGAGAAATTAAGATCATGGAAGTGTCAAAGGCCGGTGTTATAAGAAGCCAGAAAACCTGTAGAGCTGTAGAAGGTAACAGAGACCATGAAGAGATTTGAAAGCAAGGACATTTAAAAAAAAGCTTTAAGCTTTATCTGCAACTACAATGAGTGACTACCAACTCTAGTGAAAGAAAAAAATTCATCAGGTGAAGGTGAACAAATGTTCATATGCTTTTCACTTGCTGTTCCCTCTCTCAATCACAAAAGTTATTAGAATAAGAAGACACCTCAAACTCAGATTACCGTATTTCCTTAATTTTCTGCATCAACCCCCTTCCTTCTATGGCTACTGGCTGTAGAACACCATTAAGCAAAGCGTATCTGCTGCTATTGTAAGGGAGCAATGAACAGAATATGGGAGAAAAAGCAAAAGTAAAATTTAGATTGGAATACATATAAGTAAAACAAAAGAGTGATCTCTGAATTCAGGGTTCAAGGTGAGGCAACTCATTCCTGGAGAACAAAAGTTTCTATTTTTGCATACTTTTAAGCTCAGTACAATACAAGTAAAGCATGTCAGAACAAAGAACAATACAGCACAGGCATAGGCCCTTGGGTCCTCCAAGCCTGCACAGACACAATTTGGCCTTCCATACTACATTCCCTTTGTTCCCTTCCTATTCATGTATTTGTCCAGGTGTTTCTTGAATGCTGCTATTGCGCCTGCTTCCACCACCTCCTCTGGCAGTGCATTCCAGGCACTCACCACGCTTTGTGTGTAAAACGAGCCTCGCACATCTCTTTTAAACATCCCCCCTCCCAAATTGAACCTGTGTCCCTTAGTAATTGACCTCTCCAACCTGGGAAAAAGCCTCTTACTTTCCACTCTATCCATGCCATTCACAGTGTTATAAACTTCTATCAGGTTGCCTCTCAACCTCCTGTGTTCCAGTGGAAACCAACCCAGTCTATCCAAACTTTCTTCAAAGCTAAAATCCCCCATACCAGGCAACAATCTGCTAAACCTTTGGAGTACCCTCTCCAAAGCATCCACATCTTTCTGGTAGTTTGGTGACCAGAACTGGGTGCAATATTCCAAGTGTGGCCTAACTAAAGTTCTATAAAACTGCAGCATAACTTGTCTATTCTTATACTCACTGCCCTTTTCAATGAAGGCAAGCATGCCATAGGCCTTTTTTACTACCTTATCTACCTGCGCTGCCACCTTCAGTGATCTGTGGACCTGCACACTCAAATCCCTCTGCATATCAATACTCCTAAGTGTTCTGCCATTCACTATATAATTTCCTCCTGTACTTGACCTTCCAAAATGCATCACCTCACATTTGTCCAGATTAAACTCCATTTGCCATTTTTCTGCCCATGCCTCCAACTGATCTATATCCTGCTGTATCCTCTGACAATCCTCCTCACTATCTACAACTCCACCAATCTTTGTATTGTCCGCAAACTGACTGATTAGACCAGCTACATTTTCCTCGAAACCATTTATGTAGATCATGAACAGCAGAGGTCCCAGCACTTATACCTGTGGAACACCACTAGTTTATGATTAGCTGCAAAGTAGAGTTCCTTCTGCACTATCTCAAGCAGCCCCAGTTTGTCAATGAAACGCTCTTAAACCTGGAGTCAGAAAAATAACCAGGGTGCTCAAATGGGACATTTACTTGCTGCTGCACTATCCATTCTTGTTGCAAGACAGATAGAACAATTACAAATTTCTATTATTGGCATGACCCACTGACTGAGTTTTGTTGGTAGCAGCATAATAGAGTTCTTTTTTTGAAATTTTTCTTGAAATTGGGTTGGAATTATCCAAAGCTACTTCAATTATGAGTAATTTAGATGTCAAAAAATCAGCTGTCATTTTACCAATCTGAGTTGCATTCATACTCAGTCCTATGTATTTCTTAGCCCTAAAGAGAGAGAGAGAGAGATCTCTAAAAATAAATAGGCTAGTCAAAACATTCGAACATTATAAACGTAGTGTACTAAATTGATCGAGACAGGTTACAATACACATAACACTTTTCTAGCTTTCACCAAATTTAGCAGTAAGATGATAAGATACAAGAACATAAGTAGGCCACTCAACCAATTGAATCTGGTCCATCATTCAATGAAGTCGGGGCTGATCAGGATGCTCAACTGTACAATCCTGCTGTATTTCCATAACCCTGGATTCCCTTACTAAATCAAAACAGGTCTATCTCAGCCTTGAATATGCTTGATTAAACAGCCTCAACAGCCCTCTGCGGTAAAGAATTCCAAAGATTCACTACCCTCATAGAAAGTAATCATCCTCATCTTTGTCTTATGGACCTTTACAGATTATGCCCTCTGGTCCTAGATACTCCCACATGAGAAAACAATCTCAGTATCTACCTTGTCAAGGCCAGCAAGAATCTTATATATTTCAATAAATTTGACTTCCATTTTTCTAAATTCAGACTACAAGATTAACCTACTTAACCTCTCTTCATTAGGAAAGGAATTCCAGGAATTTGACCCAGCGACAGTGAAGGAACAGCAATATATTTCCAAGTCAGGATGGTGCATAGCTTGGAGGGGAACTGAAGTTGGTGGTGTTCCCATTTATGTGCTGCCCTTGTCCTTCTAGATGGAAGTGGTTCTGGGTTTGAAAGGTGCTATCTGAGAATCTTTTCACCTGGATAGTGCATATCATGATCTCATGATGTTCCAAAGTACTTTATAATCAATTAATTATTTTTCTGAGGTATAGTGGCTATTGTGATATAGGCAATGTAGCAGTAATTTTACACAAAGCAAACTCCTACAAACAATGAGGGATAAATATTGACATAAACTCCAAGCTCTTCTTCAAAATATTGGCATAAACTCCCAGCTCTTCTTCAAATTAGTGGCACAGGATTCTTTATATCTGAGAGATCAAACTGAGACACAGTTGAACATCTCCTCTGACTGATGGTGTCACTGACAATGAAGCACTGCTCCTGTATTGTACACTTCCAAAATTTTGAGGTGTTGCACCATTTGTTCATCCCAACCCATAAGTTTCCATTACTGAGCATAATTAAGAGCTAATTGACCTTTTGCTTACCAAAATTGGCTAGCTGCTGTGGATAGATTGCAGCTCCAGTCATAGGGACCTTCCTCTCTGGGAAATGGAATGTCAGGGAGTGGAACCAGCCTACCTCAATCCAATTTTTACATGCTTTCCCTGTGCTACTCCCAAAGCTATCTCCACACAACCAAGAAAATTACACCCAGAATATCATCCTGAATTGTTTGCATTCCAATCTTTGGACTTGAAGCCACAATTTTCTGACTCAAAGGCAAGGAGAAGGCAGGAAATTAAGGTACTGGTCTGAACTCATCTTGTACACCTTCATATGGAACTTCAGCTCAGATCAGCACCAAGTTTGCCAAATCTGACTGTTATTGGCTGATTTATTCTCACAGCTGAAAACTCATTCACGACAGTTCAATCAATCATCAGTTGAACATAGAAATTTTTGTGGCTTTCTTACTGCCTATCACTGTCAGCTCCAGCAGGATCTCAAGCTTCTAAGAATGTTGCTAACTCTTCTCTTATGTATTTCCCACTGCCTTCAATCTCCATAAGAAAACCCTTCTCTATCTGGAATCAGCCTCGTGAACCTTCTCTGGACTTCCTCCAATGCCAGTATGTCGTTTTTTTAGATAAAGGGCCCAATACTGTCATGGTATCCCAGCTGTGGTCTGTTTAGTGCCTTGTGTAGTTTAAGCAAGAGCTCTCTATTTTTATATTCCATTCCCTTTGAAATAAAGGAAAATGCTCCATCTGCCTTCTCTATTACCCACAGAACTTGGATGCTAGCTTTTCATTGACTCATGCATGGGGACTCTAAACCCTTTGTGCTGTAGCTTGCTACAGTCTTTCGCCATTAAAATAATATTCTTCTCCTCTATTCTTCCTGGCAACATTCATAACCACATTTTTCCACGTCATATTCCATCTGCCAAGCATTTTATCCACTCACTTAACCCGTTTGTCTCCCTCTGCAGACTCTTTGTGACATCCTCACCACTTGCCTTCCCACCTGTATTGTTGTCATCCACAAACTTTGCAACAGGTAGACAACATGACACATCCATCATCCAAGTCATTAATGGATATGTAAATAATTGTGGGCCCAGCACTGATCTCTATGGAACTCCACAAGTTACAGGTTTTCATTCTGAAAATAACCCCCTTATTGCCAACTGTCTGTCTTCTATTACTTAGCCAATCTCTACGCATGCTAATATGATGTTCAAACATCATGGGTTTTATTAAATAGCATTACATAGTCTTTTGTAAATCCAATTATATTATCATCTACCCCTTCCACTCTATCTAGCTTGCTTTTTATCTCCTCAAAGAAATCTAATAAATTTGTAAGGCATGATTTCCCCTTTATGAAGCCAGGCTGACACTGATTGATTTTATTATGTATCTCTAAATGCTCTGCTAATATGTTGCTAGTAATAGACTGTAATACTTTCCTAATAGCAGATAACAAGCCAATTGGCCTATAATGAATTTTGTTTTGTCTCCCCTCCTTTTTGAATAGGTGCAATATTTTGACGTTTTTCCAATCCTTTGGGGCTTTTCCAAAACCTGAGAATTGTTGCAATATTTGTTGGTGGACAGATTTTGAGGAGTCAGTATGTCGGTTCTGGATTCCTAGCCTCTGATATACCCTTCTAGCCAAATTACTTATATAGCTAGTCAAGTTCAATTTCTAATCAATGGTAACTCCTAAGATGTTGAGAGTGGGGGATTCAGTGATGGTAATGTCATTGCATGTCAAGGGGCAATAGTTAGATTCTGTCTTATTGGAGGTGGTCTTTGCCTGGTACTATGTGGTGCAAATATTAATTATGACTTGTCGGGAGACAATGGCCTAGTGGTATTGTCACTAGACCATTAATCCAGAGATTCTGGTAATGTTCTAGATACTTGTGTTCAAATCCTGCTATGGCAGATGGTAGGTATTAAATTCAGTAAAATCTGGTATCGAGAGTTTAATGGATGACCATTGTCAATTGTTGGAAAACCCAACTGGTTCGCTAATGTCCTTTAGGGATTATTTGGTCTGGCCTACACATGATTCCAGAGTGTGGTTAACTTTTAACTGTCCTCTGGGCAATTAAGGATGGGCAATAAATGCTGCCCCAGCCAGTGACGCCTGCATCCTGTGAATGAATTTTTAAAAATCTATCATTCTGTGCTTGTATGTTGTCTAGTTCTTGCTGTATTTTGACACATGTTCCTTTAGAAGGCATGATTGGTGCTGAATATTGTGCAATCATCAGCATCGTCACTTTTGATCTTAAAGGACTACAGTTCTTTCCATTAGCTTTGTTGGTCCCACATCAATGATACTGAGTTTAGATTAAGGATATTCTTAGACTGTTTGATGTTTAATGGTTTTCTAATGATCTTAAGCTAATTCCTATTTCATGATTTCTGATAACCATACATGATACATATTGGGTTAGTTGATTTGGACGTTACAGGGGGTCCAGCCATAGAGATGACATGGTCATGGGGTGGTATGGGAAATGTGAGGTGGCAAGGTAGGAAGGAGTCATTGATGTGTATTATGGAGGACTATGAGGAGATTTGGGGTGGCATGGCGCAACGTGCAGGATTATATGATGACATGGACAGTGCATGAGTGTAATGATTGGTGCGGTCTAAGGGACACTCAAAATGTGTTGTGAATTGGACTATTGTCTTTGAGGAATGAGGTGGTACTTCTGACTGTTTCATCTGCATACCCACATTCCTCAAATCACAGCTTGCAAAATGTTAATCCAACACTTTTGCAAGGAGCCAATAATTCTTGCAAAGTTGCACAGACAGCAGGTATGCACTTTGTGAGTCGCAGAAGTACATAGGTCGGAAATTCCCTGGTTCAGATGAAAATTTAAGCGGCTCCTAACATTTGATGTTCCTTTGTTCTAACTCAAATGTGCTGTTTTTATTCACTGAACCAGCCACCCTTGTATTTCTCTGCTGTGTAAAATTTGATATTTAAAGTATGATAAGTATTGATATTTAGTGACAAATTGTCAGCATTGGATTGAAAATGGCCAAACATACTAGAAAGGACCAATTGGGAGAAAATGCTTTTATCCCATTTGTCTGGGTTTCATCCTGGCCCAATATCAGAAG
Source organism: Rhincodon typus (assembly GCF_021869965.1). NCBI lineage: Eukaryota > Metazoa > Chordata > Chondrichthyes > Orectolobiformes > Rhincodontidae > Rhincodon > Rhincodon typus. The sequence continues at coordinate 44,009,299 of NC_063336.1, forward strand.
TGAAAAAAACCCATTTTTTTTTTCAGTCCAATATTAACTAATGTTTGCATCTGCCTTCTCTAGTAAAAATAGATTGAACTACATGACATCATAATGTTCAAATTGGCCATTGATATGAAATGTTGTCTGAATTCAAGGTGTCGCCTTGATTGAAATGTGTGGTTTTGATTTAATAGCAGAATAAACATAAAGATATATTACATAATTATTCACTACTCAAAGCCTTACCCTTGATCTCTATGTTTTGCAAGTTTCTTCCAATCATTAACTTTGTCTTTCTCTCCATCGTCCTTGAATATGTTTTCCCAGCCTAGACCTTTGCTTACTCCTCCTGTTTGAATCACACCAATCAGATTTCAACCCTCCAGGATAGTATCCATCATCCTTAACTTTACCTTATCCAAAGCTCTGCTATATATCCTATCACACTTTCCCACCAATCCTGTCCTGAAGCTGAAATGTATTGGTCACTTGATGCCTCACCATTAAAATCTCACCCTCCTCAGTAAATCACTCTATGCCTGTCCTATCTTTTTCTCTTTATTCTTTCATGGGAAGTGGGTAGCATTGACAATGTCAGCATTTATTGACCATTCCCTCTTGACTCTGAACTGAATCAGAGAGCAGATGAGAGTTAATCACATTACTGTACATCTGTACTGTACTCCAGAAGGTGACTGCTGCTCTAACTCCAAGATCTTGTTCACTCTCTGCTCTCCCCACTATTAATGCCTATGACTTGAGCTACTTAGAAACATAATCTTTAAACTTTTTTGGCAAAGATCTGTAGCTCAGGTTTTGGGCGCAATTGTTGATTTGTTTGCCAAGCTGGCTTGTTCTCATTCAGACGTTTCTTCACCATGCTAGGTGACATCATCAGTGGAGCCTCCGATGAAGCGATGTTGTTCTACTCTGCTTGGAATTTATACTGTCTGGTCCATTACGGTGAGTACTGTCATTTCTGGTTTTGATCTGTATGGGTTTGTATATG
>NC_063336.1:44010789-44019609 GCF_021869965.1 Rhincodon typus
ATAGGAAAGTAAAAGTTACAGTCAGTCTGTGCACGGTGATAGTTTAATCTGGCTATTCAGATGATGCCTGTAAAACATTATGCTTTGTTCTTATGATTTATATCAGCAGCTACCGATGATTAAATTAAAGCTTTAATATATGCTTGATATGGCCATTATTTTATGTTTGCAAGAAATATTCTGTCCTCCTAACTCCAGAGATGTACAGAAGTGCAAATTTTCAATAGTATGGTAATTTTAAAATCTAACTTGAACTGACATTGTGGATCAGTAGTATCATTACAACACAGAGGAAGACTATTTGGCCTGTTGTGACTATAACAGCTCTCTGCAAAGCAGTTCCCCCAACCTTTCCCTCTAGCTCTGCCTCTTCAGGTGCTTACACAATTCCATTTTAAAAACACTGATTGAGAAAGCTTCCACCATTTTGTCAGGTAGTGCATTCCAAAACCTAACAACTCACCGCATAAAACATCTTTCCTCGTGTCACTATTGGCAATTTTGTCATTCATCTGAAATTCGTGCCCGCTGTTTATCAATCTGTCAACCAATGGGAAGTTTCTCTCTGTCTGTCCTGTTTAGACCATGAGTGATTTTACCAAACTTCCTTTGAATTGTCCCCTCCTTTAGGAGAGCCACTCTAACTTTCCAAGTTATTTGTGTAACAAAAGTTCCTTGTTCCTGGAATCATTATTGGAAATCATTTCTGCACCTCCTCTAAAGCCTTCACATCCATCCCAGTGCCCAGAATTAGACACAATGCTACAGTTGAGGTCAAATTCAAATTTTATAACGATTCATGGTAATGTCCTTGGACTTTGTATATGTTGCATTAAATTTTTTTAAAAATTATCTTGGCATTGTTGTCTATCCCCAAATGAGTAGAGTATCAAGTGTCAATCACAAAGTGCTGGTAAAGTCATATGTAAGACAGACTGGGTACAGGTATCAGTCTTCCTTCTGTGAAGGACATTATTGAACCAAAAATGCTTACTTGTTATTTTCCTAGTGTCACATTAAAAATTACCAGATTTACTGTAATTAAATTCACAGCTTGTTATTATGCGTTTTGAACTCACAAGCAGTTGCTGAGCTAGTATCATTACTGCAAGGCTGTAGGATATCTATAATAAGTATTGGTAAACTGCATTTGAAAATACTACACTGAAAGTACACTGTTGCTATCTGATTTTAAAAAAAAACTACTTTGGCAAACAGGTAACATTAGTCAGAATACTACTGGGGTTCTATTGTTCAATCACTTAGGTAGGTGCTAAGGCAATAAATCATTGCTGAAATATAGCTCTTCAGTAACTGTAAAGGGCATCTTTGGGTATATTATTGTTTTAAACTTATTTGCGTAAAATTTAAGTATTTAGTTAAAGGTCGTCCTTTGTTTTTTTTTTGGAACATTGTAGGATTATGAAGCCTAAGAAACATACTCTTCTTTTGATTTATTATTAACATTTTGTTTAGGATTAAGAGGTGATGTTGAAGCTAGAGTTTGCTGTGTCTCCCCAATGTTATGTTTCACTTGGAAGGAAAGAAAAGAATGCAGTTTCTGACATGTTGTACAAGGGGGAATTTTAAGGATATATATTAATTCAAGAGCTAACCCTTGAAGAGTATAGGAATTCTGATTATATCACTTTCTGCAGATCAGTGGGAATTTCTACGGCTCAAAGCAATATTCCTCCATTTTAAAAGCTGCCATCTTTGGCAATGATGAAATGTAATCCATGGTAAATGCGACAGTTTGATTTGTTTTTATTCGTTGTGATATGGGTGTTGCTGGTTAAGCCATCATTTATTGACCATTGCTAATTGGGCCTGAGAAGGTGGTGGTGAGCCGCTGCTCAATGGAGTGCAAGGTATAATCTGTTAGGAAGGGAGTTCCAGAAATCTGACTGTGCAATGATGAAGGAATGGCAATCTAGTTCCAAGTGGAGGATGATTTGTAGCTTGGCGTGGGGTTAGCAGGTGATGGTGGTGTTCCTACGAATCCACTGCCCTTGATCTTCGAAAAGATAAAGATTGCGGGTTTGGAAGACGCTTTTGAAGGAACCTCAGTGAAGGCTGTCAAAAATTTTATACCCTATTATCAGCTTGGCTCTAATATTTCCTAATGTTGGAATTCACTTGTACCTACTTTGGAATTTTTTCCATGTATTTGTGAATAAAAAAATTCAAGTAACTATGGCCCTCATTAAAGCTTTACTTTCCAGTATGGAAAATCATTGGCAGTACGTCTGTTTTTTATCAATGTAAATGAAATAGGAAACAATATCAGTTACATTGACACTTTCAATTTGGTAACAAATGGCTTGAGTTTACTTTTCTCTCTGTGTAATCAGAGAAACTTCCATCCTGGAAAATTGTGCAAAAGATAACAAATTGTTCAGTGTTTAATTGGCCAGTCCTGCTTTAACACTTAAAGAGATTTTTGTTCAAAACAGAAATTGTTGGAGAAGCTCACCCATTCTGAAGAATGAGCTCTGAAGAAGAGTTATTGGACTCAAAGTGTTAATTCTGCTTTCTCTCCACAAGTGCTGCCAAACCTGCAGAATTTCTCCAGCAATTTCTGTGTTTGTGTCAGATCTTCAACATTTGGTTCTTTGTTTTACTTAGGAAATTTCAATTGGTTGCTCTTGAATTTATTGCAGTTCACAGAAATCTTTTGTGAAATTCAGTGGCTTCTGGAGAGTGCTCTAAGTATAATGTATATTTATATACCAACATGTGTCTGGAGCTTTTAAATTGCATTTAGTTACATTTAACATTGGTAATAATCTATGTGACCCTCGTGTTGCATTGCGAGGATTAAGCAATTACTAAAACAGATGTTCAGAATCTTCTGGACTCCAGGAGAAATAAAAAAAAGTATTGTCACTGTACAGTGTTTTACAGCTACTGATTTTGTTGCTGATTATATTTGTAGAAATAATGCTACTGTTATTTTCTGCTGTGTACTGCAGCTCACAGACCGATACCAGCACTTTAGGCATGTAAAAAATGAATGATAAAACATGAGTTTCATTTTCTGGCCACAGAATATGGGCACTGCTGGTGAGGGCATTATTTTTGCCCATCTCTAATTGCCTTGGAAAATGTGACAGTCAGCTACCTTCTTGAACTGCTGGTGAATTACTCACTACAGAATTCCTAGCCTCTGCAAACCTTGTAGTATTTATGTGACTCTTCCAGTTCATTTTCTGGTCAATAATAAGCTCAGGATGGTGATAGTGGGAGTTTCAGTGATAGTAATGCCATTGAATGTTGAAGGGCAATGGTTGGATTCTCTGTGATTGGAGATGGTGTGGTACATATGTTGCTTGCTACATATCAGTTCAAACCTGAATGTTGTCCATTGTTTGCTACATTTGAACACATTTTGGTTCAATATATGCAAAGTGGTGATTGGTACTGAACAACATCAGCACATATCCCCATTTCAGGTCTTATGAAGAAGGGAATGTAATTGATGAAGCAGTTGAAGATGGTTGGGCCTAGATCATTAACAATAGCACCACTTGCACGTACAAGTGAAGTGACTGACAACCTCAACCTTAACCATTTCCTTTGTGCTAAATATGACTTCAACCAGAGGAGAGTTTTCCCTGATTCCCATTTACTCCAGTTTTGCTAGGGCTCCTTGCTCTTTGGAGCTGCACTCAGTCAAAGACAGTCACTCTTATCTCACCCCTGGTGACCAACATTTTTGTCCATGTTTGGACCAAGACAGTAATGAGGCCAGGAGCTGAATGGCCCTGGAGAACCCATAGTGAGTGATTGCTGATTGATAGCACGATCGACAGCCCCTCCTAACTCTTGCTGATGATCGAGAGTCTCTGGGACAGTGTCTTTAAGGTACAAATCTGTGCATGATTGCACTCATATCTGTCTGCTTCTGATTATAAAGTGCATTTGAATGGAAGTTTGAACTTTACTTACCTCACATAAACTCACTTTAGAAAAGTACAATACTTTTCTATGTACTTTGCTGATTTCAAGCAAAGTGAAATGCTACTCCTAGACTTTAGATTTTCCCACTGTTTAGTAATGATTTTCTAAATTACTGGGGTGTTATTTTTCCATGATACTGTTTAGAGTTTAAGCAGGACAGGATACATGGCCAGTGGTTCAGGTTAAAAATGAGTTATTTTGTTGTGATGTTCTGAGTGTTCCATTTAATTAAACAATCAGGCTTGACATTTTCTCTGATTATTCTTAAAGAAATCACCATGATGTCCTTTTCTGTTTCATTCACACAGGTCTGCACTGTGTTAATCGGAATGAAGAAATAAATATAGTGCCAAGGGCAAACAAGGCCACTGCTGTGTAGGAAGCACACAGACGAACCTCAATGTATCCCATGTTAACATTCTTGAGCATGTTTTACTATATTTGCCTACGTCGTAGAGCCAGATCAGGTACAAGAGGAGAAATAATGAACAGTCGGCGAGCTATTGAGTCGAGCAACCGCATCCTACCTCTCAGCGTCGAAGTGGTGCAGTATGCCAAAGAAGTGGTGGATTTTAGTTCTCAGTATGGCAGTGAGAACAGCTTGTCCTACACTATGTGGAATTTGTCTGGATTGCCAAATGTTTACCCAAGTTCTGGAGATTTCACACAGACTGCTGTGTTCCGGACCTACGGGAGGTGGTGGGAAAGCTGCCCGAGTTCACCTCCACTATTCAGAAGGACTCCCCGAAGTTTTCATAGCCAGGAATATGTTGAACTAGTGTTTGAGGAGGCTGTGTATCCAACAGCTATTGATGTACTGGAAACCTATCATCCTGGAGCCATCGTTAGGATCTTGGCTTGCTCAGCAAATCCTTATTCCCAGACTCCTCCCTCAGAAATTAGGTAAAGGTAACTTCAAAAGTTGTGATAACTCATTTAAGTTAATCCTTGCTTTCACTGTGTTTAGTATTTTCCCACAACTGTTTCTTTCTTGAGAGACTAAGAACACATACAGAATCAGCCAAGGGGACCCAGTGAAAGTAGAATCTGTCTGTGCGCTTTTATTGAATGTTTCGGTTGATGGTCAGCATTTACTGTGTTGCATGACAACTTGGATAACAAATGTTATGTGTGTAGGTGGCACACTCTGTGTTAATATCTTCAGATTCAATCCTCATTGCCAGTTATTTTCTTTAGCTTCGTTCAAAAATATGCACATTTTAAACCCCTGAAATACAATAATTCTGCTTACTCATTCCATTACATTCCATTTCAGAAATAATTGTGTTCATTATAACAGTATTAAAATAGATTGATTAAATAGTACATAATTATTGTAAAATCAGGGTGATCTTCAGACCTCCAGTTAAACTGTGCACTAAAACCTGTGGAAACTTATAGTTTGTTTAGCTGGATTGTTTGTTAATTGATAAAGTTATCATTTTGACTTTCGTGTGTTATCGAGTACAAAATTTGAGAACAGTAATATGGTACCTACTGCAATCACAACAGTAAACTTGAAACATTTCAGTTACAAATAACATTGATGAAAAACAGTCTGCACATTATTTTTAAGAATATTTACACAATATAATTTGTTACAGTAAGTAAAACATACTGTATTAAACTTAAATTAAATATATTAAGTAATCTTGTTTGTTGTAAACACAAGTATACAGTTGTGTATTTTTGTCTTGCCTTTCATTTTAGTCTAAGGCTTTTCTTGGGCTGTCTACAGATAAAATTTAGAGCTCTACTTTTGGTTAATAGTGGATAATGGGCGAGTCTGAATATGATATTTCCCAAATCCTATCAGAATTAAGGTGCCTGTTAGTTCTTGTTTTGGCCTAAGGCTTTTACAGCATTGCAATCTGTGTTTTACCTCATGCTGTGACCAAGTGGATATCAATTACCCAGGTTAAGTTTGAAAAAAATGTTAAGAAGATTAGTGGCATGTAGTCTTGAATCAACAGTTTGAAATCCAGCAATGAGTGTACTGTAGGATTTCTCTGTGAATTGGGATTTACCATAGTGACATTTTACTGGCTCTTGAAAAGCTACAGCTGTTTCGAGAACTTTCCCCTTGAGATAAAAATGTTTGATATAGGAAGGTCTAGCCATAAGAGTACAGTAAAAGGAAGTTAAACTTTTTATGTTAACATGAATTCAGTGGAAGAGACTAGACAACACTGGGATTCACCTGAATACAATTACTTACTTTGTAAGAAATGTTTTGAAGATTAATCTATACAGCTTTTACCCCATGAACCCAGCTGTCCATTATATTTGATGGTGGCAGCAAGAATTCCAGTCAGTCTGTGAGACCCTAAAATTTACTTTTTGTACGTAAGAAATCATTCCACACCATTAGTGGTACAGTGTTAACGGAAATATTAGAAATATTTACCCATAAACAGATTTAGGGTGATACAAAGCTACTGTCTTTCAAAAAAAAACTAATTCAGAATGTTTTGTTATAAAGGTAACTGTTCATTTATCTCCAAAAATATTTTAATGCTGTAGGATCTGCATCTGTTTATTCAAAATGAGATAAGACGAGATTGTGAAGGGAATCTGAAATTTGGGTGGGGAGAGAAAGTGTTAAAATGCTATTTTATGGGCTTTAGTGTGCTGGCAACTTTCTGAAGATGGCTGATACAGAAGGACAATGTCTTAGATGCTGGAAATCTGAAATAGAAACAGAATATGTTGGAAATGCACAGCAAGTCAGGTCACATTAGTGGAGAGAGAAACAGATTTAATATTTTACATCATTTCATCTCACTGAAAGGCCACAGAATTGAAAAGTTTAGTTTCTTCCTTCACAGATGCTGGCTGACCTGCTGAGTATTTCCAGCATTTTTGTTTTCATTCCTACAAAGAGCTTTGTGGACTATAAACATGTAGAAGGAATGACAACAAACATCAGTGTGCCCTAGTATATGTATAAATTGGTACCAGTGAGATAATCTCAATGATCATGAAGTGTCATCACCCCATCTGTTACAACAAAATTGTACTAAGATACTATTTTGTATTATTTAACTTTATCACTCTAGACTGACACTCAGTAGTAGCAGTGTGTACTATCTGCAAGATGCACTGTGGCGATCCACTAAAGATCCTTAGGCAGCACCTTTCACACCCACAACCACTACCATCTAGAAGACAAGAGCAGCAGGTACATGGGAACAACAACACCACAAATTCCCCTCTAAGCCACTCGCCATCCTGACTTGGAAACATATCACCATTCCTTCACTGTCATTGTTAATATCCTGGAATTCCTTTCATGATGGTATTGTGGGTCAACTTACAGCACATGGACTGCTGCGATTCAAGAAGGCAGCTCACCACCAGCTTCTCAAGGGCAACTAGTGACAGATAATAAATGCTGGCCCAGCCAGCAATGCCATGTCCCAAAAGTGAATGGGAAAAAGCGATTAATGCATACTTATTAATGATATCAAGAGAAAGATTATGTCCCTGCTCCCAATGTTCTTGGTGTAGGTCACAAATAAAAAGATGTTGGATGAATCATTTTTAGAGTATATCCCGTAAACATTCCAAAACAATTGGGAGCTGCACAGATGAGAGGATTTGTGGACTTTAGCAGCACACTGCATTCAGTTAACGGATCTCAACTAAGTCAAAGGGTTATACATTTTGCCTTTGTAGCCTAGATTAAGAAAGGGAAGCAAAATAACCAGAATTTGTATTCTGATGTTTAACCATTCATAATGAATGCAGTGAATCCTACACTGTATCAGGATAGGATCAGGCCTGACTATGATACCTGGTCCACTGTTTCTTCAGCCCCAACACCCCGATCCCCCCCAGGATCTTCCCCTGTAACCGGCGAAGGTGTAACACCTGCCCGTTTACCTCCTCCCTCCCCAGTATCCAAGGGCCCAAACATACCTTCCAGGTGAAGCAACACTCCACCTGCACTTCCTAGAATCTAGTCTACTGCATTCGCTGCTCACAATGTGGTCTCCTCTACATTGTGGAAACGAAGCTTAGACTAGGTGACCGCTTCACAGAATATCTGTGTTCTGCTCACAAAAAAGACCCTGAGCTTCCAGTTGCCTGCCACTTTAACACACCACCCTGTTCCCTGGCCAACAGCTCTGTCCCAGGCTTGCTGCAGTGCTCCAGCGAAGCTCAACGCAAGCTGGAAGAATAATACCTCGTTTTCTGCTTGGGGACCCTGCAGCCCTCTGGACTCAATATCGAGTTCAATAATTTTAAGGCCTAAACTCTCCCATGTCCCAGCCCCCTACCCTACACACACAGGCCTTGTTATCACATAGCCAGCCATTACACACTACCTATTGTTATTCACTTACAGTCCCCATTAACAGCTAATCACCCTCCTAGGCAGATCGTTATCAATTCCTTCGTCTATCCTGCTGCTGTATCCTTTATCCTATCGTTTACTCCCCACCCCATCTCCCTCCCTATTTTCTGCATATAAACCAATGTTTTCCAAGCTACCATTAGTTCTGAGTGAGGGTCACCGGACCCGAAACGTTAACTCTGTTTTCTCCTTCACAGATGCTGCCAGACGTGCTGAGCCTTTCCAGCAACTTCTATTTTTGTTACTGACCTCTGATACCTTTGGACTGTATTAAATAGCATGGTATCAATTAGATGATCTGTTTCTCAGTAGTTTTTAATAACTTTCCTACCCCTGTGTTATAATTTTTGTTTGATATGAATAATTTCTGTATATATGTGTACTGATTCTGCTATGCGTCACCTTTTTTTAAAACTGTGTTAAGCTTGAACATGAGATAGTAGGAACTGCAGATGCTGGAGAATCTGAGATAACAAGGTGTAGAGCTGGATGAACAC
>NC_063336.1:44020009-44059534 GCF_021869965.1 Rhincodon typus
CCCATTTCTGAAGAAGGGTCTAGACCCGAAATGTCAGCTTTCCTGCTCCTCTGATGCTGCTTGGCCTGCTGTGTTCATCCAGCTCTACACCTTGTTAACCTTGAACACTATTACATTATTACTTTTCAACCTTGCTGAAATGTTTGGTAAAGTATGTTTAATGGACTCATGTTTTTCTTATTACTCCTGTCCTTTGTGCTTCTTATTATATGTGTACGTGACCTCATGTTGACCAGAGAGTAAAATAGAAATATTCTCTTTGCTTTGTACCATGTATTTGCCTTACACATAAAAACAAATAGATGCAGTCGATTAAAATTTCCTTGGTATCCTTCCAGTACGAAAGATCATATGATACTGTACATATTGTAAAGCTATCCTTGTCACAGATGGTGGTGCAGAATAGTGAGCAGTGTTGTGGGCAACAAGACTAAACTATTTTCATGGATTCATTATAACTACTTGAGAGGTTAGGATTCTACAATTCAATTGTGTGATACTATTATTAAAAATAGTGTAATAATTCCATCTGAAACTCTAGCCTTTGCTAATTTCACAGAGAGGAAATAGGGATGCTGGAATAGTTTAAGGAATGACTGAAAATGCATTGCTAAGAGATTGTTTCAGTCATACTTGAAAGGAACCTAAACCATATCTTCAGAAGAGCATCACCTGCACTCATCCACATGACTTAATAGAGAGCATGAGTGTTGCAGATCACAGAGAAGAAGATTCATTGCACTTATGCTGTTGGTCCTAACTGTGCAAATGTTTAATGTTTTGGTTTGAAATTTATTTGTTTCTTATCAAATCCTTTTAGTTTAAACGCTTCAAATAAAATAGTCAAGGAAGGAATTTCAAGCAATTTTAAGTTTTGGCACTACTATTTTGCAACGTAATTTCAGATGGAACTTGCACATAGCTACTAGGTACAGTTCATCAAAGTTAGAATCATAGAGATGTACAGCACGGAAACAGCCCCTTCAGTTCAACTTGTCTGTACCGACCAGGTATTCTAAATTAATTGAGTCCCATTTGCCAACATTTGGCCCATATCCCTCTAAACCCTTCCTATTCTTATACCCATCCAGATGCCTTTCACATGTTATAATTGTACAAACCTCCACCACTTCCTCTGGCAGCTGATTCCATACTGTGAAAAAGTTGCCCCTTAGTTCCCTTTTAAGTCTTTCTCCTCTCTGCTAAAACCCATGCCCTCTAGTTTTGGACTCCCCTACCCTGTGAAAAAAAACCTTGGTTATTCACCCTATTCGTGCCCTTTATGATTTTATAAACCTCTATAAGGTCACTCCTCAGCCTCCAACACTCCAGGGAATATAGCTCCAGCCTATTCAGCCTCTCCTCCAAACCCTCAAACAGCTCAAACCCTCCAATCCCTGCAACATCCTTATAAATTCTTCCTGAACGCTTTCAGGTTTCACAACATCTTTGCTACAGCAGGAAGGCCAAGCTATCTATTTAGAGAGTTTCCCTTTGGGCTGACCTTATGCACAGTGGTCTTCAAGCGTACCTGTCATTTGATGACTCGTTTATCTCTCCAGAGACCAATATGATACCCTTATTTGACAACAAGTTCACAAAAAGAGCATTCAGTCTTCAGCATTTGGATCGAAGTAGAGATCTCCTTGATAAGCATGAGAGCTTCTAGGCTGATAGACATAAACTTTATGGGAGCCAGGTTTCATTCTTCTTGTAAGATACAATTTCTATATTTATAGAGTATGAGATATACTGAAACAAACATTATTGTTGACAGGCTAAGTGAATGGGCAAGATCAGAGAGAATATAATGTGAATGAGTGTAAAGTTATTCACTTTCACAGGAATACAAAACAGAAAGGCAGAATTATTCTTAAATAGTGAGAGGTTGGGAAGCATTGATGTCCAAAGGATCCTGGTGGCCTTGTTCATGAATTATGAAATGCTAACATGCCACTGCAGAAAGCAATTAGGAAGGTAAATGGTCTGTTGTCCTTCATTGCAAAGGAATCTGAGTACAGAAACAAACTTGACTTGCTGCAGTTGTATAGAGCGTTTATGAGACTGCATCTCAAATATTGTGTACAGTTTCGGTCTCCTTATCTAAGGAAGAATGTACTTGCAAAGAAGCGCAGCAGATGTTCATCAGGGTAATCCCTGTGATAGTGTGTGAGGGGAGATTCAGGAAACTGGACCTGTATTTTCAGTGTTTTGAAGGCTTAGTGGTGATCTAATTGAACATTGCAAAATCCTTACAAGGCATAAATGTAAGGAAGATGTATACAGGATCTTTCCTCTGGCTAATGAGTCTATTATCAGGCGACAGAGTCTCAAATAAGGACAGGCCCCTTAAGACACAGATGAACAGAATTTCTTCACTAAGAGGGTGGTGAATCTTTGGAATACTGTGCCCCAGAGAGCTGTGGGAGCTCAATCATTGAACATGTTCAAGACAGAAATTGATAGATTAAGTGATGCTAATGATTGTTGGGGAAAAGGCATGGAGTTGAATGGTCTCCCATGATCTGTTTGAATGGCAGAGTATGCTCAAATGGCCAAATGGCCTATTCCTGCTCTAATTTCCTATATTTCTCCTTTGGCTGATAATGAAAGCACAAAAATGTTAGGACCAGGTTTTTTGTTCAGCATTTTGGATTCTTCTTGAGATCCTTCAACTAAATAACTCTCTGCCTGGCTTCTGTTCCTCTTTTCCAAACAGATGACACAGAGTCAACCCAACAGAGACGTAATGTCCTTACACTTGAATACTTAAAGCAGCCATCTCTCCTTATGGTTTACTGATTGATTCTGAGAATGCCAGTAACTTTGTCACTGATTCTTGGTACTTACCCACCAGTTTACTATTGTGACGCTATGGACTATAACAATAGCTATAAAAGAAATTCTTGAAATAAGCTCTGTGCAAAAGATTCAGCTTGTTCAGATGTATCATCATGCTACTTGTTACTGCAGTAGCAAATTGTGTTGATGAACATAAAGGATCACACAAAATATAATACTTAATTATAATTTTCCCACAACATAATGATAATTTGCTAAATCAGTCCAGCATCAACCATTGAATCTTTTATTACGCGTGCTATCAAAAGAAAAAAAAAGAAACCCTTACATTTATACAGTACTTTTTACTGAATATGGTTAAAAAGAAGTAAAAAGAGAAATAAGAGTAACGAGAAGCAAAGAAGTAACAGTTAAATCAAAAAGGAAAATTAAAGAGAGGGCATGAGAATATATTATGAGGCAAGGTAAAGAAAAACCCAAAGATGTTTTACCAATATATAAATTGCAAAAATGTAGTTGCTGTAAAAGAGGGACCTATCAGAGATAAAGAAGAGAACTTGTGTGAAGATGCAGAGGATGTTGGAAGAATTTTAAATGAATTTTTTATCTCCATATTCACAATGAAAAGGGATCATTTGGATACAGTAAGTCAAGAGGAGCAGTGTAAAATATTGGACAAAATAATCATATTGAAAGAGGAAGTATTGGAGGAGTTGGAATCCTTGAAAGCGGATGAGTTACCAGTGCCGCATGGATTGTTCCCAAGAAATTATGAAGGAGATCAAAGAGGAAAAAGTGGATGCTCTTAGGATTATTTTTCAACCTTCTCTCGACATAGGTGATGTGCTGAAGGATACAAAGGAAATTATAAGCCGGTTAGTCTGACTTTGGTGTTGGGCGAATTGTTAGAATCAATCCTGAAAGATCAGATAAACTGTCACCTAGAAAGGTATAGACTAGTCATGGATAGTCAGGATGGATTGGTTAAGAATAGGTCATGTCTTACAAATTTGATTGAATTCTTTGAGGAAGTGACATGGAGGATTGATGAATGTAGTACAGTAGATGTTGTTTACATGGAATTTGGTAAGGCATTTGACAAGGTCCTACATGGCAGGCTGGTCAAAAAGTAAAACCCCATGGAATACATAATAACGTGTTGAATTGGATCCGAAGTTAGTTTAATAACAGGAAACAAAGGGTAATGGTCAGTGTCTGGCTTTGCAAATGGAAAGCTGTTTCAAGTGATGTTCTGCAGGGCTCGATACTGGGGACCCTGTTGTTTGTTTTATACATTAACAATTTGGACTTGAATGTGACGGGCACAATTGGGATTTGCAGATAACACAAAGATTGGCCATGAGTGGATAGTGTAGAGATTGGCTGCAGGATGCCAAATGATATAGATGGTGGAGTGGGCAGGAAAGTGGCAGGTGGAGTTCAACTCTGATAAGTGTGATTGAGGTACTGCATTTAGGGAAATCAAACAGTAAATAAGCAGGAATATACTGAGACGGGTAGGTGAAGTGGTACATGGAATGCACTCCTTCATTGGTAGAAGAATACAATAAAAATGTAGGGATATAATGATGAAACTATATAAGACACTGATGAGGCCACAACTAGAGTATTGTGTGTAATTCTGGTCACCACATTACAGGAAGGACGTATTTGTTTTGGAGAGAGCGCAGAGAAGACTTACCAGAATGTTGCCCAAGCTGAGAATTGTAGTTACGAGGAGATATTGGGATTGGGGTTGTTTTCCTTGGAACAGAGAAGGCTGAGGGGTGACATGAATGAGGTATACAAAATTGTGAGGGTTAGAGATAGAGTAGACAGGAGGGACCTGTTTCCCTTGTCAGAGAATTCAAAAATCAGAGGTCATAGATTGAAGCTAAGTGGCAGAAGCATGAAAGGAATGTGAGGCAAAGCTTTTTTATGCAGAGGGTGACGGGTCTCTGGAATTCACTGCCTAAGCTGATGGTGGAGGCAGAGACACGAAACTCTTTTAGCAAGAACCTGTTTCTGCACCTTAAGTGCTGTAAGCTGCAGGGCTATGGGCCGTGTGCAGGAAGATGGGATTAGAAAGGGCATCTGGGTGTCTTTGGGTCAGCTTGGACAAGATGAGCCAAATGGCCTCTTTCTGTGCTGTCTCATTTCTGTGGTTCTATGGAATGTCTTAAACTGATTTACGACCAATGAAATATTTCTCTGCTGTACTGTTTGAAGAAAAAGTGGCATAAACTTTGCGCACTCAAACTCCAGAAGCAATGTGACAATGACCAGATTTGTTTTTGTTCATTAATTGATGGATAAATATTGGCTAGGCTAGCAGGGAGAATATCCTTGTTCAAAATACCCCATCTGGTTTATTTGAAATTACAAGCTTTTGGAACACTGCTCCTTCATCAGGTAAAGTGAAGAAAAGCACACAGGCACAGAATATAAAGGCAGCCTATGCCTGTGTGCTTTTATTCACTTCACCTGACAAAGGAGCAGTGCTCCAAAAGCTTGTGATTTCAAATAAACCTGTTGGACTGTAACCTGGTGTCATGTGACTTCTGACCTTGCCCACCCAAGCCCAACACCGGCACCTCCACAACATACTTCAGATGTTTTTACATCTAAAAGACATCTCTTCCTAACGCACTGCAGTAGGAGTGTCAGCCATGATCTTTGTGCTCAAGCCACGGAATGAGACTTGAAACCCAGAGCCTACAAGTCGAGGTGAGAATGCTGCCTCTTGAGCTGCGGATAAAAGGATGAAACTAAATAAATGGTTTTGACTTCCGGAACCAACACAAAAGAGTTGCAACTCTTGTTGGTTTGTTGATCGTATTGATGAGAAGACTATGTCCTGTTGATCAATGTTAATGAAATACACTATTATAATAGTCCCTCATCCTAAAGTATGTTTGTGTAGCATGTAGAAGCGAATGAATCCAAGAAATATAATTTACTCATTTCTGAGTGAGTCTTTTGTATGTTCTGAGTACCTTGTTTCACATGTGATATTAAAAAATGAAAAATGATAGTATGTGCATGTAAGGTCAAATGGGGAAACATTTTTGAGAAGACTTGCAAGTGTATTTTAGCCAAGATGCAGTGCTAATGTGCTTTATTCAAAACTAATTGTTATTTCATAAGACCAGATTTGTCCCATCATATGACCTGTACCATCCTAACAACACCAGTCACATACATTGCTCAGTTAGAAAATTACAAATGTGTTTGTTGTACAGTTTTGTGAAATTCCATTTGAATGATCTTTTGGCACAATTTCAGTGAGTCGTATCATACAAATTGGAATTTGAAAATATTGTATGAATGAATGATTTTAGCTAATAGATTGAGGCTGATTTCATCCTGACAAGCTTAATGTTTTTTGTGCCTACAGATGGGAGACGTTATGGGCAGGTGAACCTGAGAAAGTGAATGTCTCACAGGCTCGCCAATTTACACCATGCATTAAACAACTTGACTTCATGACAAACTTGATTCGCTTGGAACTGAACAGTTCTCTCCTAGATTACTACACAGAGTTGGATGCTGTCCTGTTACATGGTGTTAAGGACAGGCTTCTTCCTGTGCACAAACCATCGATGCTAGATCTGGAAGATGATGACAAGGATGACCACAGTTTAGAGTTCTTCAATGGGCAAATCACTGGAATACCCCTGCCTGAATACATCAAGAATGGTTATTTTGAAAAACTGCCTTATGAGGTAAGAGGTTGGTTAGAATGCGTACAGAATGTTTTGGGAACAGATTTAATGCATTACCTTGTTATAGGAATGAAGAAGTGATCTACTTCCAAGCCTTTAACAATTTTGCTGTATAATCCATGAGCTATAATCTTCACTAGTATTTTGGATATGCGCCGTTGTTAAGCACCTGGCCATCATTCTGCATCTAGGGTGGGTTAATGCATACCTTGGCTCATTTTATATGGGAATTAGCCTTCAGCACCAACATGGTTTCAGTTCACAGAACAAAATTTCACCCTACCCTTATGATGTTTGACAATGGTTTTATTTTGTCAAGTAGGAATTTCATCCATAGTAGTTTCTTCATGTTTTGGGAAAAATAGGAGAAGCCATTGAGATCTTTTTACCAGTTTAATAAAAAAAAGTTCAGTAACTATTGCCACACATACTATTGTCTTTGTATGAAATTCACAGTGCCATTTGCATTCTAAGTTATATAACATCTTTTAATATTTTCTGCTAAATAATAATCCATGCATTGGAACCTGGTGTAGAGTGAGAAAAACTGCTAAAACTATTGTGCAAACACTCCTTAGGGATGAGTTGGTGTCTTTTCAAAAGAAAGTTCAGGACAAAAAAAATCAGAAGACATTATACCAAAGTCCTAAAACTTTGGACTTAGTTCATTGAATAAAAGTTTTTAATCTGATCCGAATAGATTTTGGTCGTGCTGCCTCAGTATTGTTCACATCCAAAAGCAGCGCTGTTTAAATAAATGTGCATTGAAATAGAAGGACTTGCATTTACATGGCACCGAAGTGCTATACACCAGCTGTCACTATTGTAAAGGAGGAAATGTGGCAGTTAATATTCACACAGCAAGCTCCCACAAATAGCTGTGAAATATCTGACCAAAACAATTTTATCTGCGTATTGAACATTGGGAAAGTTTCCTGAATGATGCCATGGAATGTTTTAAGTTCACCCGAGAGGACCAGTGCAGCCACAGTTTAATGTCTCATCCAAAAATCAGTACCTCCCAACAGTAAATTTGTATTGTGTAGAAGGGCAAGCCTAGGTTAAGTACTCATACCTCTAAGTAGAGCCTAAACCCGCAGCTTTCTGATTCAGATGTGAGACTCCTCCCACAGGCACTTTATTCCTCTGTCCAGGTAAGCAAAGTTCTGTAATAAATATTGAAGTGACCTGTATTGATATTGTGAAAGTTTAGCCTTGTGTCACAAAGCTAAAAATTACCTGCAAAATAGATTGCATTCAAAGGCAAGAAAACAAGCACAATCTGAATCTAAGGGACAAACACTTGGTCTGGAATACTTCCAGTCTCAGACTTTGTGAATCTGTTTGCATGGACATTACAGTCATCTAAACCCAGGGAAAATGCGCCATATGTTTTTAAGTCTGGGTTGTACATATTAATTCATATTGCATGTTGATTAATGAAAAGAAACTAGTAAAAACTTTCATGCAAGTAGAATTTTGGAAATAGGTTTTTGGAATTAGATTAAATTGGCTGTTAATAATGAGGAAAAATCAACTCCTGTCACTTTAATATGCTTCATTTTAGTTTACTCTTTTCAGATGATTTCTTGACTAAAGTAAAGGACAAGTAATCAATCTTCCCAATGTTAACCTATGACTGGTTGTATGAAGTGATATGCCTGACCCACAAGTCTTGAAATAAAAGCAGAAAGTGCTGGAGAAACTCAGAAGGTCTGGCAGGATCCGTAGAGAGAGAAAAACAGAGTTAACATTTTGAGCCCAATATGACTTTTCTTCGGAATGCAAATGGACTCAGCCGTGATGCTGCCAGATGTTTTAAGTTTCTCCAGCACTTTCTGTTTATATTTCAGCTCTCCAGGATTTGCAGTACTTTGCTATTTCCACAAGTGTTTGATGCTGATGCATATGTGTTGAATTTCCAGCAGAGTTCTTCCACTCATCTGCAAAAGCTTCAGCCAAACAAAACAGAAAAATCTTGACAAAATAGCATTAAAAAATTCCCTCTGAATGCCAGAAGTGTAACTGGGGCTATTTAACTGCTCATCACCTAGTACGAGGAGGGGTCATCCTTTGGGAGTCTGGTCTTAGCATCAAACATCCCCAGGCTTCAGTTCAATTTAGCTGCAGAATAAAGTTCTGACAGTCTAACTTGATCTCATTTCACAACTTAATCTATCAAAGATGCAGTAACCTGGAGTTGAATTTATGCTTCAGGCTAAAGATAGAGCTTCACAGAATTGTTCCTTCAATATTTGTAGAACAGTGGAAGTCTGTTAGAGCGTGGTTCAAAATACCAAAAAATCATTTATAATATGCGCGCCTCATGGTTTCCAAAAAAGATAAATCCTAATTTATATTTTCAGTTTGCAAGTTAAAAATGGGAGAAAATAGAGGTTTTCTAACTAACAAAATTCTAACTAACAAAAAGCTACAATGCAGTCTCACTTTTTGGATCTCAGAATCCAGATTCTAATTGGCTTCTATTGTACTTTGATGAACAAAAGCAAAATACTATCAATGCTGAAATTGTACAATACCTTACAACTTTGTCAAAATCTATGGAATGAGAAACTGAGTAAATGTTTGTGTTCTGTGATCTTTCATCAGAACTTTGATGTACTCTGTTGTTTGTACGTTGATGGTTGATGTTAAACAATTTGTCATTGAAAGTGAGTCAATCATCAAAGCCATTCCACTTGCATAGCCGTTAAAAGTAAAGTTGTTCCCTTTGCTTTAAATCAGATGACTACACAATTTTATACCGTCCTGACAATGAATTGAAACTGATTTCTTTCGTAAGTTCTTTGAGATGTAGTTTTATTTATGTTGAATGCAAAACTCATATTTCACTGAAACAAGTTTATTTGCTGATCATTGTAAATGTATTCCTGTAAGGTTTGGCCGCAAACCAAAGAAGTAGTACCAGTCAACAGGCTGGTTTCTCCAGTTTATGGCAACAGTGGATGCCACAAAATCACAAGCCTTAAGTGCTTTCTCATAACTGTCAGTCATTTTGTGGAATGAAGTGTGCAAGATATTTGATTGTCTCTGATGAAGAGAAGGAAATTACTATTAAAAGTAGGAGTTTTGTTTTACTGTGCTAGTTGAGCCACATGACCAAACAATTGTTAGGAACTGCTGAGTGGCAATAATTTAATCAGATTTCATAGGGGGCGTCCTTTGAGATATTAGGAAGCTTTAGAGAAAGAGCATGCTGGAAACTGTATGTGAATTTGTAATTATGCTTGTTAATCGTAATTACCATCTCCTTCATATTGAAATGCTCCATGATATTTTACTTGAGCTTGCTAAAATTTGCATTTTGGAAAGCAAGTTTAAATTTTTAATTCAATGTGAACTGACTGACCATGGTATACATTTGATATTACACACTGGGAATGTTTGGCTTAATCTTCAGAAAGCTGCAGATTCTCAGAAGTTCCCACTGTAACTTTGAGAATTTTGAAAAATGATGTAAAAGCCATATCCACCATTGACCTTGTGCTAAAGTTCTGGGAGGAGATCAGAAGATTGTGTATTTCAACTTTGTTGTGAGGCCATTCTTTAGTTTAATGTTTGACAATTGCCTTGACAATTGTTTTCCTGTTTTACCTTGGGCTAATTAACGTCTTTAGTTCAGTTAGATTTCAGGCCCTTTTTGTGGTTGCTAATATATGGGATACGTATTTTTTTAAACAAAGAAGTTAGATTTTTTTAAATGCTGCCACCCAGAAATCTTTGCACCAATTCTTAGCTGGGAGCCCAATCAGACCATATGTGGAAGCCCCCTCTGTTGATGTACTGCAGGTCCTTTATAGAAAGACTGTAATGTTTATCTTTTTAACTTTATTTCTTATTTTTAAACTTATACTATGAATAATTGTAAAATAATGTAACTCTTTTTCTTTATTTCTCCATTTTATATCTACGATTTGTACCTAGGTACATTGTAACTAAGATGGCGCCACGTGGGGCGACATTGTAAACTTTTCACTGTACTTCTGTACTTGAGTACACGTAACAATAAACCTAATTCTAATTCTAAATTGGGAATAAACTGGGCATCATTGTTTTTCCTGTGACATCTATTTGTATCATAAAGTTAGCTTTCAACTGTGTTGCTGTTTTGTTGCATCTGTTTTTCAGTATATTGATTTGGACATTTTTTTTTGTTCTTGCAAGTTCAATAATTGTTGTAAACACTAACATTATTATTATCCTGATTTTCTTAACGAAGGAACTAGATAAGAGCACAAATCAAAGGTGCATAAAACTGTACAGGAATAATTTTTAACTTTGGGTCACCGTGTTAAGCGGGTGGCACTGTATCAATCCTTTTTATACATCTCTCTTAGAACATAGAACATAGGACAGCGAACAGTACAGCACAGGGAGGGGCCTTTCGGCCCATGATGTTGTGCGGAACAATACACCAAATTAGATTAATCCCTTCTGCCTGCCCTTGGTCCATATCCTTCCATTCCTTGCATATTCATGTGCTTATCTAAAAGTCCCTTAAACACCCCTATTGTATCTGCTTCCGCCACCACCCCTGGCCATGCGTTCCAGACCTCTACCACTCTCTGTGTAAAAAAAAATTGCCCCTCACATCTCCTTTAAACCTTTTAACCTTAAATGCATGTCCCCTAGTATTTAGACGTTTCAACTCAAGAAAAAGATTTTGACCACCAACCCTATCTATGCACCTTCTATGACGTCTCCTCTCAGTGACTGCCGGTCCAGAGAAAACACCCTGGTTTTTCTAGCGTCTCCTCATAGCTCATACCCTCTAATCCAGGCAGCATCCAAGTAAACCTTTTCTGCGCCCTCTGTAAAGCCTCCACATCCTTCCTGTAATGTGGCGACCAGAATTGAATGCACTACTCTAAGTGTGGCCTAACCAAAATATTATAAAGCTGCAACATGACATCCTGACTCAATTCCCTGACCAAAAGAAGCAGGCATGCTATCCGCCTTCCTTACCACCCTATTTGTTTGTGTGGCCACTTTCAGGGAGCTATGGACTTGAACCCCAAGATCCTTGTATACATCAGTGCTGTTTAGGGTCCTGCCATTGACTGTATACTTTTCCCTAATGATTGATCTCCCAAAGTGCAGCTCCTCACATTTACCCAGATTAAACTCCATGTGCCATTTCTCTGACCATATCAGCAACTGATCTATATCCCACTGTATCCTTTGACACCCTTCTACACTGTCCACAACTCCACTGATCTTTGTATTGTTTGCAAACATACTAACCCACCCATCTACATTTTCATCCAAATCATTTATATATATCACAAGCAGCAGAGGTCTCAATATGGATCCCTACAGAACACCACTAGTCACGGACATCCAGCTAGAAAAACACCCTTCCGCCACTACCCTCTGACTTCTATGGGCAAACCAATTCTGAATCTAAGTGGTCAAGTTACTGTGGATCCCAAGCATCTTAATCTTCTGGATGAGCCTAGCATCAGGGACCTTGTCGAAAGCCTTACTAAAATCCATGTGGACAACATCCGCTGCTCTACCCTCATCGATCACCTTTGTTACCTCCTTGAAAAATTTAATCAAGTTAGTAAGACATGACCTGTCCCGCACAAAGCCATGCTGACCGTCACTAATTAGGCCATGCATTCCACAGCACTCAGTGCTGTGTTACTTACTGTTTTTGAGCATATATAGATAGTAACGGTTTGGATGTAAATGTGGGAGAAATGAAAAGTTTGCAGATGGTACAAAACTTGGCTGTGTAGTTGGTGGTGCAGAGGACGGCTGTTGATTGAATGATAACAGCAGGGTTGAGTGGGTAGAAAAGTTGCAAATGGAATTCAATCTAGAGAAGTGTAAGGCAATGCATTTGAATAGGATAAATAGAGTAAGTGAATACACAATAAACTGGAGGATATTAAGAAAGCTGGAGGACTTGAGAGACCCTCCAAGAAGGAAAAGCCAGTAAAACCGGCAGACGAAACACATTGGTCCAACTCATCCTGTAAACTTCAAAATGGAACTCCCAGCGCAACCAGTACATTCATTTACAGGTATTGCAAATTTTTAAAAATTGGTCTTTCCCTCTGAGTTGAACTGCATGTGCTGAGATCACTGAAGATTGCAGGGCAAGTAGATCAGATGGTAAAGAAATTATTGGAATGCATTTGCATAAAAAGCTGTTTAGGCCTCATCTGGTATTTTATGTACTTTACAAGTCAGATCCCAGACTGAAATCTAGTTTAATGGATCATATTTTTGTTTGGGTTTTAACAAGATAGTTTCTTACTAAGACATAAACATGCAATATTCCAATTTGAGTTTTAACAATAAAACCAGTTTATGATGCAAAAAAATGAAGCTAAAATAGAATACGCCAAACTATTTGCAGACAACACATTTAAAAAGAGGTAGTTACGGTGATAGTGGATGCACTGGTAGCAATTTTCCAAGAATCAGTAGATTCTGAAAAAGTCTCAGAGGATTTGAAAACTGCCAATATAACACCTTTATTTGAAAAGGAAGGAGATAAAATAAAAGCTAACTAAAGGCTAGTTAGCTTAACATATGTTACTGGGAAAAATGTTAGCGTCTAATATAAAGGATTTAATAGCAACACATTTTGAAACACATCATATGCTCAAGCAGAATCAGCATGGCTGCAAAAAGGGGAAATCATGCCTGATAAGTTTATTAGAATGCTTTGAGAAGTTTACAAGCAGGATAGATAAAGGGGAAACAGTGGATGTAATTTATTTGAATTTTCAGAAGGTATACATACCACAGATTAGGCCACTTAACAATGTGAGTATCCATGGTGTTGGAGATGGTATATTAGCATGGATAGAAGATTAACTAACTAACAGAAGGCAGGGAATTGGGATAAGTGGGGGCATTTTCAAGACGGGAGCCTGTAACTAGTTAAGTACCACAGAGATCAATGCTGGAGCTGGAATTATTTATAAAATATATTAATGACTTGGATGAAGAAAATGAATGTACTATTTCTAAGTTTCTGGATGACACAAAAATGGTTGAGAAGGCAAGTGGTGAGAATGACACAAACTCTGCAGAGTGATGTAGACAGTAGGCGAAAGTAAGCAAGTAAGCAAAAACTTGGCCGATGGAATATAATGTGGGAAATGTGAGGTTTTACATTTTGCAGGATACAGGAACTGAATATTATGTAAATTGAGAAAGACTGCATAAAACAGCACAAAGATGTTTGGAAGACCTTGTACATAAGTTACAAAAAAGCTAACATTCAAATTTAACAGGCAACATGGAAGGCAAGTGAATGTTTGCCTTTATTTCAAAGGAAATGAAGTATAAAAGTAGGGAGGTTTTGCTGAAACTGTACAGGGCAATAGTCAGACCATAGCTGGAATACTGAGAGCTGTTTTGGGCTCCTCATCTAAGGAAAGATGCACTGGCATTAAAGGCAGTCTAGAGAACCTCTGTACTCATTGGGGTTTAGAAGAATGAGAGATGATCTTACAGAAACATACAAGATTCTTAGGGGACTTGACAGGGGAGATACTGAAAGATTGTTTCCCCTTATGGGAGAGTCTAGCAGCAGAAGGCTTAACCTCAGAATAATGGGTCTCCCATTTAAAATAGAGATTAGGGTTGCAAACCTGTGGAATTCTTTACAGCAGAGAGCTGTTGAGGCTGGGACATGAAGTATACCCAAGGCTGAGATAGATTTTTAATCAATAAGGGAATCAAGATTATAGGGAAAAGGCAGGAAAGTTCTGGTGAGGATTGTCAAGTCAGCCATGATCTCATTGAATAGTGGAGCAGACTCAATAGGCTCCTCTTCCTAGCATCACAGATGCCAGTCTTCAAGCAATTTGATTCACTCCATGTGATGTCAAGAAAACTGCTAAATGTCATTGGGTACTGCAAAGGCTATTGCACTGAAAACATTCTGGCATTAGTCCTGAAGACTTATGCCGCAGAACCAGTGGAAACCCTAGCTAAGCTGTTCCTGTCTAGCTGGCGCCTATCAGACAATATGGAAAATTGCCCAAGTATGTTCAGTGTGCAATAGCAGGTCAAATCCAACCCAGTCAGTTACTGCCATATGAGTCTGCAAAGTGATAGAGGGGGTTGTTGACAGTGCTATCAAGTGGCACTTGCAAATGGAAAACCTGTTCTGAATCTCTACTCAGCTCCTGATCTCATTACAGCATTGGTCCGAACGTGGGCTGAAAAGTTGAACTCCAGAGGTGAGGTATGAGTGGCTGATCTTCACATCAAGGCCACATTTGACCAAGGGCAGCATTAAGGAGCCCTAGCAAAACTGGAGTCAGGGGGAATTGTTGGGGAAGCTCTCCACAAGCTGGAATCATACCTGGCGCAAAGGAAAATGTTTGTAGTTGTTGAAAATCAGTTGACTCAATTCCAGGACATCTCTGTAGGAGTTCATCAGGGTAGTATCCTCGGCCCAACATCCGCAGCTATGTCATAATGAACCTCCCCTCCACCATAAGATCAGAAATGGGAATGTTAGCTGATGGTCACACAATATTCAGCACATTTGCAACACCTCAAATACTGAAGAAGTCCATGGTCAAATTCAGCATAACTGGAACACATCCAGGCTTTTCTTTATATGGCAAGTAAAATTTGTATTAAATAAGTGTCAGACAGTAACCATGCCCAAACTGATTGAATCATTAAGCATTGTCCCTTGTCATCCAATGGCAGATATTTCTATTGCTGAATCTCTTAATGTCAAATTCCTCCGGGTTACCACTGTACAGAAACTGAACTGGACTAGCTATGAGGAGAGATTGGACAGGAAAGGCTTGAATCCACTGGGGGTTTATGAGATTAAGAGGTGACTTGATTGAAATCTTTAAGATGTCAAATATTCTTACAGGATGGAAGTGAAAAAGACGTAGAACTGGGAGTCTATGGTTGAAAATAAGGGGTTATCTATTTAATACAGATGAGACAATTTTGTTTTCTCTCTGAGGATTGTGAGTCTTAGGAACTCTTTCTGAAAAACGCATTGGAAATAGAATCTTTAAATATTTTTATGTGTCTCTGAGTATGGCCTGCAGACAGAGAGGTCAGGTGCCATCTGCTTGAGGGATTTTTCTGTCCTCTTGGATCTATCCATGCACTCTGCAGGTTGGACTGAGGACCTGAGGCAGGATGGACTGTTGATGGAAGGAATTTTTGCAGTCACTGGGAAATTGAGCAGACATATGAGGTCTTGATGGTCACATGGTTACAAATGACAGTGCTATGTCCCTAGGCTACTCATGTAACGGCAGTAAAACATTGGATTTTCTGCCATTGTGAGGTTGTGTCAGTCACTAAAGAAACCTACTGTCCAACTCTGACAAAATCTTTTCTCTACTACGTGGGTGAGGATCAGTTGGCTGGATGGCTGTTTTGTGAAGCAGGGTGAAGCCAACAGCGAGAATTCAGTTCCAGCATCGCCATGAAGGTTACTTCTCAACCCCTGCCCTCACCTGCGGTGTGGTGACCCTCTGATTAAACCACCACCAGTCATCTCTCTCTCATTAATGAGAGAGCAGTCCTATGGTCTGGAAGGACTGTGGCAACTTTACATTTACCTTACACATAGTGCCAGGGGTTTGCCAACCAGTGTCACAGCCTTGGTGCTTAGTATCACTTTGCCACCTGTCTTAGGCAGCAACAGAATGTTGGGTGCAACCGATCTGTAGGTGAAATGACAGCAACCCTTCCAGCTTACCAGATACATATGACCAGAGTAAAATCAAACTTCATTCCTGTCAAGACACAATGGGATTCCACTGCTTTTCCCTCCTCCACAATTAATGACAAAACAAAAGTATAAGCCATACCTGCAGTGAAGAAAAACATGACAAGAAAAACATGGAGGACTGCCATAGTAAGTGCCCAGTCTCCCTCTGCCCCACTAACCCTCTCATAGGGTCATTGCAATATCCTGGAGTGGTCATGACTAGATCCTTGCGTTGTAAGCATCCGCTGCCATTCAAAAAATGAAAACGTCCAACATTTACACCTGTTAACAACCAGCTCAATTAGCTTGGATTGGTGAGAGCACAGGATTCCTGTCCCACTATTCTGCTCTGTTGCTTCTTGCAGGCAATGGGACTGATGGCTTGAAATGGACAGGCTGCTTCACATTGTGTTCATGAGAGGGTGGGAGAGCAAAGGTTAAGCTGAACAAAAGGAACAAAATTGTGGACATTATTTTAAAAACACGATCAGCTTTTCTTTTGTTATTGACATGAGCGTTATGAAATGGATCTTTAGCATCCAGTGATTATCTTTACATTGATAATACCTGAAAAGTTGGTATCATTGAATTGGCATTCTGTACACAAAAGAATTGCTGCTCACATTCTGCACCCACATTTGAAGCATTTTTGTACTTTTTGATCCTGTATAGTTGTCTTTTGGATTCTTTCTTTTCTTACGAGATAACATAGAATGATTTAGTTTTACAAAGTAGTTTGGAAAATAAAATGGGATTGTTAATTATTGCATTGCTAAGGCTTTTTATATTTATGCTGTCATTTAATTATTCTAGTGATTCTGCTACAACAGTATATCTGTAAAGGAGATGACAATAAAAAAGTTGTTTTCCTGTTTTATACTTGTCAACACAACTGTCAAAATAGTCCAGTTTAGCAATGATGATTGGCAAGTGTTGCATCATTGCAAACTTTGAGCTCAAAGATCAATAACATTTCTGCTTAAATTGTGTTTTTTTTAGTTCTTTGTGTACTGAACCATCATTTTGTACAGAATATTAATAAAATCTATCATGTTTTAGCATGCTATTTGTTGGTGTAAAAGTAAGGAGATATGCAACTCCTCATCTTTATGAATTCAAAGCTTGTCATGTTTTTTTTCAGTGCAGGTATGGCTTATACTTTTGTTTTGTCATTAATTGTGGAGGAGGGAAAAGCAGTGGAATCCCATTGTGTCTTGACAGGAATGAAGTTTGATTTTACTCTGGTCATGTGTATCTGGTAAGCTGGAAGGGTTGCTGTCATTTCACCTACAGATCGGTTGCACCCAACATTCTGTTGCTGCCTAAGACAGAGTGAAGCCGTGTTGCATAAATTTCAGAATGTTCCACTGTGGTGGAAGATAATTTCCAGTGACACTTTGATTAGAATGTGCACTTCCTTCATTGTAGCGTGCACAAAATCTCCTAATCTCACGAACCTTGGTTTTCTTATCTCTCACCTCCTCTTTGCACATGTAACAATGTTGATGCACATTGTCATATAAGTTCTGTTCATTGACATCTGCAAAAGGAAATTGCATACATGAATTCAGATATAATATATAAAGTGAGAATATGTTTATAATCCTGTTCCCTGATGCGTATTTTAAAGTATGCACTAAGAGTACATGAACATATCTGTTTGTAGATACCTCAGTGTTGGAAATTCAGAATAAAAAATCATCAAATTGCTCCCCTCAAAATGTTTCTGGACTGCTGTTTAAAGTAATACAGCTCACAAGTGATATTGATTACTTATAGCTTAAAAGAACCAGTTTTTGTTGAACATTTCTTGCCACTGCAGAACAAAATTTTATTAATGAGCTCAAGAACACAAGAGATTTTCATTTGTGAGTAGCTCAGCCTTTTCAACAACAATAGCATGATGACTTACGAAAGGCAGGCACAAATGTCGGAAATAACTTTCTCTATGTGATCCTATGTAAAGCAGATATCGCTATGCCGTCTAGATAATCTACGTTTCTTTTGTCATAGGAAATTTTAGGGGGATGTTGTATTCTGGCAACATAGTGACAGAATGGCAGCAGGAATTTGCTGCATTTGAGATCATGTAACCAATGCATTTGGTGTTAACTGTTTTATTGTCTTGTTGTGATTGCTATGTATGACTTATAGGTATGCTTTTGGTGGCAGCATTGCAATGTACGTACAATCTGGTTATAGTCCCTGAAATTTGCAGAGTTGAGAGGGTGTGCCAGGAGAGAAATTGGCCTTTGCTCCACCCAGTTTCTGAAAGTTGAATAGGTGTTTGGGTAGGGGGGTGAGGGGGGTGGGGGTAGGTGGTTTGACTTTGGAAGATAGTAACCTGCATTTGATAACACATTTACTCCAGTCAGTGCTTAAATGTGCAGTGGAGGTGGGTGAACTCACTCCAGAAAATACCCACTAAAATTTAATAATGGGGTGACCAATAGGATAAAAAGTCACCCGCCATCCCCAAATAGAATGGAGAGGATCTGTGAGGAGCTGCTCCTCCAATCACAAGCAGGTTTTCTCTTGCTCAAAGGATGTAGGGCAGAAACAAACAATAAGGCTTGAGGTGGAGGGGCCTGAAGCCGTGGAGAGGTAGTGAGAGTGAGTTGGCAAATCTGGGCGAGGAATGAGAGGTGGCAATGGGGAGAGAAGAGCTCCAAAGGGGTGTGTAGGGCTGAAAATGGGGTGTAGCAGCTACAAAGTGTGAGAGAGCAGTTTTAAACCTTTCAACAAAGGAATAGTGAATGCTATAATGAATACTGTTCTCAATTGGTATAATTTAATACTGATGGTTTTATTTCATAAAGGCTTGCATTTAGGTGTTACCACATCTCAAAGTGGCTCACATTCTGTGAACTACCCTGGTGTTTACTGATTGCATGAGAGACAACTGTGCAACTGCTTAGCTGTGATCTCAGCAGTACGTAGAACACATGTTTATGACGATGGGTTTTTGTATATGGAACTGTGTGAGGGATATTTCTGAAAATAAATATTTATTGCTAACTTTACACCTATTGTCTTGTACCAGTTTGAATACTGCAGTGTTTAGGAAGCTGATTCATCCCTTGTGTGTGTACTTCATGTTTACTGGAATAATGATGATTATTGGGGATAACAATTAATTAAGAACATAGAACATAGAACAGTACAGCACAGAACAGGCTCTTCGGCTGAAGATGTTGTGCAGTGCTGTTATCTTACTCTAAGATCAAACTACCCTGCGTACCCTACATTTTACTATCATCCATGTGCCTATCCAAGAGTTGCTTGAATGTCCCTAATGTATCTGACTCTTCAACCACCACCGGCAGTGCATTCCACGCACCCACCACCCTCTGTGTAAAGAACCTACCTCTGACATCTCCCCTATACCTTCCTCCAATCACCTTAAAATTATGCCCCCTTGTAATAGTCATTTCCGCCCTGGGAAAAAGTCTCTGGCTATCCACTCTATCTATGCTTCTCATCATCTTGTAAACCTCTATCAAGTCACCTCTCATCCTTCTTCGCTCCAATTAGAAAAGCCCTAGCTCCCTCAAACTTTCCTCATAAGATCTGCCCTCCATTCCAGGCAGCATCCTGGTAAATCTCCTCTGCATCCTCTCTAAAGCTTCCACATCCTTCCTATAATGAGGCGACCAGAACTGAACACAATATTCCAAGTGTGGTCCAACTAGGGTTTTATAGAGCTGCCGCATAACCTCGCGGCTCTTAAACTCAGTTCCCCTGCCAATGAAAGCCAACACACCATACGCCTTTTTAACAGCCCTATCAACTTGGGTAGCAACTTTGAGGGATCTATGGACGTGGACCCCAAGATCCCTCTGTTCCTCCACACTGCCAAGAATCCTGCCATTAATCCTGTATCCTGCATTCAAATTCGACCTTCCAAAATGAATCACTTCACACTTTTCTGGGTTGAATTCCATCTGCCACTTCTCTGCATCCTATCAATGTCCCGTTGCAACCTACAACAGCCCTCCACACTATTCACAACTCCACCAACCCATCATGTCATTGGCAAACTTACTAACCCACCCTTCCACTTCCTCATCCAAGTCATTTATAAAGATCACAAAGAACAGAGGTCGCAGAACAGATCCCTGTGGAACACCACTGGTCACCGAGCTCCAGGCTGAATAATTTCCATTTTTTCTTCTAATTCTACTTTTGTGAGTCCAGGTACCCCATTACAACAACCAAAATCCAGAAGGCATTGTTAGTACATGACTGTCTCACTTAATGAAGGAGTTACTGAGAATGGAAAAGGAGCCCCCGAAAACGAAGAAATAGCTCAAAACATCAAAATAGAGTCATTGAGAAATCTCAAAAGGAGCCCTCAGAGCAAATAAAAATTGATCGCTGCCTCCGATGGTGTGCCTGGTGTAAGATTGGAAGATTGTGGCTTGTGATTATCTGAGGAGCTTGTCTGAAACTTCATCAGGTTCTTGAATACACCAATTGTAGCTATCCCATTTCCAAAATTTGGCAGTAACTGAGTGGAAGGTGTCACACAGTCATTCTGAGTTTAATGTGATCTAAACACTGGAGGCTGCCAACATTAAGCTAATTTTTTTTGTGTTAATGCTGGACAAAGTTCTGTTATGTTGGAAACAAAAACAGAAATTGCTGAAAAAGCTCAGCAAGTCTGGCAGCATCTGTGGAGATTTCAGTGTTTGTTTCTGACTTACAGCACGCAGTTCTTTCAGTTTCCATTATGTTGGAAACTGGTATGGGTGTTTAATAATAATATATGTATTAGACCTTGTTTTTTCCCCACTGACACCCCCCCCACCCCCATTCAAATTGTGCAATATTCTGGGCTGCACTGCATAGTACCTTGTTTGGTAATCCCTTTATTCAGAATTTAATATGGATAGGAGCAGCACTTGTGAAATAGATTTCAGGTTTTATTTTCTTCCCCAAAAACTTCATGGTTGTATCACAGAAAGAGTAGAAGGGGTTGGCACGCATGAACAGTGAAAAGGTTCGTCCTTGTTTCTAATTTCCATCATCACCCCTTTAAAAAAAACACACACATACGCGCGCGCATGCACACACACACGCACTCTGAAGTTACATTAGTAGTTGATGTGACTTTCTAAGTCCTGTGTTAATGAACAAATGTTTTTAAACAGCAGCTAATATATCATTATTTACTGTTGATGGACGGGTATTTTATTCACTTTACCTGGTAAAATATTCTTGTGGATGCAATGTATCCTGTTTAAAATCAAGATTGGTTAAATTCACTTAAACTACAATATTATTGTGTTTACTTTGTAGTTTGCAGTATATCATTTCTGCGACTTATTGTAGTTAATGTATAAGTAAACTTTTATCCATCAGCCTGGGGTACAAAATGCCGCCATAATTTGAGATGTCATAAAGAAAAGTAATTCAGACAAAGTGCATCTAAAATCTGAGACTTGAGATGGCAATTGTGCTGTGATTTTGTAGTGAAGGAGTACTGGTTTGTGAAAAGAAAATAGTGTAGTCTGCAAATGAGCTGGGGCAGTATTTGCTTATATTGTGACACACAAACATTGCTTGATGGATTTAAGCCTTTTTTACAAAGATCTAATATGGTATTTCTCAAACTGGAGAGGAAATGATCAGTGTCTTTTTTTTTAATATAATGACCATAAGGATGTCTGGTATTTGTTTGCCCAGTAAATGGCAGTATTTCAAGCTTAGAAATTTCCTTGCAAAGTGCAGTAGAATATGTCACGTAACAGATCAAAGGCAGAGGGCAGTGTGTTCCTTCTTAGATCCTGCCATGACCTTGCAACATTTCATCATTACAGCAAAGCTAATTATTCATTTCTTCCTTCATCTATAGGAATTGAATGAGCCAATTTATGGTTAAAAGCTGCTGTCATCAAATAGTCTTTGCATTTTGTTCTACGTAGGCAAATTAAATTCCTTATTTAAGTAATCCAATTCATACTTGCACAGCTAAAATTCGAAGAAAGCTCATCAAGTCCTCAGAAAACTGTAAAGGTTTTTTTTTATTCCAATTCAATAATCTATGGGTACAAACCTTTTGAAGGAAACCTTTGGATGGAAATGATACTGGATAAATACAACTGAACTTTTATTTTCTTTTATTTCTATGCCATGATCATTCAGGTGGTGTAATTGAATCAGTGAGGTCTGCACAATGTAAATTTCATTGCTGTTGCTGTCTTCTGACTGTTTAGCATTTAATATAACTTTTTTCACTTTGTGTTTTTCTCTGATTACATTTCAATGTCTTGAAAGATTTAATGACAGTATATGAATGTAGGCAGTTAGTGTACTTCTTTTTGTTACTATTCCCTATGCTCCCTCTTTGTACAAATATGTAATTCTAACATTCTCCTGGAAACCTAAAGTGACACAGATGTGTTAAAAAACAATCTGAGTTTACATGAAATTACTTGAGAGGCTGATGTTGGTTAAAACTAATGGAGATTAAATGTGAATACAGCCCAAATCTTTTTGCACCTGTTTGTATTCTATACACCAGGTATTCCTGTGGCAGCTGGTTCATAGCATCAATTGTTGTTTTTGCTTTTTATTTTCTGTACTTAATTAAACCCTGCTTCGAAGTGAATTTTCCACCTGCATTTCATAACAGCTATTAACAGTGCAGAGATAAACAGTTCATTAGTCTGAGTGCCAAACTAAACTGAAAGTCAGGAGGACCAATATTGAATTATTTGAGTTAATTTGCCAAATCCCTGTTTCCGGGATTTAGTTTTAGAATGAAGGACCAATGATACAAGATTAAATGACAGAGATTTTAGAGTAGAAAGAGAAGGTGGGTTTAGACGTGGTAGGTGGGTGAAAGCAAAGGAATATAGGAATGTATGACCCGGATGGTAAATGTGATCAGAAACATGTCGTCATGAGACTGGTAAATGCCAGCTTTGAGATAAATAGCCAATTTGTAAACTCTATTTTCTATGTATTTTCTATTTCTATACATTAAATACTGAAGTTCCACTCTATTTCTAATATTGGTTATACCTGCCTCTTTTACGTAGAAATATAAAAAATGTAGGAGCAGCAGTTGGCAATTTAGTCCTTTGAGCCTGCTCCACCATCAACATGATCATTCAACTCAGCACTGTAATCCTAGTTTCTCCCTTTTTTGATCTCTTTAGCACTAAGAACTACATCTAACGTTACAAAATCTCCTAGACAAGCATTCTGGATTGTAAATGGCTCGGCAATAATAGATAACAGAGAGCTGCAGGAATAGTGGGATCCATAGACACATGGAGGGGAGGTGTTGGCTGCGTGGTATTATTGTTAAACTATTAATCCAGGGACCCAGGTAATGTTGTAGGGTTCCAGGATTGCTTCCTGCCGTGGCAGATAGTGGAATTTGAATTCAATAAACAAAATACAATTAAGAGTCTAACGATGACCATTGTGAAAAAGCCCATAACGTTCATGATGGTTCTTTAAAGAAAGGTAACTGCGGTTCCTACCTGGTCTGCCCTACATGTAACTCCAGACCCACAGCAATGTGGTGGACTCTTCACTCTGTTACTCTGTCACTCTGTCCCTCTGGGGCTGTTGCGAACACCAGTAGATACTGGTCTATCCATAATGCCTGTATCTTGTGAATGAATTTTAATTAAAAAAAGGTACTTGCAAATTTGATCACATTTTGGTGGTAAGCATAGTTTTTGAGTGTGAGAAACCTATACCAATGATAACCTGATTCTTATTAATTACTGGAATATTTGAAATGCCAGTCTACCCAAACATTCATTTCTATTAGCATTTTTGGTGGCAGAGCATGTGTGGCAGAAATGGAAATCTTAGTGTGTGACGTATGAACAGTTTAGAAATGCAAGGGCAGACAGTGAAAGCCTTAGGTCATGGGAATGGGGTACACATTTGTCCTAAGCTCTCAACACATCTCCTCAGGTTTGTCCATTGATACTGAATGATTGGCTCTTTAGGTTGTGTGGGGTGAGGGTGGTTAGACTCATGAGTTGACATGGAACTGGCATGGAATTAAGAGGGGCCATATGGCATGGGTGGTGGGGTGCGGGCTTGAGGGCCTGACAGCATCAAAAACAATTGGGACAAAGTCTCAAAAACCAAAATGGACCATCGAACCAAACCTGCCTCAACATTCACCCATTATTTAACCACCTAGGATGTATGTCTAGGGTTGCTCAGCCCAACTCAATCCTGTTCCCACCTCCCTGGGTCAAAAATTAGGGCTAATGGGGATTTTAAATTTCTCAATCAAGTTACCTGCCTCAGTAGTGGAAATCCAGTAAACGAAATGAATATTAGAACTCTGAAACTACACCTGCGAGCTGGGATAGTGTTCTGGTTAAGAGAGAATGAAGTATCAGGAGAGAGAAGGACTATTGAGGTAGATTTCAGGGTGGTAGAGAGAAATGGTGAGCAGGATGGGCAGGGTGCGTTGTGCTCGGTATGACTCCAACCAGTGGAGAGGTTTCCCCCTGTATCCCACTGATGTATGTTTTGCTAGGGCTTTTTGCTGGCATATTTGGTCAAATGCTGCTTTGACGTCAAGGGCTGTCACGCTTTCCTGACCTCTGGAATTCAGTTCTTTTGTCCATGTTTGGATCAATGTTGTCATGAGATCCAGAGCTGAGTGGCTCTGGTGGCATCCAAAATGAGCTTCAGTGAGCAGGTTCTGTTGAGTAAATGCTGTTTGTTAGTTCTGTTAACAACATCTGTTGTCAAGACAAGGCTAAATGGGTGATAACTGGCAGGCTGGGACACACCTGAGAAACTTTCCACTGCTAAATGCCACTGTTGTGGCTACACTATCACAGGAATGTTTTCAGGGCCTGTAGCCTTTTACGGTATTCAGTGCTTTCAGTCACATGGAATGAATCGAATTGGTTGAAGACGAGCAGGAGAGTAACCTCACTCGTCTTTGGACCTGATAAGAGAAAGGGAAAAAGCTGGCAGATCCTTTGCTCCTGAACAGAAAAAGAACAAGAGAATTTGAAGTTTAAACGGGAGGAAATCTGGCAGGTCTGTGCTGCGGATCTCAACATGTGAGTGGTCTCTGGCACAGAGGGAGGAAAGGAAGAAAAATCCCATATTCTGAATTTGAAATGAATGAAATGCCGCTGCAGTTTAGTTCAGAGGTTGAACCTAAGGAGATAATATCTAATTTAAGAAGGTTTTGAATGTAAAATGGACCTGGTTGCGCACTTCAAATTAAAAATGAAATGGCGGGGCCAATTTGGTGCCACTGGACCCTTTGAAGATGGGTGGAAGACTTACTCTGAAAGATTCAGTTATTATATGATGGCAAATAGAAC
This sequence comes from Rhincodon typus, assembly GCF_021869965.1. Lineage (NCBI taxonomy): Eukaryota > Metazoa > Chordata > Chondrichthyes > Orectolobiformes > Rhincodontidae > Rhincodon > Rhincodon typus. The sequence continues at coordinate 44,045,611 of NC_063336.1, forward strand.
TTTGGATGTTCTGGTAGTACCATGTTTCTGATCTCTATAGGCATTAAAGTATTTCATGTAGTAGGAAGCCTTGACCAGCCAGAAAAAAACCTGGAAACAAAATGCACCAGGAGTTAAGTGGCATTTCGGAGGACCAATATGCCAGAAAATCCTTACTGTTCACAGAGCCATTCAGATTTCACAAGAGGAATCAACTGGAAGGGGATTCAGTGCCTCAATTCAGCGTAGCCCTGAAATGCCTCATAGAACATTGAGAGTTTGGCAATGTTTTAGATGGTGCCTTAAGAGACAGACTGGTATGTGGCTTACGAAATGAGGACATCTAATGAAGGCTACTGACTGAGAGAAATCTAAACTTTAAAACCGCTTTGAACATTGGGAGCTCTATGGTGTTAGCAGCCAAAGAAGCTGCACAGCTAGGACCCAGCACCCAACTACACAGAACGGTGGCCACACAAAAGAAACCCACGTGGCAGTGGGAGTGCCACAAGTATTGCGGATCTGGACACTCTGCTGATGCAGTGAGGCCCAGTGCAAGAACTGGAAGTGAGGAGACCACATTGGTCAGGAAAAATCCCTGCCGAAGAAAAATCAGTCAAATTTGAGGAAGAAGGTCCTTGCTGTAGGCCACAAGGAAGATGTGCATGTCATTAGTGAATTAAACATATCTGACAAGGAATTTAAATTAAACATCCTAGCAATCCAAGGCGATATACATAGATTTTGGGTTGTGCTTAAATTGATTTGGCAACCTGTCAAAATGGAGGTAGGAACCAGCACAACAGTTTCACATATTCCTGAAACAATTTAAAACCAAAAACTGAGACACCTGCCACTCAAGCACTCCAACATCACCCTCAGGACATCCACAGGGCAGGCAGTGCCATTAAAAGGATATGAAATGGTGATGGTGCAACTGCAGAATGAGGCTCCACATTGTAAAAAAAAATTACCCATCCGTACTTGGGCGTTTGTGGTTACAGAAGCTGGGAGGCTGTGAACAAATTTGTTAACTCTGAGACAAATTGGCGAGACATAAGTACGAATTCGGTGTTTTTGAAGCCAACCTTGGAGAAATGAAGGGAGTCCAAGTTAAGCTCAAATTGAAACCAGTTGGTCAAAACAAAAGTTTGAGGCCATGCACTGTTTCATAAGCCAGTATACTGGCAGAATTAATGAGGCTGGTAGACACCAATATACTTGAGCCAGTAACTATCAGTGATTGGGCAACCCCGATTGTACCCATTTAAAACACGATGGATTGATCTAAATCTGTGGTGACTTCAAAGTTACTGTCAATCCAGCCCTAGGTGCAGATAAATACCCATTGTCCTTGATCGAAAATCTGTTCAGTGGTGTAGCAGGGTTCAAAAATTCACAAAGGTGGCCCTGCAGATGTCAGTGGCAGCTGAATCCCATTCTCATCACCAGTCAGTCAGTATTTTATTAAGCTCCAGACAGAATTAAAGAACATACAGACCTCTTGTGTGCTGCAACCCAGCAGGTAGGCTTTATTCCAAGTGCACTCTGTAAGAACCCAAAAGAAATCTGAACAAACCCGTGAACCTGGCAGATGACACACCAGTGTGACTCACCAATGCTCATGTGACCTCTTAAAGGGGCACTTTCCCAAAATAACATACCCCAGCTATAATATATAACATTGTCCACCACTATGACTAGATGTAGCAGGCTTCAGAGCTTAATCTTGGTCTGTTGGTTTTGGATTTGCTTCGCCCTGTCTATTGTATGGTGCTTCACTGTTTACTAAGACTGGTTCTGTGTTGTGGTTTCACAGGATTGACCTCATTTTTAGGTATGACTGGTTTTGCTCCTGGCATTCCTGGCCCTCCTGCATTCTTCATTGAATCAAGATTGATGTGCCAACTTGATAGTAATGGTGGACTGTGAGTGAAATGCCAGACCGTGAGGTTGCAGATTGCACCTAAATATGATTCTGTTGTTACTGACGGCCCACAATGCTTCTTCGATGTCTAATTTTGAGTTGCAAGATCTGTTTGAAGACTGTCTTATTCAGCACTGTGGTAGTCCCACACATATGGAGGAAATCCCCAGTGTGAGGACAGGGTTTTATTACCAGAATGACTGTACTGATCACTTCTCCTGATACTATCATGGACAAATGCACCTTTGACAAGTAGATTTGTGAGGATAAGTTCAAGTAGATCTTGTGGATTCACCATCACCTGCCACAGACCCAATCCAGCAGGATGGGTCCAGCTTGGTTGTTCGTGATGTACCTGAGCCACTTTTAATGATAGACCTTGAAGTGCTCTACATTATGCACTTTTCACCCTCTATGCCTCTTTCAATTAGTATTCAGCATGGAGGAATACTGATTCATCCACTGAGTGGAAGGGGATGGCAGTAGTTGCTAATCAGCCGGAGGATTCTTTGTTTCTGTTTAACCTGATGTCATAAAACTTCATGGAATCTGGAATCAATTTTGAGGACACTCAGGGTAACTCCCTTCTGACTGTATAGCATTGTGCTGCCACCTCTCATAGGTCTGTCCTCCCAGTAGGACAGATCATGATCAGGGATGGTGATGGTGGTATCTGGGGCTATGTCAGTAAATATATTTTGATGATAATGACGATGGCACAATCCCCCGAGATATTAATCGGGAGGACTTGGTCCATCCAGTTTCATTCTTGCTGGATGATCTAACCAAGTTCAGTGGAAAGCTGCTGCAATCTTTTGACAGGCACTTGCAGACATTGTTGTTTAACCAAGCCAGGGCCATCTACACTAATAAACCAAATAACCATTTACATACAATATATACAGGGAAAAAAGTGAGCAATAACAATTAAAACGATGATATCAAATCAATTACTGGTTCAAGAAAGATCCTGCTTGTAAAGCTTCTAATTACATTTATCAACATTGTAAAACACTTCACACACAATGAAATACTTGGAGTGCAAAGCTGTTATAAAAGCAAACACACAACTACCTGTGTATAAGATTTCACAAACTACAATGCCTTCAGGAACCACTTAATCTGCTTTTGGTGATGGTGGTTCACAGAGAACTGTTGGCTTGGAGAACTCTGTAATTTTCACTTAGTCACATGGAATATTTATTGCCAATTTAAACTATTAAAGCAGGCGCATGGGGCCTAACATTTTTACATTTGATTTGAAGATGGCATGTCGAGCAGTGCAATACTCAGCAGTGCTCTGAAGTGTCAGACTAGATGATGTGCTTAAATCTTGGAGTGGAGTTTGAACCAATGACTTTCCAACTTCAAAAACAATAGTGCTGAGGCTGTGGGAAATTGACAACACAAAACTGCAGATTCTCACTGACGTAGTTGCTACTGTGGAAATAATTAGCAAGTCTTTAAAAGAAGTTTTAAAATTTTTTCAACGCGTTGCTGCAGTACAGTTACAACATTAAAGTAATTCCTTTGCAGACAATTATGTTTTGGCAGGACATTTCCTTTTAATTTTAAACTTGTTTAGGTTTTTCTGATAATATCAAGCTAAATATTTTAATTTCCTAAAATATACAGCAGTGTCACTGTGATAACCTTTGTTTGCTGAGAGTATCCATGGTAATAAATGGCTCCCTCATTTTAATTAAATTATTTGACCTGTGGCCTCAGCTGTTAATGAGCTCAGGAGCTGTGTACACCTGACAAATGGACTTTATGGTTTAATTGTAAATATAGGTGGAAATGTTTTATTTAAATATTCATCAATCTTGCAATCATCATTGAATTCTGGTTTGCTTTTTAAAAATCTATTTGGAATTTTGTTGTTCTTGTATTAGTCAATTCAGGTAGTCATTAGGATAGCATTTTTCATGTAAAAGTTGAAGAGCATCTAGCTCAGACCTTTATTTATTTTTGAAGTGTCAGGCTCTCTGTCAATGTTGAGTGAGTTGGAATAGTTAATTTATAGAACACAGTGTGATGCTTACTGAGGAAAATAGTAGTTGAGGACCAGGATCTCAAACCCAAGCCTAAGGTTTACTGTACAGTGATTGCTGTGTTCCTATATGCTTTGGAGGCTTAGACAACCTATATCAGGGACCTCAAAGCTGGAGGAGTGCCACCAGCTCCGGCAGTTACTTCACAAGGTCATCTAAATCTGATTGCGAGAAAGGCAATCTAATGTCAGTGTCTTCTACCAAGCTTGTGACTACTTGTGACCAACATCAAAGTGCTAATCACTCAGACTTACATCCTCTGGGCAGGACATGTGGTTTGTGTAGCTAATGTCAGACTCCTGGAGCAAATGCTCAAAATTGAGTTGTGAGAAGAAACTCCCAGTAGGGCACTGGAAATCATTTAGGAATGTGCTCAAAGCATCCATGAAGATGTTCGACATCCCTGCCAAATCGTGGAAACTGCCTGGCTTGTGACTAATCAAAATAGAGAAGTTTAATTTAGAAAGACATTGAACACATTGAGATACTTTGTTGGGAGCGTGCAGAGGCAAAGTTGAAGCATCAAACAGAGCTCAGAAACCTCCAAATGACTTGTCGCTGCAAGCTGTTTAACATTGTTTGCCCCACATGTGGTAGATTGAGGATTAAATTTACCAGGCATCCAAAAACGAGTAGAATTGGAGCAGAAACAAATCATCTTCAATCCCTGTGAAAGAAGAGTGTGATACAATTTATTAGTTACCATAGTGAACCATGTTGTTAGAAAATCCTGTTTTATGTAGTGTCCAATTATCAATGCGAGAGACAAATTTTCTGTAATTAATGTATATGAGTTGTGAATATTTTGAATTGTACTCTTACTGGCATCATTTATTGGTTGGGCTTGGGATATCTTATCCTGCATCAAGTCCTGCTTACCAATCACTTCTCTCCTTGCTGCAACGCATTGTCTCATGACTTCCCCAGACCCTCAGATTTTACATTGTCATCCTTAAGTACTTCACGGTATCATTTTTCTTATCTTAATAAACAAGCGTAAAATCCCCAGTTCTCAGTGCACTACCTCTTTCTCTGATTTTGGCCCTTTATAGCCCCTTGCTAGCCAACAATGGCAACCATGCCTTCTAATGCAGATCCTGAACTCCAGAATTCCCCCTGAACCCTTGTCTCATCTCCAATCTCTCTCTTTTTTTCAGAGCCTCCTTTTAAACCCCATTTCAATTACCAACTCCTCAGTCAATAACTTTGACTCAACATTGATTTTGCTTCAGTTGGCTCTGCCTAAGCACCTTGAGATATTTTTGTTATGCTAGGAATCATAGACTGGATTTTCACTCCCAATGTAGGTGTACTAGTTGGTAAAATTCACAGCTTGGTGCACTGACCTTGAGGAAAAGAAATCATCTTGAACCCCTGAATTGTTGCTGCAGCGTGATGGGAGAGGTAGTCGGTATGTTGGACTTGGGCCTGTCACCCACAGAAGCAGTGCACAGATAGCCACTGGAACTACGAAGTGCCATGGCAGTCTGTTCAGAAGGCCTGCCTCTGTGATCTGAGACTTTTCTTTTCAACTGTAATGAGAGTAGTTTGGCCCTGTAGCCCTCATTTGTCACCCCAGCCCCCAACTCCCTCCACCACCAACGTACCATTCCCCATCCATGTCTTCACCTAGTCTCATGGCCCCTCATACCTCTCTTAGCCTTTGCCCCTCTAACAATCCCCATGGTTCCTCATACCCTTCATTGTCTCTCTGTGGTCCCTTTGAAGAAGGGTCACTGATCCAAAACATTAACTCTGCTTTTTATCCACAGATGCTGCCAGATCTGCCGAGTTTTTGCAGCAATTTCTGCTGTTGTTTCCTATTTCCAGCATCCACAGTTCTTTGATTTTTTTCTGTTGAGTGATGGTGGAGGGTTGTTTTTGTAAATGGAAGTCTGTGACCAGTGGTATACCCCAGGGTTCGGTGCTGGGACTCTTGTTGTTTGTTATTTACATTAACGACTTGGATGTGAATGTAGATGGTATGCTTAGTAAGCTTGCTGATGACTTTAAAATTGGGTGTGTTGTTGATAGTGAAGAGGATGGTCTCAGGCTGCAGTCTGATATGGACCAGTTGTAAATTGGGCAGAGCAATGGCAGATGGAATTTAATCCTAATAAGTGCAAACTGATGCATTTTAGGAGGTCTAGTAAGGTAAGGACATACACAATGAATAGTTGGCCTCTAGGGAGTACTGAGGAACAAAGGAACCTTGGTGTACAAGTCCATAGATCCCTCAAAGTGACAGGGAGTCTGATTGAGGTACACAAAATTGTGACAGGCACAGACAGAGTAGATGATAAAAATGTCTTCCCTGTAGCAGACGTGCCTGAGACCAGAGGGCATAAATTTAAGGTGTACAGCAATTAAAAGAGATGTGGAAAGAATATTTTTCACGTAGAGGGTGGTAGAAAAATGACGTGCTGTCTGAGAGGGTGATGGAGGCAGAAGTTCTTGTAACATTTAAGAAGCATCTGGATGAGTACTTAAAATGCCAGGGTATAATAGGCTATGGACCAAGTGCAGGTAAATGGGATTAGTGTAGTTTAGTGTTTGTTAATGGGCACAGACATGGTGGGCCAAAAGGCCTGTTTCTATGCTGTATGACCCTATGATTCTATGCTGCTATCCACCATAGGCAGACATCAGCAGCCATGCTGACATGAAACAAAAATACATTTCTAAGTATCAATTACAAACATCACTACATTTTTTAAACTTTCATTGTTAAAAGCCTGTTCAATAAATTTACACCCTTTCAGGTACTTAATCCCTGCTCCAGAACACACTCTAAGATATTAATCTTTATATTGACTTTATATTGCAGAAAATCCTCCTTTATGTTCACAAGTTCTGTCTTATTGCCAGCCTCTGTTATACAACTGTAGAGGACAATGGGTTGGACACCCATGTCTGGGGATGAGACATATAATGTAAAATATAGTGTTGCTTTTGACTTTTTATGTATGATTTTGTGCCATTTTGCATGAATCAGAAAAACAACACAACTTGAATTTATGTGGTTAGCTAAGATTACTATTAAAATGTGAAGATGCTATGCTGGAATGTCATTGTGATGATCAGCATCTTTCACAATGGTTGTAGGAATGTGGCTCATTTCAGTTATTTAGATAATATATAAACTGATGTGCCAGCAGACAAACTTGTTGCACAAAATGTGCAGTGATTCTGACATTATTTAGCTTGCTCGTGGTTTTATGGTAAGCTTCTAACCCATTGCTGGTAGTGGGGAGAGGGAATTCACTATCTTTAGAGCCTTTGTAAGTACTTTGTATGCCTTGCTTTATTGTGACTTGTATCTTGCTCAGGTGGAACAGGAATTCTTGCTTTTTATTAAAATAAATCATTAGATTTGTGGAAAAGTTGTGCAATCTTCTTGGTTAATATTATATTTTCTCATTTGTGAAATATTGATGGTGCTGAGTATTTTACATAGTGGCATTATTATAATCCAGCATGTACAGATTATCATGCTGTGAGGAAATTTGGAACTCAAATTAATCAGCCCTCTTCAATAAAAAATGCTGTAGTTAATTTAACATAATCCACTTTATAAATCACTAACCAGTTTATAAAATATGTGAAGGAAATGAATAGCCAATGACCCGAGTGTATAAGTCTGGAGCACACAATATTGCATAAATACAAGGATATGTCACAGGCCAGCAGTGAAATCTGATAAATATCTCTACAAATAAGGCTGACCAGATAACTCATGAGTGACAAATTTGAAAGTGAGTTATGATCATCCTCCTGAGTGAAGATATTTATCAGATTGCACTGCTAATTGGGACTGTATTCAGTCGATACTGAATGTTTTAAAGTAGAATTTTTAAAACTATTTTATGGCAAGTGTGATGAGGTGAAAAATACCCCAATTTTTCTTTAAATGTCTGTGTTAGGCATCTATATTACAATGTGACATCTGATTAATCTGTCGTGTAGATTAATCAGAATCAGGGATAGACTCAAAATACATTTACATTTTGGTACAAGTATTTGTAAGTTCACTTTTGAAACTCTGGCCGAAGGAGATGAGGTTCCCTGGAGAAATGAGGCTGAGGTGAGTAGGATGAATCTGCAGAAGGCTGAACATGCAGTATGCTGTTCTCTTTTTAACAACAGTTGTACTCGTTTCATTGATTAAAAAAATCTAACTGAGGAATAAAGTTTTGAATCTATCGTATATGGCAGATATTTGTTTATTGTGCTCCATTGGATCTCTTTGCTATACATTTCCTTTTCACCGTGTCATGGACTTTTCTCTGCCTACCTTCATCTATTGTTGTTCTGAAGTTCATGTGCTTGAACTGAAACAAAGCTGCCACCATATTTAATGAATGGTTTTTCAAAGCTATTTTTCATAATTGAAGCTGCAGGATTTCTTTCAGATAAAGTCTATGTTTCAGAAATTGATATCTGCAAAGTATCCATCACTTGTTTATAGTTGAGAATTATGAGTAAGAAATTAAATTCACACAATGAAAGCTAGTTTGATATTGTATTTTCTTATTTTATTACTTAAATAACAATTTGAGAGAGCTTAAGATTCCACTTTTAGTTTTTCAGCATACAATTTAAAGGAATCCACTGAAATATTGATGTAAGTTGAAATATCAGAAATGTAATTCAACTCCTGTCTTCTGTTTTCTTTAAGATGCATTCCTTGAAAATGTAACTGCTGTGATCACTAAGCTATTTACCAATTATTCAGTATTTGTAAAGACTTTTGAAATCCACGCTAGTGTGATTATTCTGCTTTGCTTAATCTGTGGCTCTCCAGCATCCAGCACAATATTTTGTTTTCAGTGAGCTGAGGAAAAGAGCTTGACAAGTCGAGCTGTCAGATAGTCTTACAGGCTTGTGCATATTTTTAGTGCCCCCTTGAGGTTTGCCCTTTGCCTAGGTCTAATACAAGCTGTTACTGCTAACAGATCACCCCAGTGTGAAAAGGCTTAGCCTCTGGGAGCTCAGTTTGACACTTTAGTTACTTGCAGAACGTCACTTCTCAGTGTCACTGATATGTGAAACTGCAGTGCTGTTAAAGTGATGAAATGTAGCTAAATTCAGAATGCATTACAAGAAAGGGAGTTACTGAAATGGAAAGAGAATCTGTAAGGCCAGAGTGGCTTTATTTGTATGAAAGTAGACTTTTGCTCATGTTTTGGTGCACTGTTTTAAATGAACAAGGTCACTATTAATGCTATCTTCATATCTGATTACTTTGTTTTGAGAATGTTTCAGATAATGAGCTGAGGTGAATATATGCAGAGAATCCTTTACTTCTGCCTGTTCCTATATATTGATTTTCTTAGATATTGATTTTCTCATATATTGATTTTCTCACCTTAGGGTACTTTTGGATACAGAGCAAAATAGACAAAAATGAAATTTCAAGAATATTTATGATGTATTACTTCAGCTTTTTTCCCTCCTGTCCTGTCATTCTTAATTACAGGTGTGAAACAGTCGGAAAAAATGCTATGTATAGCTAGCAAAGGGAATTTTCACATTTTAAACATATTTCATTCTCATTACTCCTCATTCCCACACCCATACTGTGAAAATGGTTGCGCCCAAAACCAGACTTCTAATTCTTATCAAAGACTGCCAGTGGATCATGATTCAGATTCTATGCTTGTCACGCCTAACGTGGAAATATGTGAGTTTTGTTTTGTGTCCCTGGCCATGCTGCAAAGAAAAAAATAGTTTAAAATTTTCAGCCTCAGTAAAGGATACACTGTGCAAAGTGTTGTGATGGTAGGGTTTCAAAGCACTGTAGAGCTCAGAAGGTAAGGAAAACTAAATGAGGGGGTAGGGGATTAGAAAATTCAGTGTGAAAACAGAAACTGGTGGAAAAGCTCAGAAGGTCTGGTAGCATCTGTGGACAGAAATCAGAGTTAACGTTTCGGATTGAGTGACCCTTTCTCAGAACTTTGACCCCTCTGAACGTTAACCTGAAACGTTAACTCTGATTTCTCTCGACAGATGCTGCCAGACATGCTGAGCTTTTCTAGCGATTTCTGTTTTTGTTTCTGATTTACAGCATTATCAGTTATTTCGGTTTTTATTTAGAAAATCCAGTGTTTGTATTTAGAATAGGAAACATTGTGGTGACTCTTGATATCAAAAACTGAGCGTGGGAGGACGCAGCCTTGACACTTATTTTTAGAAAGTAATTCCAATGCAACAAGAATGCAGACAAGAGAGTCTTTACTTAGCATTTCAAAAAATGACAAAATCACTCAGTAGACCGCTTGAGCACTTTTCAAACCTAATTCATTCCACACTGTGCCAAGTCCATGCAGTATGAGCTAACCTTCACAAAGCACAGACACACCTGGAGGTATACACTGCCAGTTATGTATCAGTATTGACAGAAGTGACTGTCACTGCACTTATAACCTTTCAGCTTGTTTAGATTTTCTTTGAAACTAGACTATCTGTCTGTTGAGATATTTCACAGCACTTCACAGAATTACGTGATAAAATCACAGGTAAAACGCAAACCTCAACAGAACAGCCTCTGTTAGTGTTCATTCTGAAATCTAATTTTAGAATTGGATTTTAAGTTTACAAGTATGGTTGCTGTTTTATTCATTTGGACTGCTTGACTAATTATTTCCACATTTTCTTGCTTCTGATCATCTGGAAATGTATGATGAATACTTAAGTTAAATTTTGCAATCTTCAGTTATTTTAAAAAAAAACTCCGTTTGGGCACTTCCCCTTCTATTCTGCAACAATTTGCTTTATTGCTGTAAGTGTGAATGAAAAATCGTTACTATTGTGCTGTGACAAAGCTTCCCAGCTTTAGATCGTATTTGCCAGCAGCTGGGCTTTGATTCCAGAAGGTCTAATTCACAGCAATCCATATGTGTTCACCTCTCAGGTGTTGACAATATTGTTTGTTATTGGAACCTCTGACCCCTGTGGTGATATTCCTTCCAATTGCAAGATGGCATTCAAATATTCAGGTTCTCCGTATTCCACGCGCCTGAAAGTCTTAAAATGAAATAAAGGAGAGTTGTACTTTTAAGAGTTCCACTTGCCCTGAGGCTGCTATTATACTGTGGATTCTGCTGGGTGAACCTCACTGTACATCACAATCTCATGAGCCCAGAGAGCTCACTGCGCATACAATTTGCATTTTATGTTCTGAGACAGTTTGACACACACTTACTTCTCTTGTGACATTAAAAAGATTTTTGACTAAGTATGAAATATTCCCCAAAGGTCCAGTTGATTTTCTGGCCCGTTTTTCAAAGGTGGCTTTGCATCAGGCTAAAGTTGCAAAGCTCAGGATATCTCTCATCTCCTGCTTTCATGCGCTCACAACTTGGATCACTGCCCAAGTCAGAAGTTGTACTGCCACTTTGTGTTGTTGTTTATCCAATAACACTTAACATCAAAGTGAAAGTGGTAGTACAGTGGAAGTCTGAGACAGCCTAACATGAAATATGCTGCTATGTTCCAAGGAATTGGCACACCATTTTCTTGATCTGGTCACAAATGATAAGTGCAGAGCTGAAGCAACTTTTATTATCATAATTTCAACTGGCTATTCTAAACTTCATTGGCTGCAAAGTGATTTGGGATACTCTGAAGTGGTGAAAAGCATAATATAAATGCAAGGTTTTCTCATCATTTGAAATTGTGTAATTAATTTTCTGAAATGGTTGGTTTATATTGTTGTACATGTCTGTGGTATTGTTTTGCTGGTGAGCTGTCTCAGATTTTCTGGGACCCTCCTATATTGGAGCTGCTTTGCATCCATAAGACATAGAGGCAGAGGTAGGCCATTCAACCCATCAAGTCTGCTCTGCAATTCAGTGAGATCCTGGTTAATCTGGTAATCTTCAGCTGCACTGCCCTGCCTTTTCCCCATAACCTTTGATTCCCTTACTGAATCTTAACTGCGTTTAATGACCTAACCCAAACAGTTTTTTTGCAGTAAAGAATTCCACTCCCCATCTCTGTTTTAAATGGATGACTCCTTATTCTGAGATTATAACCTCTGGTTTTAGACTCTCCCATATAGGGATGAATCCTGTGTGCATCTACCCTATGTATCACCCAAAGAATCTTGAGTGTTTTGATACGGTTGCCTCTTATTCTTCTAAATTTTAATGTGTACAAGCCCAACCTCAGGTCATGAGACATTCCCTTCATACTGTGATCCAACTAGTGAACCTTCCCTGGACTGCATCCAAAGCAAGTATAGCTTTCCTTAGATAATGGGACCAAAACTGTTCACAGTATTCCAGAGGTGGTATAACTCTAGCATTGTGAAATTTTAGTGAGAGTTCCCTTTTTTTTATACTCCATTTCCTTTGAAGCATTACATCTGCCTTCCCTTTTACCTGCTCAACCTCTATGTTGGCTTTTTGTGATTTACACATGAGGACTCCCAAGTTGCCCTGTGCTGTAGCTGATCAACCTTTGTACTGTTGTGATCTCAGTTTATATTTGGACAATCTTTTTCCAAGGGAACAATTCACAGAAGGTCAGAGTTAACGTTTTTCTTGCCGGTTATGAATTAATAGACAAGTTAGTCTCTGTAGGTATTTATTTAGTGTTGACCAATGCCATAGTGTTCATATGGATCCTAGGGCAGATTCAGTAGGAGAATTACAGGGTTCAGCTTGGCTTCTACAGACATTGGGACCTAAACAGATCTTGCAAGGTGATCTTTAAATGACTTCAAGTCTGTAATCTCATTGTAGGCCTGTAAACTGCTTTATTACAAAAATTACAGTTGTGTTATTACTCTTATATCCATTGCAATTTATATAATTTACTTGAGCAGGGAATAAATGAGATCTTGTTCATGATATCCTGTATTACCTTATACAATTTGATTTTTGTTGACACTTGCTGTCTAAGTTTGTACATTGTCACAGATAAAGGAGGGGCAGGGAAATATGATGAATTTAAATCATGATTGGTTTTCCCTTCTTAAGCCAGAGACAGTATGGTATCGTTTGATTTACTCCTTTCCCCTTTTACTGCTGTCTCTTACTGATGTAGATTGAAGGGTGTTCTCCAAATCCTGGTATTTGGATTCCAGTTGTCGATATAAACCCATTGGAAAATAGACTGACTTTCAAAACACAGGAGAATTGCTTCACTGCTCCACCAATGCATACAAATACACAGGAAATTAAGGAAGACAGGACAGAAGAGGAGATAGGTTATTAATTGCAAGTTTTGCTAAATCCAGAGGCATTAAAAATCAATTCACGTGAATTATAATTTCCTGGAGATTAGTGTGCAACAATGGTTTCTTTGATGAACTAGACCAGGAGTTTTTCTTCTTGCCAGCAAATTGTAATCTTCTTTCCAGCCAGCAACTTGGAGTCAGTCGGAAGATCTGAATCAGGCTGTCAATTCAGCCCAGAGTGCCGCTGTCCCTCTGGAGATCATATTGCAAATGACTTAGTCTTCCAGAATTGTGCACTTTAGCAATTTGACACACTCTGATTTCAGTCGTGCAACAAGGTCAGGCATTTCGGGTGCTGATGGCCCATCTCGGTGGGCTAATTGGAAGACCATTAAGTGTAGCTTTATCTGCCCTTATCAGAATTTCCTATGCAAGATGATGAGGTGACTGTAAAAACGTTAGTGACCATTTTAGCATTATGGGTCTGAATGTGTTCCTTTGTCCAGAGCTAGATAGAAACAGACCAACCTTCTCCACATCTTTTATGTCCGCTTTAGTTGAAATGTCTATACAATGCAGGGAGTTCAGCAGCTTCTGAAAATATGATCATGAGATCAACCTCAATCATTTTATGAGTCCGGAAAAAATTTCCATTTTTAAAAGAAACAGAATTTGAACATGAAAATATAGAAGAGAATACAGATTTCTTTGTGATAACAAGGTATAGAGCTGGATGAACACAGCAGGCCAAGAAGCATCAGAGGAGCAGGAAGGCTGAAA
>NC_063336.1:44059934-44060789 GCF_021869965.1 Rhincodon typus
CTGAAACGTCAGCCTTCCTGCTCCTCTGATGCTGCTTGGCCTGCTGTGTTCATCCAGCTCTACACCTTGTTATCTCAGATTCTCCAGCATCTGCAGTTCCTACTGTCTCTGAAACAGATTTCTTTGTTATTTGTCTTTATGCCCTCTGGCCATGACAATATGCAGAATGGTAAAGGCACGAAACATTGGAGTGTTGCCAGAATTACAAAGCATGGCCGTGCATTACGGAATAAAGCATGAACTCTCTGTCAGCTTTGGTTTGGTAATACTCTTACCACTGTGTCAGAGCATTGTGGGTTCATGTCGCACTGAGGGACTTCAGCATGAAAATCTAAGCTGACAGTCCTGAGTGGTACTTAGGGAATGTTACTTTATTGGAAATTTTTGGATGAGATGTTATTCTGCCTTTGTGATTGATGTAAAACAATAACAATCTTTTGAAGAAGAGTAGAGGACTCATCCCTGGTGTCTTGATCAATATTGATCCTTCAAACAACACTACAAAAACAATTAATCTAGTCATTATTATATTGCTGTTTATGGAAGCTTGCTGTACACAAATTAACTACTGTATTTCCTGCGCTGTAACAGTGATAAGTCTGTAAAAGTATATAATTTTCTTTAAAGTGTTTTGGAGCTTATGAGGTCATGAAAGCTGCTTTATAAAATCAGGTCTTTTTTAATTTTATCTGAGGGAGAATCTGGCAAAAATGCTCCATTTAAGTTTTTTCTGTCAAATGTAGAACTTAATAAAGCCACAGTTTAAGACCTGATTTTTAATCAGTCTGTTTACTATTAATATTCAGCAGTTGCATCCAGCTTAGAGCCTTGAAAACTCATAACCATATGAAGTTT
>NC_063336.1:44061289-44142709 GCF_021869965.1 Rhincodon typus
ACAAATTGGTCATTTTTGCTGATATCTGGACTTTTTTTATAAATAATATGGGTGATTTGCTTAACTGTGCTAACTATCAACAACATTCACAATATTTCACAATTGAATCACATGCTTACAGTTCGAGATACTTGCTGTGAAATTGTTGTTTTAAGAATGATCTTATAGAGCAATGATCATTGTAAGAAACCATTAAAAATCAGAATTCCCTTGTGAAGTATAAATAGAAACCAGCATCTCCAGCCAGCCAGATTCAGTCTGAATCTAATAATATTGAAATGTTTTAAAGTATAATTGTTTATTTGGCCCTGTGGATGGTACATTTGTTTCAGGTACAGGTGTTATGGGCTCAAGCCCTATTCAAGAATTGCACTTTATAATCCACTAAGATTGCTGCTCTAGTGCAATACTTGAGAGAGTGCTCCATTATTGAAGATACTTTAGTTGAAGCTCTAAATTAAGGCCCTGTGCACCTTTTCTGGTGATTTAGGGGATGTTAGCGATTCCATTTGCAGAAACGCGTGAAGTTCTCCTCCTGTACTGGCTAACACCTCTCCCTCATCTAATAACTCTAAATCAGGTTACCAAATCATTAATCTCTTTGCTGTTTGTGTGACCTTGCTGCATACAAAACGATTGCCATATTGATCCACATGACAACTTCCAAGTAATTTATTGTACATTGTATACTTCGGGACATTTCTGAAGAACGTGATATTTTGCCGCATAAAGCCTGGTCTGTTTTATAGTTTAACATCTTCTTTTTGAGTTTGCTGGCCAAATGCAGGTCTGACCACAGCACCATGACCTCCACCACAGTTGGGGCAAGGAAGTAGCTCTTGAATACACTCCAGCTAGAAAGGGTGACTAAATCATGTCCCGTTGGCATCAATCTAATCCACACTCGCCCCCATCCAACCAGCTGAGC
Organism: Rhincodon typus; assembly: GCF_021869965.1. Lineage (NCBI taxonomy): Eukaryota > Metazoa > Chordata > Chondrichthyes > Orectolobiformes > Rhincodontidae > Rhincodon > Rhincodon typus. Next base: position 44,062,218 of record NC_063336.1, read on the forward strand.
CAACCGACCCCACCCCTGACCCAAGGAGTCTATGTTTCTGCAACATTATATACTTTTATGTGTTTGTTGTAACCTGGAAGTCTTGCTCGATGATCCCATTTCTTTTCAACAAATGGCTGACCAAGAATCACTCCTGCTTTTACCACCTGCCATTGGTCAAGAGTCAGCCACATTGCAGTGGGCCTGGAGTCATTTGAAGGCCAACAGTTTCCTTCCCCAAAGCACTTTAGTGAACCAGATGTTTTTTTCAAAAATTGACAATGGTTTCATGGTCATCATTAAACTCATAATTCTAGGTTTTTTTATTGACTTCAAATTTTATCATCTGACACGGTGCAAATTAAACTCCAGTCCTCAGAACATTACCTAGGTCTCTGGATTAATAGTCTAGAGATAGTCTAAGCCATCACCTCCCTTAACTGTTTTTTGAACAACCAGGAATGGACAATAAATGTGGCCTAGCCAGTAATGTCCATATCCCACAACTGAATAATGAAAACAACCTGTTTGGCTATATTATAAACTAACCATCAAATCCTGGGGTGGGACTTGAACTCAGAGCTTCCGGCTCAGAGGCCAAGGATACTACCCACTGTATCATAAGATGCCCTCTTACTGCTTAAATGAAAGGTTTATTTGGAGGCCAAGTATTTTTAATGTTTGTACAGTAATTGGAATAAGACAGAATTTTTTTAAGCAGTTTTGCTTCAACAATCCAGACAACAGTGCTGCTTCTTTCATTAGCTTGTTAAAGCTCAGGGTACATTAATGGAAGAGCAGTGATCATGTATAAAACCCAGCTTCAACTTCTACCCACTATACCAACACAGTTTGTTACAGTAGTCGTAGCTATAGACCTTTCATAGACCAAAATGATTTATGAAAAAGGATGAATACTGCCTTTAAATGGCTGCTGTGATCACCCTAACCACAGATTGAGGTAAGTTCAAGAGACTAATGTGGAATAAATAAAACTGTCTACACTGAAATATGCATTTTCTTTGCAAAGACATGGGGTTTTTGATTGGGGATGAATCCTATAGCTCCCGGAGTGGCAGGGAGCCAGGTTCTGCTGGATAGGCAGAGTGAAAGAAAGGCTGGACAGGCATTTTGGGGGAGGTAGCCCTGACGAAAATTAAGTCAGAGATAGTAGGAACTGCAGATGCTGGAGAATCCAAGACAACAAGATGCAGGGCTGGATGAACACAGCAGGCCAAGCAGCATCATAGGAGCAGAAAGGCTGACGTTTCGGGCCTAGACCCTTCATCAGAAATGGGGGAGGGGAATGGGGTTCTGAAATAAATAGGGAGAGAGTGGGAGGCGGATAGAAGATGGATAGAGGAGAGGATAGGTGGAGAGGAAACAAACAGGTCGAAGAGGCGGGGATGGGGCCAGTAAAGGTGAGTGTAGGTGGGGAGTTAGGGAGGAGATAGGTCAGTCCAGGGAGGACGGACAGGTCAGGGGGGCGGGATGAGGTTAGTAGGTAGGACATGGGGGTGCGGCTTGAGGTGGGAGGAGGGGATAGGTGGGAGGAAGAACAGGTTAGGGAGGCGGGGACGAGCTGGACTGGTTTTGGGATGCGGTAGGGGGAGGGGAGATTTTGAAGCTTGTGAAATCCACATTAATACCATTGGGCTGCAGGGTTCCCAAGCGGAATATGATTGCTGTTCCTGCAACCTTCGGGTAGCATCGTTGTGGCACTGCAGGAGGCCCAGGATGGACATGTCGTCTGAGGAATGGGAGGGGGAGTTGAAATGGTTCGCGACTGGGAGGTGCAGTTGTTTATTGCGAACCGAGCGTAGGTGTTCTACAAAGCGGTCCCTGAGCCTCCGCTTGGTTTCCTCGATGTAGAAATTAAGTGCCTGTCTTCCTGCCTTTGTCCGTGTAGGTATTTACAAGCAACATTCCCAACTCCTGTCTGATTGCCCCCATCGGCTGTATTCTGACGTGGCAGCATTTTGTGAGCTTTTAGCAAGATCAATTGACACTTAATTATTTATTTACATATGTTGGATGTGCTGTCAGTCTTGGTGCCTACCTTTCCTATGTATTATGGCGGGCAGCTCAAGGTTGGCTGGGCTAGCCACCAGATATATTTTATATGACCCATGCTGAACTACAACCCAACAGGGCCATGTATTATCCAACCCCTGGAATGGAGATTGAACTCACAGCCTTCTTCCACAGAGCCGAATGTCACCAGTAGAATCAGGGCTGACTGTTGTGCTCCTAAAGAATTAATTAAACTAAAGAGAAGATAAAAATAATCCACAAAAATAACATTTTCGATGAACAGGGCAAAATCAAAAAAAGGCTAAAACCTAAGGTACTTGCGTTTTCAATTACAAGATTTATTCAGAAGATTTTCAGGCATGCAAGGTAAAAATCAAAGGAATTCTACCATCAACATACTGAAGAGTGGGATCCAATTTAAACATCAGTTCAGCTTTTGTTGCTGTATTTTTGGTAAAACATTAACTTAATTGACAATCAAAAAGTTACTGATGCCACCATTATGTAAATCAACTGGATTTAAAAGGTGTTTATGCCAAAACGACTGCAGTCAGTGTGGACAGGCCGTAATGCATCTTCTCTGGTAATGAGGATGATTCCTAGTTGTACTGGGGTTGTTCCGTTATGAATCTAATTTTTAAACAAACGGTATTTTTGGCCATTCTTAAATCAGATCGGGCACGATCTTATGAAATCGCAGATCAGGCTGAAAGTACTAAATGTCTATCTCCTGCTCTTAACTCGTGTGTTCGTTGTTAGGAGACTAATTCCAAAACTTATTAAGATGCCCCTGACATTCTGATATGTTGTTCTTTTTTAATGATCATTTAATTCTGGTTTGGGGCTGTTTGTTTTGCAGTCAGAGTAAGATACCGAGATTTGGACAAGGATCAGAAGTTCCTGATGATGTGAGGCAGTCTGAGAATGTAGTATTTCTGGATTTGCAGTCCACATTCAAACACTTGAAGCATGACTTGTTGCGAAAACTGAGATGTTGATGCTATGACATGACAGTTGCTCGAGGATAAGGACTGATGAAGCATTGCCCCTGTCAGAATAAGTATTTAACATAGACTGCATAAAATCTAAAGAATTGACTGCAGAAAAAAAAACCTTGCTCATCCAAACAAAATTGGAGTGAAGTATTGTTTGTTGGGTTTTAAATTAAGTTAGAAGAAATTCATTGAGATACAGCTCATTTACTGATACAGATAAGCCTCAGGAAATACTTTTTGATACAAGCACTCAGCAAGAATCAACTCATGGCAGTTCAGTAGCTCTGTGTGGAAGTGCACTGAGGTATACAGGCAAGCACATTCTTAGTTTCACACTCTTAGTCTGGTTTGTTCATTTAGATGATTTTTCACTTAGCGTGAGATGTGGGGAAAGGTAGGGCTCCTACATGTGGCTTTAGTGTTCCTAGGCTGGGTGGGGAAGAATGAAACACAGCTCCCATTCTAGATCATTATTCCGCAACCTCTGTTAGAAAATGCTTTACTATAGCAATCTTACTCAGAGCAGTCAAGCAGTATTAGTGCATGCTATCCTGGCTCACAAATGAAGAATAACCATTTATCATGAGCTACAGTCATTTTTGTATGGATTTTCTTTTACACAATTGGAAATATTGTGCAATTTTGCAAAATAGACCTTGCAGATTCTATCCAACTATTTCACCCTTTTTCTGATAAGTCAGCATTTCCTAATCAACTGAAATCAGGAATAATGGAGTAGTTGTCAGAACTAATTATTATGTAATCTATATTATGTATTATGTTTGATGAAACTTCCATTGATTCCATCATTGTGTTCACCACTTTGTCCATGTCTAGAGTTAATGACTGAATTTAGAACACTTTAAAATACGAGGCACAGCAATTGCTGTCTTAATTGTGCATGAATTTTCTATTCAGCAGAGCAGAGGTTAACTGTTCCAGTCAGAAAAGGGATGGGGGAGGATAAATAACTAGCGTAAGGAATATTTTGCATTTGTTATAAGGTGTTTTCCAGTGAATTTGACAAGTTTAAGTTGGTGCTATCTATGCTAAAGGTCAGTGTAAAAACTTGTGTAAAGTAGAACAAATAACATTGTCGTTATACTTCTGAAAAAAAACAAAACATTTCTATTGTGATATATTTTTAGATATTCAACGCAACATCGTGTTTGGAGACAGTGGAACTTACAGAATGCAATAGTCCAGTGGATCTTAGTTTATCAGCTCCTTGCAGTTAAATTTGTTCCTTTATTGCTTAAATGATCAGAACCAAAAAAGTTCTAATTTATCTGTTTGTTCATGCCCACGTTTCTTCCACTGCTGTCCAGCTGGGTGGAAATATTCGTGCCTAGTTCTATATTTTTATCTAACTTGTTTTAGCCAAAGGATCACTTGCACTGAGTGTTGTATAAGGTAATAGATGTGAAAGAGTTAATCGGAGCAAATCTGAAGCTCCACCCACTCCAATATATATGACACAATGATTGGGTAGGGCATCAGGCAGTTGAGATGGTTTGGTCAGCATTCAGGGTAGCCCTGGGCAGCTGAAGTTGGAGGCAGTCATGTTTTCCTGGACTCATGTGACCATCAGTGTCAATGTAACTTGTATATGATTACTACCATGTCATAAATCTTATCTGGGTACCTAAGCACCTCAACTTCTTCATGAATTTCGAGAAAACCCTGAGACTGATAAAGAAAGAAGGATTGATGCCAGCATTCTCCCTAAGGTACCCAGGCCTTACCATCACAGTGTCAACAGTGGTTCTCTGCTGTCCCTCAGTGACATCGTATGAATACACAGTGTTAGTTGGCGCATGTATACTGGCAACATTTGGCTTGCAGTCCCTGCTCCAAACTCACTAGCTACACGCTCCCTTGCAGAAATTAAACTAATCTGCTCACAACCTTGGTGTGAAATTTGACCCAATGTGAGCTTCAGATCTCATTCCCGCCATCACTAGAACCATCCGTAAACTTGAGGTCATCTAAAACTCTGCTGCCTTTCTCATAGCTTGCCTTATCTTTCCTTCTTCACTGCTGTGTTACCTCCATAATCTCCTCCAGCCGACAACCCTCTGTGTTCTTTCAATCCTTGCTCATGTCCTCCCAGCTTTAACTGATTCATCATCGGTAGCCGTGCCTTCAGTTGCCAAGCTCTGGAATAATCTCCCTACACCTCTCCATCTCTATACTTCACTCTCCTCCCTTGCACCAGTGGCAAGGATGTCCAAGATGAATGGAGACCAGGCCCCACTGTATATACCGAAGAATACAAACAAGCACAGCCCTACTGTCCTCAACAACATTGTCTTGGTGTTGACATGTTTATCTGTGTGCTGTACAGCCAAGCTGCATTTACCAGAATTATTCAGCAGCTCCAGCAGCGAAGTTCAGCTGAGTTGGCCCCAAGTAATCACCTCTGTCTTGGCCCACACAGTGAGTGGGCACTCGTATGAGGCATTGCAAGGCTGCAGTACCGGTGAATAATATCACAGCAGGGGTGAGGGCTACCAGGATCCAGTCAGACCCAGGGCAGAGGTCCTTACTGGGCTAGGCCTGAAGCCTGGGCCTTGCATTCCTTTGGTCACGTGTTGGAATCGAGAGTGAAGTAAAGAGGACAGTGCTAGCTCTAATGTGGATAGGAAGGATTTGTAAACACCCGGGCTGAGGCTCCAAACTCCAAATAAGGAGCTAGAGTTCCTGCATATCCTCTTCCTTTAGCACCAACATGGCATCTCCTTTTTGGACACAACACATCCAGTCAGTACAACATAAAAGAATGGCAGAAAAAGCCTGCGGGGCTGAATGGGCTGATTCTGCTCCTGTACCCAATGTTACTCAATGCTTGCCTTAGTTTCTTGCCCTTTGACTATTGCAGATTGAATATGCCGTGAAGATTAACAAGGATTTGAGTTTCCTCTTGATGAAGGCAAAATCTTAACAATAAAATACTGGGTAATAGTAAAGTCTTCTAGCTTAAGATATTTTTTCTTCTTTCTTTCATGGGATTTGGACATCGCAGGAGAGGCCAGCCTTTGTTGGCCATCCCAAGTTGATCTTGAGCTATTTGACAGGACAGTGAAGAGTCCACCACAATGGTATGGGCATGGAGTCACATGTAGGCCAGACCAGGTAAGGGACGGCAGATTTCCTTCCCTAGTGGACATCAGTGAACCAGAAGAGCTTTAGTGACATTACTGAGATTGGCTTTATATTCCAGATTTAGACATTGCATTTAATTTCCACCAGCTGTCTTGAGGGATTTGTACCCATGTTTCCAAAGCATTAGTGTACACATCTGGAGTTTCAATCCAATGACATTACTATTATGCCTCCCACCCGCAGAACTGGTTCAGCAGACTGTTATTATGACAAATTATAATCATTTATTGATTGGCTGGTGACTGTGCACAACAAAGAATCCCGACTGCAGGTTCTAGTCTCTGCCGTGAATTTGTTGACTGAATATTTATGGACTTTCCACAGACTGTGATCAGCATATCTACATGTAGAACATTTAAGACCCTTTGATTCCTTGATTCTAGTTGATTTTTTTTTTCTGAAAAGAAATGCTTTCCCCAGTGTTTAGTGTGATGATATTGTTTTGACTGTATTATTTGAATGAGCATTATTCTTTGAGTTGTCCCGTACAGGCTGCCAAATGGGTTGTTTTGCACAAATGAAGAGTGAAAGTACTCTTAACAATCAAGTCTTTTAAAGAAAGACTACTTTGTAGCCATATGGATCACTGATAGCCTATAGGAAAGAAAATCTGCCATATCGTGTCTTGGTTTTGCCTACATGTGATTCCAGGTCCACAGCAATATAGGTGGCTCTTACATGTCTTCTGAAATGGCCTGGCAAACCACACTTGTATCAAACTGATACAGTTTTATAAAAGGAACTGAAACCAGATGGACCACCAGGTATCAATCAAGGCAGCAGAATGGACAACAGTACACATAGCCTTGTCAACCCTTCAAGATCCTTGTTAAAAGAATTTTTCCTAATTGGATTTGGAATTGCTCACTGTGCTACACACTAGGGTTCCTAATTAAAGTCTGCATTAATGTCACACAGTTTAATATATATATTCATGTAAACATCGAGCTTCTGATACCCAGAGTGGAATATTCTGTCAACTGAATAACAGGCTCGCTGCATTTTCTAAGAAAAGTCAGCTGGACCCTGTACCAAACAAGTGGTCCTCAGGACACTGGGCAGGCCTTTCTAGATGGAATCAGGTCCACTAGGAGCTGTCAACCAATTGGAGGCAGGTGTGTCAGCGCGCGGGAACCTTATAGAAGATGTTGTGGCTGCTACCAAAAGAACACAATCCGGAGATCAACTATTACTCTGGTGCATACAGTAATACTTTTTAAGGTGGAGTCAGTGAGTTTTGTTTTTGTTTGTATTGTTGGATTTAAGTTGCATATCAAAATGCTTTTACTTCAGAAGCAATGTGTAGTGTTGCATGAAGCAATGTCTACTCCTTAATGGCCATCACAGTCACAGAAGCTGATCTACAAAAAGTACTTTTTTAAATTGATAGCTAAGTTAAAACAAAAATCTGATTCGTGTTCAGAAAATGGGAATTTCTGGCTCTCAAGTCCGGAATGGATTCCCAGTGCCGCCCCTATCAGTGCACAATAGTAAGATTGTGTGTTAAGACCATCATTGCTGTCACAGTAATTCTGAGAGTGGCGGGTGTTGCGAGGGGAGGAGTTTCTTTTAACTTCTTTGCAGAGTGTTTCTTTTTCAGAGAATTCTGAGTAGCCGTACAAGATCTGTCCAAATGATATTAGAAACAAACCAGCAGCTCGACCATTGGAGTGGCTGAGTAGGGGAACAATTTTCAAGTTTCTGAGTAAGCTGTCAGGTTGACATTCCAGCATAGGTTCTGCTGAAGAGTTCTCCTGAAGCATCCACTTGTCCATTCTCACCACAGATGCATTGCCTGACTTGCTGGTGGATCCAGATACTTTGTATTTTTGCTGTATGCCTGCATGTGTTTTCCAGTTAGCTTAACTGTATATTTTCTCAGATCTTTACATTGAAGTGCACAGTGACCTACAAACTAACAATGATGTTGGGTTAAAAAATAGCTTAAGGCAGTTTTGGCCCCTGATGTTTGATTTCACATGTAGAAATAAAGGATCACTGATACTACAGGAAACCTGTATTGTAGTCCAATTTTCGTGGGAGAATAAACAAGGTATGATGCATAGATGTCGGGGGTGTGATTGGGGGTCAGCTGTGGAGCAAATGGGGCATGAATCACTGGAGGACACTGCCTAGGGATTGATCAAAGTGTAGTTAATGCAGGGAAAGGCAACAGCTGTGAACCAGAAGGGCAAAACCGTAAGCCAATTTATGCAAAAAATCTCACGGGTTGTTTTTTTCACATGAATAGTTTTACTGTAGAATTTAATGCATTTGGATAGTCTTCAAGTGCTGATGAAGGTAATGCTAGTGTGTAAGAGTGAGCACATTTAGAAGGCATCTGAAAAATACCGTTGACTGCTACAGGTGAGAGCAAATGTATTTTTAAGGTAATAAAAGAAAGTCCTTAGATAAATCAAATTGCGGAACAGATGCTGGATCGTTGCTACATTGCATGTGTGATAACAGGCTTGCACTGGCATGGTGTGCATGCTTTCAGGAACTAAGCAGCTGTTCCACAGTTTCAGCACCAGGGCAAGCACAACCACAGGGTACTTTGCATATGCTGTTGTCAGGGCACTTGTGCTCTATGAGGACAACATATTCATCCACATTTTCATTTTCTGCTCCTCAGAAGAACAGTGTTCTCTGAAATTTGTATATGGGCAAATGTTGTAATTGTACTGGAGAGGGAAAACTGCAGCTGCGAAGAAAGATTGGATGGGCTGAGGTTGTTTACTTTGGAATGGAGGTGATTGAGGTATACTAGTTTATGAAAAGACCATAAGGCATAGGAACAGAAGTCAGCCATTCAATCCATCGTGTCTGCTCCAGCATTCAATGAAATCGTCATTGACCTGATAATCCTCAACCACAGTTTCCTCTTGACCATTGATTCTCTTCCTGATTAAAAATCTATCTCAGCCTTGAACATATATGTAATGACCCAGGGAAAGGGCCTACTTCTCTAAGCAGAAAGGTTGGTGACTGGAAGGTACAAATTTAAAGTAGCCTATAAAAGAAATTCGAGGGGAGGTGAGGGCGGTCGGCATCTGAAAATCACTGTGTCAAAAGACAGTAGAGGCAGAAGCTCAACTTATTTGAAAAGTGTTTGAACAAGTGCCTGAGGCCCTGTAATCATCAGGGGGATGTGGCTCAAGTGCTAGACAGTACAGACATTACCATAATTGTTCTATATTTTCTAAACATTTGAAGAAGAGACCTGTGTGAAGATGTGAGGAGAGGGGCAGGAGGGTCACAGTGTGTGAATTGATCCTTAGCAAGGCCAGATTTGACACAGTGTAATGATGTATCAATTCTATGATCCCTAGTCTTTGTTGAGTTCAAAAATCTAAACCGAAAAGCTAGTGGAAGGTACAAGATTATTTACTTTTAAGACTGGGAGGAATGTGCAGCTTGTCAGATTCCCTGTGAGAGGACGAAGAGAACAGGCCTGTATTTAGAAGGGCAGCAGTGACAGGAGAAAACGACCAGTGACAGAGAGACCTGTTTTTACCTATCAGAACCAAACTGTGATGTCACAAGAAAACAGGCCAGTGATAAGTGAATTTTTATTCTATGTCACTCTTGTTTGGTCAATTGATTTAAATCAGAAGACAACATTGTAGCTCAAGAGTCCAGATAGGAAATTTACTTCTAAATTATTTAGCATGCAAATGAATTAACTAAGTGGATTAGAGATGATTGGGCACCCAATGTGTTGTAGCAGTGTGTGGGAGCTAGTGAACACCGATGTGTTGCTGCTTGAGGCACCTTGGCTCAGAATTGATGAGCTGAAGTTTAAACTGAGGATATTGCAACACATTAAAGAGGGGAAGAGGTACCTAGATACTGTGTTACCTGGATGCAGTCATACCTCTTAGATTAACTATGTCAAATTTGGTCTAACCTTGTCTAATAGCTATGAGTTTCTTGTTTTTGGTGTGGATAGACTGCAGGCAGGATGAGCAACTTAACCAAAATGTCTTGGTACAGAACACCATTCAAATGGAGGGAAAGACGGTAAGAAAAATGTAATAGCATAGTTAGGGAAATAAATATTATTCTCTGCATCAAAGGCATAGAATCCTGACAGCTGCATTGTCTACCTTGTGTCAAGGTTCACGACATCTCTTCTGGGCTGGAGAGGAATTTGGAGTGAGAGGGGAAAGGATCTAGTTGTCTGTAAAGATATCAAAAATATTGCTAGGACTAGGAAAGAGGTTCTGCTGAGGGATTAGAAAGCAACTCGGGGCCAAATTCTAAAACAGGACTACAAAATAATAATCTCAGCATTATTACTTGAGCCACATGCAAATTAGTGTAGGGTAAATGAGATGAAAGAGGTAAATGCACGGCTGAAAGATTGGTATGGGAGAAATGGGTTCCAATCATGGGGCAATGGCCCCAGTACTGGAGAAAGAATGTTGTTCCATTTGGATGGGGTTCATTTGAACCATGATGGGACCAGTGTCCTGGTGAATCATATATCTAGGGTCATGGATAGGGATTGAAACTAATTAGTAGGGAGATGGTTTAATTAAAGGGAAGTTCAAAAATAAAGAAGAAACAAAAGGGTAGAGATGCAGTTTTGGGAAGAAGTGAACAATTACCAAAGTATGACAGGAAGGGGCAGAAAATGTATGCATAAATTAGAACCAAAGCAAGTAGAAATAGTAAAATGTCAAAGCTCGAGGCTCTTTATTTGAATGTATGCAGTATTTGTAACAACATAAATGAGTTGATGGCATAAATAAACATTAATGAATATGACTTGATAGTTATTACAGAGACATGGTTGTAGGGTGACCAGGGCTGGGAGCTCAATATTCAAGGATTTTCGACAAACCTTAAAAACAGGCAGAAAGGAAAAGGACGTGGAGTAACTTTGTTAATAAAGGAAGGCACCAGTGAAGTGTTAAATTGCGATACAGGTGCTATAGATCATGATGTACAATCAGAAAGTGCTGGAGTGCCATTTCTATTTCTGATTTCCAGCATCCACACCATTTTGGTTTTATTTTATATGACATGCGTGCAAACAATGAATAGCAAGGGAAAGAAGTCACAGGTAGGATTCATCCACAGGTCCCCAAAGAGTTGACTGACTGTAGAACAAAATATAAATCATAAATAATGGAGATATGCAAGCAGGGCCCTACATTTGTCATAGGTGACTTTAATCTGCATATTGACAGGACAAATTAGATGGCCAAGCATATTATGGAAGATGAATTTGTTGGATTCATCTGGGATTCCTTCTTGGAGCAGTACAAAACACAACCCATCTGGGAACAGGCTCTATTAGACCTAGTGATGTGTGCTGAGATAGAATTCAGAGATCTCACAGTTAAAGCTGCTCTTGGGGATCTTTTAGTGATCATAAATTTCAAATACATTTTGAAGGGAGAGCAAGCTGAGTCTCAAACTAACGTCCCCAACTTAAGTAAAGGCAGTTACAGAGGTTTGAAGAAGGCATTATCTAAAGCAGGCTGGGAACATAGACTAAGGCAAAGGTCAGTAGAGAGCAGTAGCAGGCATTTAAACAGATATTTCATAATGCTCAGCAAACGTTTATTCCAGTCAAAAAAAAATGACATAATGAGAGGGATCAACTACCCATGGCAGAGAAAAATGATCAAGAAGGTTTTCCAATCAAAACCTAAGACATCCAAAGTGACAACTCTAGTGGTAAGCTAGAGGACTGAAACTTCTTTAGGAACCAGCAGTAGATAGCTAATGAAAAGGGATGAAATTAGTTATATAAGTGATTTGACAATAAATATAAAACCAAACAGCAAAAAGCTACTACGACCATATCAAAAGAAAGAGTAGCTAAAGTGAGTGTTGGACCTTTAGAGGATGAAACTAGGGAATTGATAATGCGTAAGAGGTAAATGTCTGATAATGTAAATCAGTATTTTATATTGATCATGATGGTGCAGAACATTATAACAATCCTAATGTTATCAGATAAGCAAAATGCTAATGGGAGGAAACATCTTTTAACAGTCTCTGTCATGAGGGACAAAGTATTTGACATACTAATGGGGCTGTAGGTAGAAAAGTCGCCAGGTCCAGGACCAGATGGCCTGCTTCCAAGTGTTTTAAAGGAAGTGGCTGCAGAGATAGTTGGAGGTATTTATTAAAATATTCCAAAATTCATTGGATTCTGCGAGGATTCTAACAGAATGGAAAACCATCATTGTGACACCCCTGTTCAAGAAGAGATGAAGACAGAAACAGGAAATTATAGGCCAGTTAGCCTAACATCTGTCATTGGGAAAAAGCTAGACTCTGTTAGTAAGGAAGAAAGTGCAGGGCATTTAGAAAAGCTTCATACTACCAAACAAAGTCAGCATAGTTCTGTGAAAGGGATAATCTATTTGACAAACTTCCTAGAGTTCCTTGAGGATATAGCAAGCACAGTTGGAAAAGGGAAACTGGTTTTTGTTGGGTATTCAGAAGCTATTCGATGGGGTGCCACGTAAAGGTTGTTGCACAAGACAGGGGCTCACTGTATTGGGGCCATGTTTTAACATAGATTGAGGACTGGTTAACACACAGGACACAAAGAGTTAGAATAAGTGTGCTTTTCCATTTTGGAAATATGTAACAAATGGAATGCTGGAAGAATCAGTTCTAAGGCCTCAATTATTTACTATTTATGTGATTAACCAGGAGGAGGAGACAGAGTGTAATGTATCCACATGGTCCAAAATTAAGTGGGAGGCCAAGATGTGATGAAGACATAAGGAATCTACAAAGGAAAAATATATGTTGAGTGAATGGGCAAGAACTTGCAGATGAAGTTTAATATTGGAAAGTAAAAGGTCGTGCACTTTAGCAGGAAGAATCAAAAAGCATGTCCAATATTTTAATGTAGAGAAACTTCAAAAAAGTGCAACACAGAGGGATCTGGGTTGTTCTTGTGCATGAAACAAAAAGTTAGCATGTAAATACAGCACGTAATTAAGAAGGCATGTCAAATTTAGGTCTTTATTGCTCGGGATTGGAGTTTAAAAATAAGGAAGGCTTGTTATAACTGTATAGGGTTTTGCTGAGTACTGCGTACAGTTTTGGTTCCTGTATTTAAACTAGGATATAATGGCATTGGAGACGGTTCAAAAGAGAATCGATAGTCTGGAATTCTCGACCCCAGATAGTTGTGGAGGCTAGATAACTGGAAGTATTTAAAGAGAAGGTAGATAGAGTTTTGAAAATCAAGGAATTGAGGGCTCAGTGGAACTGGCATGAAAGAAGAGATAAGGCCTGGGGCAGATCAGCTATGATCTTGCTGAATGGTAGCACAGGCTTGGGGGACTGAGTGGCCTATTCTTGCTCCTCTTTTCTTATGTTCTCTCTGCTATTATATTGAGAAATGAAAAATCAGCTGGGATTCTCACTCCTGATTGACACGCTGTGTGAATGTATGAGTCAACAATGTTCAATAATAGCTGGTGGACTTGTGGACCTGACCAACCTTTCACAACAATAATAACTACTTTGGTGATTTATTGAATAGTACCCGAAAAGGAATCAGAGCTTTCAGAGAGGAGTAAACTGGTGAGGAAAATAATAAGGAAGAATTGTTCGCATAGTGTTTTAGAGCTACACAAGTTAAGTTGATCTCTCCAGGGCTCTGAATTTCCTCAAAAGCATTGGTGGTGAATATCGCAAGGACCTTGTGGGGAATGGCTGATAGCACAATCAGCCCAGGGCAATCTCTGTAGAGTATGAACAAATTCTCCTCTCCAATTATTCTGATTTCCCCCCAAAAAACTGAAATTCTAAAGTAATGCCTTATTTGATGGTAGCTCTGCTGTCTTCTCATGTGAAACTATGTATGAGAGTAATGTGTAATGAAGCTGTACCTGGTTTTCATTCTGCTGTTTGTTTTTTTTTCCCCACAGTTAATCCAGCTGATCCTCAGTCACCTGACAGTGCCAGACCTTTGCCAGTTGGCACAGACCTGCAAATTATTGTACCAACATTGCTATGATCCTCTTCAGTATGTCCAGCTCAGTTTACAGCCTTACTGGGCAGGACTGAATGATGCCTCTCTGGAGCACCTACAGTCACGCTGTGCTCTTGTGCAGTCTTTAAATCTGTCTTGGACTGGGAATAGGGGATCTATCTCCATGCAAGGATTTTGCAGGTCAGTGTTAATGTAATTCTTGAATAAAATTAATTTACTGCAGGCACCAAAGAATATTAAACATTCGAGTTTGTCATTAGTGAGCAGACACTGTTGAGCTGATAATATGGGCCTGGTGAATTGGCTTGTGATTGTGGAGTTGAACTCATCCAATGATGCAAGACAGCTCATTTAAGTATGTTTTGCTGTTCCTAGTGCTTATCGATGGCACACTGAGAATGGCAAGTTGATGGACTGCTGGAGGCTCTTGCAGCCTGGTTCTTTGACAGAGTATCAGTTTATCTCTTGAGTAGTTAAAGATCAAATAATTGCAGTAGAGGAAGGCGATTTGACTATTTTGGGAAGACAGAAGGCCACACAGGAGGAAAATGTGTTTTTTTTGACTGACATCTCCTAAAAGACCCATTCTAAGTGGGCACTGGGGCTCTAAAGCACTGCTATTGCAGTGAAGCTACATTTTGGGAGCAACTCTGATCAAATAAATTTGATAAGCCCAATGCACAGTTTTTATGCTGGTCCTTAATACACTTCACACTAGTTTAACAAATGGAAATGTGCAACACTAATCAGTAGTAGGCCTCAGCCCTCTATGTGCCTGATAATACGAGGTCCAGGTGTTTCAAGAACTGAGACTTCATGTCAGGCCGTCCATGAGTTTTACATTAAATAAAAACCAAAAGAACTGTGGATGCTGTAAATCAGGAACAAAAACAAAGTTGCTGGAAAAGCTCAGCAGGTCTGGCAGTATGTGTGAAGAAAAAATCAGAACAGTTCTGAGGAATGGTCACTGGACCCGAAATGTTAACTCTGATTTTTCCTTCACAGATGCTGCCAGACCTGCTCAGCTTTTCCAGCAACTTCTGTTTTTGCATCCATGAGTTTTCTTTTGTAAAATGTAATGTTTCCTTTATTTAAAAAATTGACTGTCAGTTGTTGTTGTTTCAGGAACCCTTTACATGTAAAACAATTTTTTTTTGCAGCACATCTGATTCTGGCAATGCCTTCCTTACTTTTTGGAAGCAGTAGTGAATATTCTGTCTACTTAAGCACTAAACATATCTGAAATTTAATTTAATTCAGCAACTCTCGCTTTTTAAAATTTCCTTTAATTTTTAATTTAGAGAATGGAATTCCTTTCATTCCTCTTCCATTCTAAACATGCCTTACCAGTCGGCCTGTCCCTTGTGACAAAGTAGTCAGGCTGGAAGACCTTCCAGGAGACTGACTCAAGTTGGTATTGTACTATCTATTTGAAAAGTACAGTTTACCTGAATATTGCAGTAAGGGATTCCTCCTTGCAATCTCTAATAACTTTGTTCTACAATGCACCCATTTTGGAAAATGTTGTCCTCCCAGGCTAATCACAATTGTTTGTAAATATTTTTAATTATCAGCTCTTTGCTTCCTCTTTAATTCAAAGCGCAAAGCAAAGCATAATTGCAAAGCATTGAGGCAATGTCCACAAAACTCAGTAGTTTCTAATGTGGCAAAAATGCTGGAATTGATCTGCTGAGGAGAAAAACATTGCAATTTTAGAAGAATTAGATGAAAAATATTTGACCAAAATGAGTTTTAAACTTCACGCAACAAACATTTATCAACATTCTTATAATGTTTTGATTTTCTAAAATTTTCAAGAAACTGAACAGTGACTCGCTTTCCTTTCTTACATCTTTAATAAATCGCATTCCTTTTCGAAGTATTTTGCTGGTAATCAAATATTTATTAGAAGCATCATATGTAGAGATCTTATCAAGATAGAAACTAATTTTTGTTTGTTCCTTTCGTTATCTTATACTTTGCAGCTCACCTCAATTGTTCTTGACTGTGGTGTTACTGAATGATGATGACTAAGACTTCGTAGTTGTTTGTTTTCTTTTCTTATTTAAGTACAGTGAATACAAAGTTTCACCTCCCTTGTTTTGTGAACTAAAAAGAAGAAATGCCCAAAATGCACAATAGGTCAGTAAGCATCTGAAGGATGGGGGACAACAAGGTGCAGGGCTGGATGAACACAGCAGGCCAAGCAGCATCATAGGAGCAGAGAGGATGGGATACCTTTGCTGGACTATTCTTCATATTGTGGCATTTACTTATACACACTTGTTTTATTTTTTAAATGAAATGAGTTTTTGAATTGACAGGTTAGATCATTTTCTAAAATAAAAAGCAGCAGTACTTGACTGCTTTAATTAAGGTGTCAGTTTACCTACTGGATGAATAAATCTGTAAGCAGTAACCGATTTTTCAGATCTGTTCCATATATTAATTCAGAACTTTGCACCTTTTCACTTCCAGTGTAACATCTGCTGTTTTTCTATAGCTTACTCCTGACGTTGCCTCTTTGTGATGTCTGGCGCATACGCTCACAGCTTGACGCCTACTACTTTGACAGGATTTAACCCTATGATTGCTGTGCTTCCTGTGCAGATTCATGCAAGTGTGTGGATATGAGCTGGTGCGTCTGGAGTTGGCCTGCTGCCACTTCCTGAATGAAACTTGCCTCGAGGTTATTGCTCAGATGTGCCCAAACCTCCAGGAGCTGAACCTTTCATCCTGTGATAAACTAAACACTCAGGCTTTCTGCCATATTGCTAAGATCTCAGGTCTCCGACGTCTGGTCGTTTACCGCACAAAAATTGAGGTAGGAACTCCTGCAGTGATTGGCACTGACAGCGAATTGCTTAACGTGCTTGTTTATTTTTTTAAATGAAAGAAGTGCTTGTCTTAGAAATTGTATAACAAATTTAACAGAATATATATTAGAAAGGATTTCACAAACAGTTCAGTTTTGAGTGATTCCGTTGCTTTATAATTTTGTGTTTAAGATTGAATAGCCATACCTGTGTGACCTATGGATTTTGCCTCTGTTGTTACAACTCACCAGGAATCAGGATGGATCCTGCCAATTTTATTTGACTTTTTGAGATTTAGAAGCATCGTTGGTAATAGTTAAGAATAAATAAGGACTTCACAAATGCTTATTGCATAATCAATTTTTATCAAGAGGTGCAGGAAAGTAATTGGGATGTGGTTTATTCTGTTACGGGTCTGAGCTACAGAGACTGATCTTCAAAATGGGAGTTATATTACCTGGCTGCAAATCTGCATTCTCACTATACCAATGGAGCTAAATTCTGAAAGTTTTTGAACATGATAATGAGTCCAAACTACAAATATTTTACAAAAATGAAACAGCTAAAAAAGTATGCCCTAAGTTATAATGTCCAGGAGATTTTTAAACACAAATTGACACTGCTTTGCAATTTTCTTTAAGTTGGTATCGGCTCAATCATTTGTCTGATTCCATAACTTCACAAAAGTTCATGACCACCCTCAGTTATGTAAGAGGAAAATCTGTTGATTTTTAATGGGGAAAATCATAAAAGCTACATCAATATATTTATCTACCTGCATTTCTATCTAACCAATTCAATACCCATTCAATTTGCACATTTAAAAAAAAATTCTCTTACCAATTGTGCCATCTTATGCTTACTGACTTTTCATGCCTGATGCATTATCTAAGTGCTATCTTCTTGCGAGTTTTTTTGTTCTCAAATTTATTTACTGCACCTTCTCATTCAGTATTATCTGCAAATTTAGATCCATTCCTCCTAAGGCTATACTCAAATCGTTGAAGTTCTTAGGAATGGTAGGTTTTCCAGAACAGAAGCCTGTGGGATACCCCAATCCACTCTGAGTACAACCCTTTCCTCCAGTTATCATTCCAGTTTACTATTACTGCCTGAACTGCAGATCCTTGATTCTCTCTAGCGGTCTTCTGCATAATACCTTCTTTCAAAAGCTTTCTGACAGCCTATCCACACCATATGTAGAAATATAAAACAGACTGTAAGAACTTTTACAAATATTTTAAAAAGGAGAGTGGCTAAAGTAAATTTTGGCAGAAACAAATTGTGGGAATTTTAAAAATAGCAGATACTGTGTGTCTGTCTTCACAATGTAAGATACAAATTACATGCAGAAATAGAAGGTATCCAAGACACCAGTAAAAATCAAATATGTACATTAAGTAATACCAATAGAGAATAAGTATTGGAGAAACTGAATCAACAAAAATGAGACCATAAGGATGTAGCAGCAGAAAAAGGCCATCAGTCAGAGTCTGCTACAGCAATCAATGGGATTATGGCTGACCTGATAATTCTCAACTCCACTTCCTGCCTTTTCTCCGTAGCCCTTGATTCCCTTACTAATTAAAAATCTGATTCTCTCAACCTTGAACATCCTTAATGACCCAGTCTTGACAGTCCTCTGTGATTAAAAAAAAATTACAGATTCTGTAGCCTCTGACAGAAGAAATTCCTTCTCATCTCTGTCTTATATGGGCAACCCCTTACACTGAGATTATGCCCTCTGGTCCTAGCATCTCCCATGAAGGAAACAACCTCTGAGCATCTACCCTGTCAAGCCCCCTACAAATCTGACAAATCCTCAAAATCCTCAAGACTTTTTTTTATGTATTAAGGGATATGAGTGTCACTGTCAAAGAATTCTAGGTGATCTCTATAAAATTACAATTATGAAACAGGCTAGGTACCATGAGATCGTTTCCCATGGTTGGGAAATCTCGAACACAAATTCAGAGTTTCATGATAAGGACTCAATAAATTATGACGGAGATGAACAAAAATGTCCTCATTCACAGGATTCTGAATCTTTGACATTCTCTATCCCAGTGGGCTGCAGTTGATTCATTGAGTTGTATTGGTATATTTATTGCTGAGATATAGAGAGTTTAGATCTCTTTGTGAATCTCGGGTTATGAAGTATAGGCAAGGAAGTGGAGTTAAGGCCAAGATTCGGCCATGTAATAAAATAGAATTCCTAAAGTGTGGGAGCAGGCTATTTGGCCCTTCAAGTCCATACCAACCCCTCCAAAGACCATCTCACCCAGGCTCACTCACCTACCCTATCCCAGTAACCCTGCATCTCCCATGGCTAATCCACCTAATCTACATATCCCTGGACACGATGGGAAATTTAGCATGGCCAATCCACCTAACCTGCACATCTTTGGACTGTGGGGTACCTGGAGGAAACCCACACAGACATGGGGAGAATGTACGAATTCCACACAGTCACGCAAGGGTGGAATTGAACCCGGTTCCCTGGCACTGTGAGGCAGCAGTGCTAACCACTGAGCCACCGTACTGCCCCAGTGAATGGCAGAGCAGGCTCAAGGTGCCTTAAGGATTACTTCTGCTCATGTTTCTCCTGTTCTTATATTCATTGCACTTTTCTATCCAACAAAGCTGTCATCTCATCAAGAATTTCTAACAAGTTTATCAAACACAATCTTCCTTTCTGAAATCTGTGCGGGTTACTTCTAATTATTTTCTTATGCTTGAGATATTTAATCATTTTATCCTTAATTAAAGACTCAAAATTAAATCAAATGTTAGGGTAACTCTGTTACCTTGTTTGAATTGCATTAGTCAATGTCAAATCACTGGCACTCACCTACACTGATAAGAATTTTGAAGTATAGAGCTGAATTATTGTGAAGTCATGAAGACTTTGCATAGCACTCATGGCTGGCAGGACATGACTCCCTCACGAAAGGAGAGCCAAGCTCAGTAGGACCTCTTGAATCAGTGCTAACTAAAAACAAACACAACTTTTGCTGCAGCCTTATCTTGCGGTTTACGATTAACAAAACTTTAGAGAGATTGTAACGCTCCTGAGGAATGCATGTGGTTGTGGAACTGTCACATTATCTAAGTGGCCAGCCCTCTACAAAACAAAATTAAAAAATACCTGCCTGCATCTGTGAGAGCTGAAAATAAATATGTTCTTGCAGTTTCAATACCTATTTATTAACATAACCCTAAGTGCTATCATTACAGCATTATTAATACTTTCCAGAACCTATAATTATCATGGTTGGCAGGGTCAGAGTGGCATTGTGAGTTCAAGGAGGTTACTTAAGGATCAGATATCTTTTGATGTGACATAAATATGCACATTTATTCTTGCATGGGATTATGTGCTTGAGGGAATTTAAAGGTATTTTCTTTAATGAATGGAGCTTTTTAGATAGTAAACTCTAAAATGAATGCTCACAACTTTATTTCATCTCAACATGGTTGCTGAGTTTTGCCTATGGTTGATATTGGATGAGTTGGTATGGAGGGTAGAGGAAAGGTAGTCAATGGGAAGGGAGGCAGGTGTTCATAAATTAGCATAAGGACTACTATACAGGTAGTTCTGCTATAATGCATGTTTCGTTAACACAAATTGGCTGTAAAGCAATTTCTTTTTCATTCACGGGATGAAGGCATCGCTGGCTAGGCAGCATTTATTGCCCATCCCTGATTGCCCAGATGACAGTTTAGAGTCAACCACATTGCTTGGGTCTGGAGTCACATGCAGGCCAGACCAAGTAAGGATGACAGTTTCCTTCCCTAAAGGACATTAGTGAACCAGAGAGGTTTTTCCCAACAATTGGCAATGGATTCATGGTCATCATTAGATTCTTAATTCCTGAGATATTTGTTGAATTCAAATTCTATCATCTGCCGTGGTGGGATTCGAACTTGGGGTCCCCAGGACATTATTTGGGTTACTGGATTAACAGTGAATAGTGGGCGCTGTTTGGATAACACAAACTTTCTGCTGTGTAGGAAAAGTGATTTTCTATGGCAATTTCTCTATAACATGATTTTCTATGACGATTTTCTATAGCGTGATTTTCTATAGCGCAAGGTCACACAAGAATACAAATATTGCGTTATAGGAGAACTACCTGTAAGGGATTCTGGATGGGTAAGGATCATGAATTGGAATGTGTGGTCATGTGTGGCAAGTGTGTTCTGGCAGGGTGTAGGAGCGAGAGCGAGGGATCGTGTAAGAAAACAGCTGATACTGACTCCCATCCTAACTTTTAATCCCACTGATCCAGGAGCTTTTCTGCTCACCATGGGAGGAAAATCCTAGTCCATTTGTAGGTACCCCACTGTCTTCTTTACAATTTGCCTAAATGTCTTTGAATGTATGCTTACACTTTGTCCTTGTTATGTTCCACAATACCTTCATTTATCACTTTATCTCATCTCACTTTATCCAGTTGCCTAGATGAAAGTAGCTTGCCTTGGCACCTGACACCCTTTGTGGCTGCTTGAACTCTTTCTGGGGTTAGTGGACCAGCTCGTTTTTGCCCTCCGCCCCCCGAATGAAAATCCAAATGTTCGGGGTATTTTCTTCCCAAATTGTTTTTGGACTTGGGAGAGAAAATTCAACCCAATGTTTAGGTAGAGAACCTTTCTTTAGAAGAAAGGTCTGGTAAAGGTCCCTTTACCTGAACTATTAACACTACTTATTTCTCCACTGAATATTTCCAGCATTTTCTGTCTTGATTCCTTCCTGCAAATGCCATTTTCCTGACCTCGCCTCGTTTATTGCATTAATTTTTGCAGCATTCCATTGTGATAACTTGTTCTCATGAGCCCTGAGTTGTTAATCCATTAATGCAACCATTACGGTAACAGCCTCTGCAGAAGAGATCTCTCTCTAGTGGGAGTTTTAAAACTTCGTCTGAATGCTTCCACCTTGTAACTGGATTAAAATATGGTCTTCTATCCTTTGTATTTAGGGGATAAATGAGAATATGTTGCATCAATCAATTTGAGAGCTGCTCATTAGACTTGGTAATGTTTTTGGTAACAAGATGTTAGCTGATATTTAAACTCCATCTCAACTCTCTCTTCCATTTAGCTATACAACTTTGCCATCTTAAGAAGGAACTATTTCATTGACAATGGTGAAACAATCTTTATTCCGTGGGTAGAGAAATTCTTACCCCACAAACATCTGATCGGCTTTTCCGAAAGGCCTTGAAGAAAGATAAACTGTCCAGTTTTAGGAAAATATCTGCAAGTTAGTTATGCAACCTAGGTTCAAGCATTGATCCTGTTTTTGAAAAGAAAGAAATTAGACTACATTTCAGCTGTGATAGAGATGACCATTTCTTTTGTGTGCCAAGTATGTATTCTCTAAAATTGAAAGTGAAAAGCGTAGAGAAGTGTGTGGAGATTGTTCCTATTCAAAGAATGAAACAGAAAAGGACTTGCATTAATTGAGCAAATTTCACTTGCAAAACTTTACCAGGCACTTGGCAGAGATGCAAGGAAAAATGGATGCTTAGTCTAAAAAGAAACAGATAAGAAGAGGGATTAAATGCTTAAGTGCTAGGTTTTAAGGATAGATTTAAATCAGGAAAGAGAGCTGATTGTGTAGTTGCTTAGGCTGTGCGTTCGAGGGTTTTGGCCCCAGGTAGCTGAAAGGATGTTTACACATGATGGGACATAAGAAAAGGTGTTAAGGGTTACACAACGGGGTCTGATTCACAAAAACTAAGAATTTGAGGGAGTAGGTGATCAGGATGAGATAACAGATTCTATCTGTTTAAGTAATCTATATTTGCATAGTCTACTTCATAACGGATGAGTGTTGCATGTTGTAGTTTTTTTATGCAGTGGTTGATGTTAGCGTTATATGACTAATTCGGCTGAGCTTTACCAGTGAAAAAAATGTACAAGAGCGAAGGTTAAGTGATATGTCAGTACCAGATGAATACTGTCGTTATTTCATGATCTCCACTGTATTTTTTTTTATTTTTATATATTTTAACAATTTAAATATACTATATTTTACCATTATATGTGAAAAATGAAGTGAAAAAAATGTTTTGATATTGTCATTGTTCATCAGCTATTCAGAAAGTATTAATTGAGTTTGTGATATTTGAATCTGGTGTCTTCTAATGGTGTTCAAACCTATTGTGAGAATAGTGAGATTGACAATAGAAACTAACTACATGGTGGTCTGCAATGGGTTACTGAAGAATTTGACATTCAGTGCTTATTATATGGAAATTAATGGATACCTAGGCATCCTTACAAGAAAGAGAAAGAATGGTGAGATTCAGATGACATGCTAAAATATGAGAATGAAGCTCGACTGGTTATAATAGCTCTCAGAATCCGCAAAGCCTTCAAATGACCTCTTGGCATCCACTTTGTTTTAAATACACATGTCATGTATGTGTTTTTCTTACAAGTGTATATTTTAAAGGATTGGTGTGCAATGACAGCTGTCAATTTGTTTTTGGTAGTTGTTGCTCAGTAAAATTATCACAGACAATTTATGAACAAAATGTCATTGGACTGCATTTTCCCAAGCTTTCAGTTTTCTTCATGAACTCTCAAATCTGCTGTGTTTTTAATGGGCTTCCAGGATCCTAGCATCTCCAGGCAAAACAGTATGCAGGAGAAATCCAGCTTTTGTTCTCCATTAAAAATGGGGAAGCCAACCTCAGCAGGGATGGATGTGTGATTTTCACTATAGGCTTTCCCAAGCTGCCAGATGTTTGAAGGAAAAATGTAGAGAAAAATGGGAATGTTGAGAAAAATCAGATTTATTCTAAAAAGAATGAATTGTGCCAGTTGCACACAAAGATCCAGCCACAAGTTCAGCTTTGAGTTACGTAAATGGATATTAGGAACGATAACCAGAAACTTGGTGAAAAAAGTAGGCTTTAAAGGGCAACTTAAAAGATGTAAAGCAGTGAGGTTTAGGAAGGGAAGTATAGAAGTCTAGGGGTCAGCTGCTGAAGCCCTGAAGGCATGCTTCCAAAGGTGTGACAAAGGAAATTTGTAATACACAAGATGTCTAAATTAAAGGAACAGAGTTCCTGAAGGTTTAAAGAGCCATTCATGGGACATGGGCTGGCCAGCATTTATTGCCCATCCCTAGTTGTCCTTGAAAAGGTGGTGGTGCCATCTTGAACCACTGCAGTTCATGTGCTATAGATTGGCCCACAATGCCTTAGAGAAGGAATTCCAGGATTTTGACCCAGCGACAGTGAAGGAATGGTGATATATTTCCAAGTCAGGATGGTGACTGACTTGGAGGAGAATTTGTAGGTGGTGGTGTCCCCATGTATCTGCAGCCCTTGTCCTTCTAGGTGGAAGTGGACTTGGGTTTGGAGGGTCTGTCTCAGGATCTTTTGTGATTTCCTGCAGGGCGTCTTGTAGATAGTGCACACTACTGCTACTGAGCACTGGGTGGTAGAGGAAGTGCATACTTGTGGATGTGGTGCCAGTCAAGCAGGCTGCCTTGTCTGAACATTGTCAAGCTTCTTGAGTGTTGTTGGGGCTGCGCTCAACCAGGCAAGTGGGGAGTATTCCATCATAGTCCTGACTTCTGCCTTTTAGATGGACAGGCTTTGGGGAGTCAGGAGGTGAATTACTTGCTGCTGTATTCCTAGCCTTTGATCTGCTCTTGTAGCCACTGTCATTGAAAAGCGAATCCAGTTGAGTTTCTGGTCAATGGTAACTCCCAGGATGTTGATAGTGAAAACTTCAGTGATGATATCACTATTGAATGTTGAGGGGCAGCGGTTAGATTGTCTCTGGTTGGCAATGGCATCTGTATGTCAGAAATGTTACTTGCCACTTGTCAGCCCACTTTTGACCTTATGATAGAGGGAGGGTCATTGAAGAAGCTGCTGAAGTTGGCTGGTCTTAGGAAACTCCCCTGAAGAACGCCTTCAGATGTCCTGGAGCTAGAATGCCTGACTTAACTCCAACCAGTGGAGAGTTTGTCCCCGATTCACATTGAGTCCAGTTTTGCAAGGCCTCCTTAATGCCACACTTTGCCAATTACAATTTTGATGTTAAGGGCTGTCACTCTCCCTTCACCACTGTAATTCAGCTCTTTTATCTATGAAGCAAGATTATACTGAGGTCAGGACTGACTGGCCCTGGCAGAACCCAAACTGGGCATCGTTGAGCAGGTTATTACTGAGCAGGGACTGCTTCCATCCATTTACTAATATTCGAGAATAGACTGATGGGGTAATTGGCTGGGTTGGAGTTATCCTGCTTTTAGTGTACAGGACATACCTGTACAATTTTTGGATGGATTCCAGTATTGTAATTGTTACAGAGAAAGGAAAAGTAAAGCCATTGAATAAAAAATGAGAAGGGCATAAAATTAAACAAGAGAAGGCTATTTATGCTTATAGATAACTAATTAAAACTTGAAATGTTTTAAATTAATCTGCATGTTTAAATGTGTAAAATAATGCAAAGTGTACTTTTAACTCCTACACTGAATTTTAATATAATGAGATAGCTACAGACAGTTTGAGAAAATGTAACTTCCATGTTACATTATGTCACCTCATTGTCAGAAATGGTTAATGTAAATTATCGATCGAGGCATTCAAGAGGGCATTGGATGATTATTTGGATAAAAATAATATGTAAAGCTATGGGGTAAAGACAGGAGATTGGCATTAGGTAATGATGGTTGTTTAATGAGTCAGTACAGGTGTGATGGGATGAATGGCCTACTTCTCCACCGTAACAGTTGTGTGATGTTGCAGCTGAGTGTGTTGTATTTTAGAGCGAGATTCATATGGAATCGAGCAGATACCACAGATCTTTAAAAAAAGTTGGTAGGACTTGGCTGCTGACGTTCTGCTTTGTTTCTGACATATTGAATTTTTACCTGCAGGTGAAATGGGACAGGGCATGAATCAGACAGAAAGAAAAGACAGAGTCAGGAGGGACATTTGACCTCAGTGCAAAGTTCAAACTGACCCCGTGTGGGCTGTTGCAAGGATATTAACCTGAAGTGTGGATGTCTTGAATTGATGCTGTGGTGGATAAGGTCTGATGCTTTTTAAATGCCCCACTGTGTAAAACACGAAAAAAAAAATTAAGCTTCAGTTGTCAATAAGAAAATGAAACTCTGATGGACTACTTTGATTAACGTCTGTAGATTAGAAACAAAAGTAGCATCTGGTAGTGCAGTTTCAATAAAGCTCTTTGCTGCTGTTTTCCCAAGGACTATCCTTATGTCATTTTGAATGCGTGGCTGAATTTCAAAACCTACAATGATCTCAGCACAGTGTTCTAAGTTTATTATTCAATCAATTGCTTGAAGAAGCTATTAAATTAAATTAAATATATCTTTGATGAGGGGTCTGAATAGACATTTCCTTGTTTGTAAGAAGCCAATCACTTGAGAGTTAGAGGCTTTGAATTTTATGAATAGGAGAGTTTTTCTTTACACCATCAAGAATGTAGGTGAGTGAATTGTGTTTGATCCTTAGAATTGCTTCTTTTCATTTCCACATAGCTTTTGAGATCTACCCATAGTAGGGACTGAGGTTGCGTAGAAAGCATGAGGGCCATGGAAAACAGGTAAGGACATAATTGGTACGTGGCCGGTCCATCAGAATTGATTTTGGATAATCATGGCTTCAATGCTGCTGCAATTGGCTGCCTCATGGAAGCTGATGTTAGTATGCCTGACCTTCCAACTGATGTGGAGAATTTGTCTCAAACAGCTTTGATGCTACTTCTCAAGGGTTTTCAGGTGGCAGGTATATGTAGTCCAAGTTTCAGAGCTATGTAGAAGAGTTGGAAGGATGACTGCCTTATGCACAATGATCTTGGTATCAGCACAGCTGTCAGAGGGGATCTTTAGTTGTCCAAAGGAACCACTCATAGATTGGATGTAACATTGAATCTCCTCATTAATGTCAGTCTTAGATGAGAGGTAGCATAGGGTGGGATGGACCAGAACTTGATCTGGGCCGGGTTGGAAAAGGATTTGGTAAAGATGGCCTAAAGATAGTCTGTTCTGTCACCAACCTGGTTGGAAAACCACTTTCAGTGGGCTCATCTACCTGCAGTCTGAAAACTAAGGTCAAGCTCAACCTCGGAACCTGGAATATATGAACCCTCATGAATGACAAGCAAAACAATCATCCCTTGTTGCACATGAATTCAGGCACTTCAACATTGATATCACTGCTCTGCAGGATAGACAAAGAGCACGCAAAGGACAGTTGAGGTGAGAAGGTGGTGGTACAACACTGTAAAGTGCTAAAATAGATGTATTGCACAGACATGAACAAAGAGAAAAAGGTAATGTAAAGGCACATCTGATCAATAACAATTTCTTCAGATTTTGCATTTTTAAAAGTGAATCATTGGATTAGGTTCATTCGTGGTTTGTGCTTTTGCTGAAGATGACTTTAATAAGAGACATTTGGTATGTTTAATATGTGTTTTGTAGATTTTTGGAGCATTTTCAGTGTGCTTTTTCTAAATTTTGGTGTTTTCAAACTAATTGACTGGATGATAATATCTTTGTGGGACCCTGTTACTGTTAATAATTTTTGAAACTCTGTGTGGGTTAGATAAGTTTCAGTAATAAGTCATGAGTAGGTTTTTCCTGTGAAGAGTGAAGCTATTAAAGGAGATGAAAAGCAACTGTAACATTGAAATGGTATAATAGCATATGTGGAACAAGGCAGCTATATTTTTTACTTTTGTCAGGATGATATACATTTTATTATTTCAAAAACAGTTTGACGAGATAAGATGCAAACTTGAGAGTACAGTTCCTTGTGCTGCATTATCTCTTGGAATTGCCTACTCCAAAATAAAACATTGTCCCATTTTTTTTCCACGGCAGCTGGCTTTGATTTATGTACTCATTTGTTTTATTTTGCGCAGTAATTTTACACTGTGGCATATCTTTCCAAATTCTGGTAGCTTGATTTTTCATGTGAGAATACCTTATAACGTGGCAGGATATCTACATCAGATTAACTGAATAAAGCAGGAAGAGGAACCAGAATTGTATTCAGTATTAGGGGAGTTGTTTTTATCTATTCAGTGATGTGCTTATCCAAGTCAGTCTCTGACACCAAAAGAAAGAGATGAACAACCAAATTAAATCCTAGTGATTTTGGTTTATTCCGCTGCCAGAAAAAAGAAAATTATCAAAACAATTCTCTTTTCTCCTGTCCCTCCCTATTGTTAAATAGATATAAGAAGATAAATGAGTTCAGTGTTAACCCAAGAGAGTGTGAATGGTATATGAAATTTTAAATGAATACAGAAAGTACTGTGCACTATCTGGCCTGAACCTAGATGCATCCATTGAAAATTGAATGCAGTGGAATTCTTAGAGTAGATGGAGCTTTGGATTTACACCAATGTAAAAATAACTCCATAATCAAGGAGACTATATGTAGAGTGCAGTAAAACTGTGAGGTGTAAAACCACCAACTCTCTGAGGAGACCACCTTACAACAGTTTGTGTTTTCATCAAGTGCGGTAATTTCTGGTATTATTCCTCTTACTGGCTAGGTTAGTCATCATTGTAGTAATGGTTTGTTTCTGTATGAATGTCCCTGTTATTTCATAACTTGCTATGGGAATTTGCTTTGTTACTAGTGTTCCTTTGCAGAAATCTGACAATGTTGTTCTGTATTGATGGTGGGCTTGGTGTATCAGTGAATGACAAGGTGCAATTGCTGGGCTGAAATTCTCTACATCTGGTCAGTTTCTTAACTCAGCCCAACCAATGGAGAGAATTGGTGAACATAGCATGAACACTTTCTCGTAAGGACAGAGGAAAAATCAGAAGCTGAGCCAACCAGGACTGTGCATGTACATCTTTCAGTTGCTTGCAATGGAGTAGAAGCTGATCATTTGGGCAAATGTGCTGGAATACTTAAGAAAGAGAAAATTGAAGAGGGAAATACTTTTTTCAATTAATTGTGGTACTGTGTCAATATTTCACAAACCATAAGTCAATAGATGTGGAGCTGGAAAAGTGCAGCTGGTCAGACAGCATTGAAGGAGCAGGGGAGTCAATATTTCAGGCCAAAACCCTTCGTCAGGACTGGGGAGTAGGAGGGGAGTCCAGAAATAAATAGAAGAGAGGGGTGCAGGGGGAAGGGCGGGTGGGGTGGAGATAGATGGAAGCAAGTCGAGGGTTATTGTAGTTTGTCCATCGGAAGGGTGGATCGGATAAGTGAATTGGAAGATAGAGCGATTTTGAAGCAGGTGAAGTCAATATTCAGGCCATGGGGCTGTCAGCTCCCAAGGCGAAATATCAGGTGTTATTCCTCTGCAGTCCTTACTATCTCTATTTCACAAACCATAATTTACTTTACCTTGAATGCTGGGGAGGGCTTCTTACTGTGTTTTTCCCTGAATTATACACTTCAAGTAAAACATTCCAATAACATAGAAATAAGGTAATTACTGTGGTATTTTTCTACATATTAAAGCAACATGTCTGATTTAATTTTATGACCAACATCTCTTCAGCCTGTGACTCATTGAGTGACGCAGAAGTTCTAAAACTTGGATTTAGAATTTAGAAGTAAATGAGATCCAGTGGTTCATTTATTCTGCAGTTTTCAATTTTCTTTTCCATCTCCAATTCAGTATCCCCGCTGGTCTGGAAATATCATAGAAACAAAAAAAAATTATTGAGGTGAATAGCACAAATTCATTTTAAGGGAAACAAACTAAGGGCATGAGGGGTAAAGAAATAAAGAAAGATATGTTGATGGGGTTAGCTGAAGAAAGGTGAAGCAGGCTGAGTGGTTTATTTTTGTGCTACAAATATTTAACATACAATAATAATGTTGTCATTGTTCTTATTTATTGTGAATATTAATATTCTAAATTTGTAAACAATTGTTTTGCACAACTATCAGTCTCAATTCTTTATTTACCTGCTAAGCAACCAACAAGATTCTCGTGTTGCATTCACACTTGATTTATTTTGTTCTGTTTTGTGTAAACTGAGTGCTGCACAGAGGATGAAATGGTGTGACTATCCCTGCGTTCTGTTGCTGTAATCGGCACTACTTAATTGACTTGTAGCTTGAGAATTGCTTTACTTTACTGTGTATAGTATGCATGCAGAAATTCCAGTTAACTATGACTGGAATCCTTTGGCTGGCGGTGGTCAGTACGGTTCGATCCTGCCACTCTAGGTGGTTTGCTATTGACAATTTCTTTAGGTTGTCTGATCTGTGAATGTCACAGTTGCCACTTTATTTCTGGGACAGCACTGATCTATTCTGGTGCCACAAGCAGCCTTGCATGTTAGTAAAAGGTCTCAGCATTTTCAAGATTCCTCCCTTAGGGAGAGGTGTTCAGAGGAACAGAGCCCCTGGTAACTGCGATCTGTGCAGATTCACATCTAGAGGGAACTGCATTTGAGCCTGTAATGATTTGTTTGGCCATGAGCTAATCGATGGTCTGAATACCTTGGGACTCATTAAACTGCATTTGTGGTAGATGTAACCTAAGTTTAGAGCAGTATTTTGAGAAAGGCAGTGACAGGCTTTAATGCCTAATTGACCTCTTTTCCCTTTGTTTCTCTATCCACGTTGCCTCTGATGTGTCCCATAACGGCAGCAAACAGCACTGCTCAGCATTCTGAACTTCTGCTTGGAACTTCAGCACCTCAGCCTTGGCAGCTGTGTCATGGTAAGAACTTGAAGTTGCATGAACTACTGATTTTCTTCTGAGGTCAAGCATTGTCTTATTTGAGTGTACTGACAACTTAAAGTCTCCAAAATACCATTCTATTTCATAAGACTTTTAAAAGAAAGTATATCAAAACACAAAATTGAGCAAATGCCCATTGTGGAATAAAAGTACATTTAGAGAATGCAGTTTTAAAGAAATCATTAGTATGGACATGGTGTCATGAATTACACCTTTACCTTAAATAATTCATCATTTATCATTTTAGTCCATTTCTGAATGAGAAAACAACCAAAGATTTAATTAAGCAGCCTTTTAGGCTTTGGTTGCCTGTTCCCACATTTAAGTTTCTAGTTTGTGTTTGAATAAAATGTTGATCTGCCATATTTTGTTAGAGCCAAATAAATATCAAATTTCCAGATGCAAAGAAATCTTATTATTTCCAACAGATAAGGAAGATTTTTACTTTTACAAGTCAGTCATAACTTTGCATATGAGAGAAGTAGATCTAAAAACTGACAAACTTGCTGCTATTAAGGATTAAATTTTTCTCAAACTGCGTACAAAGATTTGACATTTTTCTTTGTGCATTATTAATAATTTGAATTGGAAATGTAGGAGTAACTATTACTGGAAAAGGATACAGAAGAAAATCTTGTATCACTGGAACATAAATATTGTTTTTATTTTTCATAGTTAAAATTATATTAAAATGCAGATAACTTCATTATTATTCTCTTACTAGTACCACCTTGTGACTCTTTCTCCAAACAAAACTTGTATATTTATACTTTAAGAAATCAAGTCACTATTGTTGTGAGAACATATGAGATGTTTCTTGAAATGTGTTGTACTGAACCCCATCAGCTTTTCAGTAGTGATGATTATTGTAAAATTAGCTTTCAGGCACAATATCAAGGCTCACAAACTTTAGTTGTATATGGGGAAAATGGTTATAAAAGTGGCCTAAAAGTTACAAGAAATGTGCTTACAATTATAGTCAAAACTCTGTATGATGGACTTCACAAAGAATATTTTGAACAAATGCACCTGTCTTCATAGTTGTGCTTTTTCAATTTCTATGATAGAACTCATCCAGAGCAAGTGAAAGGTTTGTTTTGATGAGTGTGCTTTCACAAGGTTTGACTCCATATTATAGATTAAATTTAATGTGTTCCTGCTGATTTTTAGGAATATGCAAGACTCTTAACTCAGGCAATATGGTTGTTGGTGAATGATCATAGTTTTTCTCATGAGGTGAAAATAACAGAACGTTCTGTACTTGCAGCCATATTCTGTGAATATTGTTGACCTTGAGATTAAAATCCTCTCAGGATGAAATCAGAAGTGTACACTATCTGGTTGATGAGTTCACACTTAATTATTTTACTTTTCACTAGGGTAAGATATTATTTTCAGGCATTTGGAAATAACAGCAATTCCCTGGGCTAAAATATGTGGTTTGCATTTTACCATCAATTCGCCTCACTGTAATTTTCAGCAAAATGCTATCTAATAAGTTCTAATGAGCTGTAAACTAAAGAGTTTTTCTTTAAAACAAAAAATATTTTTACCACATCCCTGTAACAGGAATTAAACTAACCTCTACTATCAGTGAATAAATCAATGCAAGCACTTCAACTAAAATGAAAGGACATCGATATTGAAATTGTTTTGTAGAGAAAACTTAATATGACTGAATTTCCTGTTTACTGCTGTTCAATGGAGATTTTGACCTGTTTTTAAAATAAATGTTCAATTTGTCTGTTAAATGGCAAATAAAGAAGAATTTCAAACAAGTGCACAAAATGCTTTTATTATTCCACAGTCTGATTTCAGATATATTGGATAGTAAACTATTAACCCCATAAATGTGAAAACTGTAGCCATTTATGCAACTAATGCATATATACACTTTTTATGTACGGTTAATTATTCTGAGGCTTTTGTGACATAATTAGGTTGTTAAATCATTTACAGTTCATTGAGAAGAGACAGATACAGGATTTTTCTGATAAGTAGAATACAACAAAGATTTTCAACTATCTGCAGAACTTGATTGTGGGAAGTTAAACGTGTTTAAGAAAAGCATGTGCAATTAATTTAAATAGCTCTGAAGACTTTATTTTAATTAGATTGCATTAAATTTCTATTTTATGGGCCATGCCTTTAGATACAATTTGAAAAGTCCAATAACACATTAACTAAAATGATATTCTTTCATATCAAAATAACCAATAGCATGATGGAAACTTCTGTTTTTTTGAAGGAGAAGGAAAAGGCCATGGAGAGAGATTAATATCTCCTCAAAATGCTTCATGTGTTTCCCGCTTGGGGAAAAAGGTGATCGTCTATTATGAGTTTCAAAGAAGAGTCATGTTGGACGTGAAACATTAACTCTGTTTCTTTGTGAACAGATGTTGCCAGACTGCTGAGTTTCTGCAGCACTTTCTGTTTTCATTTCAGATAACCAGCGTAAATAATATTTTGCTTTCACACTAATGCCTCTTACTGCTTCATTTCTACTTTTGTGCTGGCTGACATTTTGAGCCTTCTACTTTGCTGAAGTGCTCTGTTAATGACACTGGCAGAAGAGTCAGGAACAGTTCTGTTCTTTTTAATGGTCAGCACCTTCGGATCTGCCTGGGGCTGATACAGTGCTGCTGCTGACCCCAAGAGAACGGTCAACTGGCGAAGCATGCAGCAGATCTGAATTAGTGGGTCTCACTGAGCATAGATAAACAGAAGTATTTTAATTACAATAAATATGGAAATATATATTCCTTTCTTCCTTTTCTTAGAGCATGAAGTGACAGGGGAAAAGTTGTGACCTGGGGGGAGTTAAGAATTACCAGTCATTTTCAAAAACATTAACATAAACATTTGAACGGTCAGTCGCTGAGGTACCTTCTTTTGTTGCATCTTTGTTACAATGTTGGAAGTTGGTTTGTGTTTATCATGTTGAATGATGCAGTTAGAATTGAAGTTCAGCCTTCATGAAATGTAATATTAATGAGATAACTGGATGTATTTCTTAAAGGTTTGCAGTTTGTTTGTCTCCATTTGAAAGTCTTCTCGACATTACACATTCTGTCTCCCTGGAAAGAGTATTTGTCTGGTAGTCTTTTAAATGTCCCTTTCATCATTTTCCTATCTTTCTGACTATGATGTATGCCATTGGCATCTGAGCAACTGATTGGTAGAATACACTGTCATGCATGGTACAAATTTTGTTGGTGTAAATAAACTGTCGCTGAGAGGGTATATTCTCAATAAGTTAAAAACACATTTGACAAAACAATTTTTTTATGTAGCAAAAGTTGGATGTATTCTATTAATTAGCCAGTCTACACCTTAAGGAAATTTCCTAATTGCTTTTTAATAAAAAATGTTTTTTTTTCCCCTGTCGGAACATCATTCCTGAAGACCATGAAGGCATTTGCCTGCATGAGATTTGGGTTACTTTTAATTGTTGACCTTTTGATGTCCAGGTTGATGACTATGACGTTGTGGCTAGCGTGATTGGTGCCAAGTGTAAAAAGCTACGATCCCTAGATCTGTGGAGATGTAAAAATATTACAGAAAATGGTATTGCTGCTATTGTATCAGGCTGCCAACTCCTGGAAGAACTGGACCTCGGATGGTGCCCAACGTTACAAAGTAGCACAGGATGCTTCATAAAGCTTGCTCGCAAACTACCCAACTTGCGCAAGATCTTTTTGACAGCCAATAGATCTGTTTGTGACACAGATATTGAGGAGCTGGCTGAAAATTGCCCTCGTCTGTTCCATGTGGATATATTAGGTAAGAAAATGGTTTAATAGAATGAGACTTATGAATATACTTTGCAAGTTTCATTTGATTGTAATGCAAAAAAAGTTGATTTCAAAGTATTTACAAGATATGTCTTCCTTAGCAATCTTTCGCTTCTAGTTTCTTGGTCACACCCATTGAATTTTTCAGTAAATATGCTTCATTTATGTACTAAGCTCAACATCAATAGGTGTACTCCAGCACGGAAACTAGGCGCCACGATAAACATTTGTACTGTGAACAGGTTTCCAGGAAAAACTGAGATTTTAACTTTGTAAAGAAAGTTTGTTTTTCTAATATAACTTCCAGCCTATTTTTGTGTTTTCTGAATTAGGAAACAAGGAATTCATTAAGTCTGATCTTATACCTAATCTCTGTACAATAAAATTAAGCTGGTTTGTACTCTTTGCAGTTTTGACATTTTGAATCGTGCTTAGAGACTACAATGTTGTTTTAAAGTATTGCAGTTCATGGTTATAATCCTCTTCTCCCCCATTCCTAATATACTGAAGGAAATACCCTTATTAATTAAATGAATGTTATCAGTAAAACTGATAATCCCCTGCCTCCAAGCACCCTAAGCAGCAGCTGTGTGCCAATTGGGCAGGTTGGATACTGATGATAGTCTGACTAACCTTTGTTTCTTGTTAACTTAAAGCTTGTGAAGTGCACAGCATCTTAGTTCCACCAAATGAGAAAAATGAGGCATGTTCAAGGATGCTGCATTCAAGAAAACTGCTTCTGTCTAAAAAGGATTAAAAAAACACAAAGAAGTAAAAGATCAAACTGTTTTGTCTGCTAACTTCTTGACATGTGTCATTGTCTGTAAAAAGCTTTATTGAACTTCACTGAAGTCAGTCCAGTACCAAGATATACTTACTACTCCTTGCCTTACCTTTAATAATTTGAAGGAACAATTCATGAAAAGGTACCCCATTCCTCTGGAATTGAATTTAACTTAGTCATCAGTATAAAGAAAACAAGCAAAATCAATCCAGAGCCAAGAATAACATAGACCCAGTCCAACACTGGCACCTCCACATCATGGCTACCATCGATATCACAAAGTGGGGCATGGCTCAAAGTGGTTGTGATCTCCAAGAAGATTGTGCATACCAACTCAGAGCCAAGAATAAAACTGAGTCATTTTTAGAATTTCATTCTGTAGCCCACAGAAACAAGTAATGAATTGACTGTAGATCAGTAAATTTCAGACAATGTGGAGGTGTGTCAGAGAACTTAAGCACATATCTAAGTTAGGCCAATGTTGTCCAGTACGTTAGATGAGGCTATTTGTGAATCCAGATGCCACTAAGTGTATTTCTGATCATTAAATGAAAAAGATTAATAGACTTCTTCCTTGAGCTTGCAATCCTGATAACTGAATTCCCATAAAGTATACGTATGTAGTGGAATGTTTTTGTGCATTTGTTAGTAATATGGTATCAGAAAAGCAGAGCATGCAAATGTTTTATTCTTGATGTGCCTTTGGTTACCTTCTAACATGGTGCACAACATGGATTAAAAATGCGAGAATTCAGCAGAATAGAAGTAGCAACGATATTATACAGACAAGAGGGCTGTCATCGTCATCATCAATTGGAATAGCACTTAAGGTCGCCAGAAGAAAGCAAGCCCAGCCATAATGAGCAACTCTAATGGAGCCCTTTAAGGTGAAAGGAAAGCAGCATCCAAGCATATTCTAGATAATGTACAAGGAGTGGGGAATAGGGCTTCTTGTAGGTATCATGTCATGAGAATCAACACTCTCAGTAATCACTCTGAATTGAGACGTAAAATGCCAAATGCGGAAATTAGATGAAGATCTAATAGCTGCACTAATATGTTGGGGTAAAGACCAACATTTCAGCACGTTATTTTGACAATTTCTGTGCACTTTAGTGATTTGTGGACATCTACGTTGAAATCCCTTTGCTTTTTTCACAAATCGGCATGCTCATTTAACAAGTCTGCCATCCTTTATTATCCATTGTCATTTTGCCTGCATCCATTTTTTTCAACATTCATCTTTACCATTCTCTTCCTTATAAAGCCTTTGAAGTGTCCTTTTATTTTCCATATTCCCACTTTTGTTCCTTGTATTATTTTCTTTGTGTTCTTTTGCTTTTTATAGGTCTCCTAATTTGTTGGATTTCCCACTTTGTATTTGTGTAAACCTTTTCTTTAAGTTTGACATTTTTTTGTTTTTCATTTTTTTTGTAGTTGGCTCCTTAACTGTACAAATGGCCCACATTGCCTTTTAGGGAATGTATCAATTATATGTTGTACAAGATATTTCTGTGAAGCTTTCCACTTCTTGTCTCTAAGTTTATCGATGAAAGCTTCAGCCCAGTTTGCTGCACTTAATTTATTTTCCATCCGTCCCAAGATTATTTTCTTAAATTTAAACCGTTGGTTTGTAGCTTTCCCTCCAAAGCCATTTATGCAATTTAGTCATGTTTTGATCACTCTTTGCAAGCTTCTTCTTCATTGCTACCTTATTAAATATTCACTAAATCCTGTATTACTCATTACTCTGTTAGTTCTAAACATAGTCCAGAAAATTGAATTGAATACATTCTAGAAGTTCATTGCATTTACTGCTTCAAATGTTCTGATTCTCCAAGTTTATGCAAATCAAAATCTCCAATGATTACCATACAGTTTTTAATATGTACTACCTAGATCCAGAGATATCTATATATTCTGGAGGGATTTAATAGAATGGATGTAGAAATGTTTCCACAAATAGGGAAATCAAATCCTTAGACCATAAAAATAAGATAGTTATCAATAAATCCCTTTGGCAATTCAGGAGACTTGCCCTAAGAATATTAGGAATGAAGAACTTGCTGCTACAAAAAGCAGTTAATGCAAATACTATGGATACATTTGAGCATAAGTGCATGATGACCAGAGAGATAAAAGCACATGTTAGTCGAGTTAAAGGAAGAAATATGGGGACAGGTCATGTGGAGCATTGTGGATTGTGAACGTATACAGGAACAGGCATAGTTCGTTAGCTCCTTGAGCCTGTTCTGCCATTCAATAAAATCATGGCTGAACTGTAATCTAACTCTGAGCTGGATTTGGAAGGAAAGTTGATTGGAAGCTGACTCACGTCTTGCAAGCATGCCCTGCAGCAATAGCATGCTGTTGGTAGCCTAGAGTGGTTGAATGTGCGACTCCTGCCATTCGGCGCAAGTAGGTCCTGTGGTTGAGAGCTGCAGGTCAATCTAACTGGCCAAAAACTCCATAACTCTGAGAATTCAATGGTGGGCACTACCAGGATGCCAGGAAGAAGTTGCAAGGAGACTCTAGAAAGCGGAGTGCTGGGATGTAGTGCAAGAAGAGATCCTGGAGCCCAGAGCAAGGAAGAAGGCTGGATGGGAAGGTGGTGGGCTAGCCACCTGATCTATTATACGTACCTCCTACTGAAAACATTCATCACCTCATCCATGCTTGTACTTAATATCGCTTTAATATCTTCAATGAACAAAAAATGCTACCGATTTCAAAATTAACAAATCACTGAGCATCAGCTGCTATTTATGAAAATTTCCCAACTTCACAGAATCACAAAAGAGTTACAACACAGGGGACCAAGCAGCCCATTGAGTCAATATGGCCCTCCAATTGAGCTTCATAACTTTGTTCCATTCCCCTGCCTTTTCCCATACTGTTGCCTATTTCTTCTATTTTAAGTATCATCCAAAACCCTCTTGAATGCCTCAATTGACTGCGCTTCCACCACACTTCTGGGCAGTGCATTCCACCACTTGTTGTGTGGGACTGTTTTGTTTTCTCATCTCACGTTTGCTTCCTTTGCTTCTGTACACACTGATTCCTGATTCTTTTTCAAGTGGGAACAGTTTCTTCCAATCTACTCCATCCAGTCCCCTCACAATTTTGAAAACTTTTCTCAGATCTCCTGTTAGCTTTTCATCTCCAAGCGGAGCAGTCCCAACTTTTCCAATCTATTTTTTGTAGCAGTCCCAGCAGTGTGTACCATTAACAAAATGTAATGCAAACATTCTCCAAAGGAGCTTCCAACCCACGACCACTGTCATCTAGAATAACAAAGGGAGCAAATACTTGGAGACATGGCACAGCAAATACATGACACAGCAAAGGCAACTAGGAATGGGCAACAAAAGCTATCCGAGTCAACAAAGCTCAAATCCCACGCAGGAAGCAAAGAGATTCAGAGCTGCCTTGAATATCATGTACTTTAAAACTGCACTATTTTGTTCTTCCAATTGTTTAGCACTTAATTGACATAGTTCAGATTTTTTACAGTGATGACCTGATCTTGAGATTTTCTCAACCAGCAAAATTCCTTTAATAATTTCTGAACTATTTCTTGTCAATATATTTGACATGTATTTAATTTCTTCAGAGTTATTCAACAAGACTTCCAAGAACCTAAATTAATAGACCGTTATAAAATGTAATGATTTGTGTTTGCAACAACACACTTTGTTTTATTTCAGTTTTGATCCATTTTGCTTGAAAGGTCCCATACATTATGTCTGTAAATTTGTTAGTAGCAGGGTTTTGTTTAGTTTACTTGTCCCTGTTCATATTGATCACATATGAGATTAGTGTATGTGTGAGAGAAAGAAATTTGTTTTGGAAGACCCTATATTCCATTTGTTTTCTCATTGTGTTTTAGTGAGAGTTTAATGCAGCACTTATTTTGGTTGGTAAAATGAAGACAGATTACAATTCTGTCTTAAGAAAAGCTTAAACTGTAAGCTAAATTAGTTGGAAATAATTTGAATTGCTTGACCACACACCTTTCAAAATTGTAAAAAGTTTGTGAAAGTTTAATTATGTTTATCATTTTCAACCAAGAAAGGATTTTACAAATATTTCACATGAACAACAAAAGTCTGTAGTTTTAGTATTTAATTCTTTCAATACCTCTGTGGCAAAAGAAGGAATCCCAGAGAAGATTTCAAGAAACCATCAGAGGCGATGGATAAATAAAAATACACACATTGTGACAATTTGTTCACATAGGCTGCTACAAAGTTGCTTTCTACAATGACGTTTATGAGGAACGCTGCGTAGGTCATGCAGGTAGTGGCCAGGGTGCTGTCTTCCTCTGGAAAATTGATGTGGTACAGATAGCACTGCTTTCAAGTGGTAAATTTGAATAATTCTTTTAGCCTTCTAACTTCTTATATTGCTGTAAATTGAATGTTTTTTAACAAATTTTTCAAGTGTTTTGCTCATTTTACAAGTTCAAAGATTGTTATTTAAATCAAAGTGTAAGAACAATTATTTTTAAATTTCAAACTTTACATAATTTCATGGAACTGCCAAATTAAAACAATTACATATTTTGAAAAGTTATAAAGTAAATCATTTGGAAACATTGCATTTTGTATGTGTTTACCAACATCTTCATCTTGTGCACTATCTTGTCAGTAATCTAAATGCAAGATTCTACTCAACACATATTGATGCTGTATCCAAAGACAAGTACATATTTCATAGTAGAGCAACCGAAAGGCTATTTGTGATGGGCTGATGTCGATTGTCCATTCCTTACTTGTGATTCCACAGTCTTTGCTTAGATTATTGTATTTATCTTGTTAAGACTCCGTTTTTCATTGGGGAGAAACATCTGTACTTTTTCATTTTATGGTATTGAATCCTTTCATTTGTGCATTTTAGAAGGCATCAATCAAAAGTCATTAAGTTTACGAAACAATTCTTCACAGAAAGTTCTTCATTTGAAATTCTCCTCTGAAAGTAAAAGTTATTTTTCAATCAATTTCAAAGGCTGTCCCCCAACCCTTTTTCTTCTGTCTTCTTTCTGTCCTCTCTATGACATCGCTTTCTGAAAAGATTTGTAGCATTGTCAGAGGCTCGTGATCTGGAAGAATGATACAACATCTAACCTTTCCCCTACAATTTTTTTGGACTTTTAAAGCTATTCATATACGCTATTTCAGCAGTTACTTCGTCTATTTTTTCCCAACTTTACTTGTGATCTCTATTGTGGCTCTGGGTTCTTATTTTTCTTAGTAAACCTTACTCCTTTATATTCCTCTTAAACAATAACCGGAGCATTCAAGCATTACCAAAATTGTCAAACAGTGTAATTTATCAATAAAATGGAAAACAAGGGGAAAAAAATCCAACTTGGCATCATTTTACTTCAGATATCCTTACCTAATTATTTTTTCTGATTATTAGTGTGGTATTTCTTCCATCTTTTCAGTTTACAATTACTTATTTTACAAAGAAACTACTATAAAATTACATATTGTGAATTTTGAATTGAAAATATTTCTTAGGTAACTAGACCAATGGTCAGAGAAGATGTCCCTACAGTTTCCCAACATCCCACTTTAATAAAGCCTCTTAGAGATTCTTTATTAAATTTGAAATTGGAAAGAAATGTCATTTTTCATGGATATGCAGTCAGAACATTCTCAAAACTCATGCAGTGTTAAGCCCCTGTGTAATTCTAAGTAGATGCATATTTCATCCGAATCAATGCGTTTTGATAGTGTTAGAATTACAGTTCGAATTAGGTTTAATGTCACATGTACTCACATGAGTACAGTGAAAACTTTACAAGTTGCCACTTACAGCACCATCTTAGGTACATGGACAGGAGGTAAGAACAATTAAAAAAACATGAAAAGAGAAAAAGAAAGAAAAGAAATGGACAGAGCATATGAGCTCTGGCTGAGGACTCCTACTCTGCCACCATCATATTAGCAAGGAATCTTGCTGGTTTACTTGTCCAGACCTAGGAAAGTGAAGATTGGCATAGCTTTTATACCTGAATGTCATGCAGAAGTTGTTCTGCAAAAGGATGACTGGGCCTGTGTTTTGGTGTCTTCATAATCAACCAGTGGTAGCACCTAGTGTTGTGGTTTATGTGAACTGAGCGCAACTATTGTGGAACATGTCAGTTGTAAACGTGTGGTCTAGTGAAAAAGCAGCTGCCTTTGTCATGCTGAGTTTGCAAGTCATAGAATGCTGGATCCATTCTTTGTCTCTTCTCAGTCAGTTGATCTTTGGTGGTGTACATATGTCCTCAGTGGCTCTGGGCTAAAACAAGAGAAAGTTAACATTGTTCCTGGTCCTCGTCACTATCTAGTGACTCCTGGTAGAAAACATGTATGCTGATCGGGCTTGACTGTTGATTTAACCATGAAGATAAGCCACTTGAGCAAGATCCCTAAAAAGCTTCTGGCACCAGTGGAACCAGATAGCAACAAGAGAAGAGAGAAGAATAAGATAGATGAAGGGAAAATGTACTCACAAGGAAGCATCTATTCAGTTGGAAAACTGAAAATAAGTGCTGCTGAATGATAAATTTGACAAGGACTTTTTTTAAACTGAAATTTTTAAACTGAAAAAAAAGTCATGCTGGCATCTTAGATATAGGTAGGTGCCATCCTGTCAGCAGCCATTATTAAGGTGTCACCGAATGCAATAACTAACACTAGCACAGTGTTTTGAACTTACAATCAATAATAACTTCTAAAACAAAATGTTTGGGGCTGGCACACATGCTTTGATTGTTTGGTTGGAAGCACTGAAGGTTCTTAGTGTGTGCAGTTCCCATGGATTTATTATTATCATTCCTCTCCTTCCTATCATCTGTTGCCGGCATTCAGTTTCAAAGTGAAAGCCACGCTTCATTACCTCACCATGTTCTTCGTGTGTGAGTTCAGGTTGGGAATACTTGTGAACAACTTCATTGAGAGGAGCGTTATAACCAAGCCTGATTCTGTTCTTCCTTCATTGCCCACATTCTCCAGTGGGGATCTGCTGGATAAGTATCTGGAGATCTGGATCAGGGCATGAAGCCAGATTGCAGTCCCCATCTGAAATCAATGTGTTTTATTCTTATTTTTCTATTTTAGTTGTAGGTTGTTCTTTTCTAACTTTCTGTACTAATGAACATTACAGTCAGTTGTGTTCTATGTTTCTTTGCTTCTCTGCCTAGAACAAATCAACTGATATCTATGATATACTAAGAAGTTCTATATGCATATGCTTGTTGTCAACTTTTTCCACCTAACCCAGCGAAGTTGCTACTGTAGAATAACTGCCGAGTTGGTGTCATAAGATTAGAAACAGTTTGGTTAGGTTGTTCCCATGTAAGTGTGCTCACTAGAATCTACAATTGAAATAGAAAAATAAGAAACAAATATATGGTTTTAAAATGGGGACTGCAGTCTGTCTTCATGCCTTGATCCAATTAGTCTGCTGCCCCTAAGCCAACTTTACCTGAAGATTATATTTTCGTACTTTCTTTCATGGCTTACTGTATTTTCATCTTGCACTCATCAGAACAATTTTAAAGAATGCCAATTTAAGTGGGAAACCAACATTTATATTGTATGGGAGGAGAATGCTGATTGGTTGACAAATGGACACTGACTGGTAGAGGCATTGTGAAGGATAATGCACCAGTTGATAATTGA
This sequence comes from Rhincodon typus, assembly GCF_021869965.1. Taxonomy (NCBI): domain Eukaryota; kingdom Metazoa; phylum Chordata; class Chondrichthyes; order Orectolobiformes; family Rhincodontidae; genus Rhincodon; species Rhincodon typus. Next base: position 44,105,170 of record NC_063336.1, read on the forward strand.
AATGGAAGTCGAATGAGCTCACTTTCCTCAGTGTCCACTGAGAAATTGGCCAGTGGTTTCGCTACATCTTGGCATTCCTATAGTTTTTCCTATATGATTGGCAGGGCTAAAAGCTTCAACAAAATGTGTATTTTTTCTGTAGTATTGAAGGAAGTCCATTGTTGCAGATTTTATTTCCTGACTGACCTTTTTTTTTGCACAACAAGTAATTCAAGAATATTTAATATGTACAGGACATTGGTTAGACCAGTTTTGGAATACTGCATTCAATTCTGGTCTCCCTGCTACAGGAAGAATGTTGTGAAACTTGAAAGCGTTCAGAAAAGATTTGCAAGGATGTTGCCAGCGTTGGACAGTTTGAGCTATAAGGAGAAGCTATTTTCATTGGCGTGTCAGATGCTGAGGAGTGACCTTATGGAAGTGTATAAAATCATGAGGGGCATAGATAGAGTGAATAGCCAAGGTCTTTTCCCCAGGGTAGCGAAGTCCAAAACTAGAGGTTTAAGGTAAGAGCGATAAGGTTTAAAAGGGACTTAAGGGGCAACTTTTTCACACAGAGGGTGGTACGTGTATGGAATGAGCTGTTAGAGGAAGTGGTGTAGGCTGGTACAATTACAACATTTAAAAGGCATCTGAATAGGTATATGAATAGGAAGGGTTTAGAGGAATATGGGCCAAATGATGGCAAATGGGACTGAATTAATTTAGGATATCTGGTCAGCATGGACAAGTTGGACAGAAGGTCTGGCAGCATCTGTGGAGGAGAAAACAGAGTTAATGTTTTGGGACCAGTGACCCTTCCTCAGAACCTTGGGTCCCTTCCTCGGGTCACCAGACCCGAAACGTCAACTCTGTTTTCTCCTCCACAGATGCTGCCAGACCTGCTGAGCTTTTCCAGCAACTTTGTTTTTGTTCCTGATTTACAGCATCCGCAGTTCTTTTGGTTTTTAAGTTGGACCGAAGGGTCTGTTTCCATGATGCTCAGCTCTATGACTCTATCTGACTTATTTTCTTTTCTTTATTTTCCTATAGGTACACGAATGGTGAGCCCTGGGGCCTTACGAAAGCTGCTTCAATTCTGTAAGGAGCTCTGTCTTCTAGACGTTTCCTTCTGTTCCCAGATTGATAGTCGGGTGGTTCAAGAGCTCTGTGCCAACTTCCCAAATGTGTCAATTAAGAAGAGTTACACCCAATGACCACCCTTACTGTTTCTCATTGCCCAAAATGATTAATCAGCTCTCTAGTCCTGTTTTGGTCTCTGGGGTTTAACCAAATGAATCCTCAGCTCAATTCTTACACCTTTTGGCACCATTCCCACATTACAGACCTTTGCCTGGGAAGGTGCCAAAAGGTGTAATTATTGCAATCATTCAGAGTTGATCTGGGCTCTTGCAACTAAATTAATGATAATGAGCTAAAGTAGAGGTTTACAAGGAGCCAAACATGTGTCTTTCTAATAAGTCAGTAAGTACATGAAGGTAATGCAAGGTAAACAGATTATCCTTAACTGTGTTCCCATGATAAATTGCCTTTGTAAAGTGAGCAAAATCACAAAATAACTAAGGAGCCTATTTTTTTCTCCCAAACATATATTTTTAAATGTGCAAGGTTATATAATTCTGTTTACGGAAGTTCATTTTAGTGGAATGGTGTAGAGCAGAATTGATATAAAGGTTGCTTAGACAGAAGAAGGTGCATTGCTTGGAAGCTTGAATTGAGACTCTGTTTTGCATTTCGGTATTCACATTGTTGACTGAGCAGCGTATATCAAAGAGTTGTGTTCCTGCTACAAAACTTTCAGTGCATATTATTGTACTGAAGGTGAGATATTTGATGTATCACCAGCTGTCCCTCAACTCGAGGATGACGTCTACTCAGGGTTTGAGTTTCTCCTATGGGTCTGCACGTGACCAAACTGGCCGAGTTTCAATGGATTTTTGGGCTCATGAGACAGGACATCCGAGGAGGCAGTAAGATCCAGAGTGCAGGATTTACTTCAATTTGCTCCTTTCTCTGCAGCCGTTCTACCTTGTCAATAAAGTCTTGGAACTTGAAACCTGATGTGGCTTGATGGATAGGTTGTCTTCTTTCTTAGTGATTAGTAGCCTTCCCTGTCATGTAGGTTCATGCTGCCACACTTCACTTAGAGTGTCTTTGAAGATTTTTCTTTATCCTTCCCTGGAATGTGTATTTGAGCGTTGAATTGATGTGGTTATACTTTTAACCTATTCTTGAAGGAAGAATTGGAATTTTGACGTTTCTCTTGATGCTGATACAGTAATCCATATGTCCCTGTACAAAAAAACCATGTTATGAGATCGAATGTTGTTAGAAAATAAATTTATGCATGACATTTTTTCATTGCTACTGCATCAAAATAATTAGGTTTAACTTTCTTTATCTTAATGTAGGTATAAAACTCGATGCAGGAATACACTACAAGGAGTTTGAGTTAAAGATATGACCTTAAAGCAAGCTGAAATGTACTTTTAGAAAACAATTAGCTTTTTAAAAAGTTTCGACTTTGATTTCCTACATTTCATTTTGATTATTAGTAAAATATGATGTGCAGTAGATAAAAGTTTCTGGAACCTCACTGCTATATAAAACTGTAGCTTTATTAGCACTTGTTAAAATAAGGCTAAAATGAACTTTAAAAGAAAGGTTAAATCAGGAACCATATACGGTGGAATGTTGGGAATCTGAAATAAAAAAGCAGAAAAGTGCTCAAATTACTTAGAAAGTCAAGCATCATTTTGTGGAGAGAGAAACAGAGTTAAGTTTCAGATCAGTGATGAAAGGTCATTAAAAGAACTTTCTATTTCCACAGATACTGCTGGCTGCATTTTTGAAGCATGTGCTGTTTTTATTAAAGCTTAAATCAGGGATTTATTTATCATATTTGCATAAATGTATATTTGGTTTTTAAAAAAACAGGATTTCATTAAATGTGTGCTTATTTGCACAATAAATTAGGTAAACTTTAAATATTTTCTAATATATGTTTCAGTCAACTTTATTCTCCTGTATAAATTTTCTAAATTTGCATAGAATCCTCAAATTCAGGGATATCTCTGATTGAAGAGAAAACAATAATCCAATTTTAGATCAGTTCCTGATATCCTTTCTGTTTACAACTCCTGTTTTTTTTCAGGTAGGCTTCTTCTTGTCTGACGTCTGTTGTCACTGTGAATGGTAATATTGTTCCCTGAGTACTTAGTGTCTGAAAGTGCTCACACAAGGAAATTTAAGACTGTGATCATGCAACAGCAGGTTTATGAAGAAATAAACTGAAATTGATTTCTGAGAAATTCAAAATAAAAGTTTATTGGTATTTAGATGACTCACCAAAGTCACGTTATAATGGCTTTAAAAGTAGTGAAAAAAGTAAATGTTGGGATTTATATGGTATTTTTAAATTGCTTGACCTTAAACGCTCAAAGCAGTATTAAATACATTAAAAAGATATATATTGAACTGTGAAAAACCTTCCTTTCCTATTAATTAGTAAATATTTGTACATAATGCTAATAAGATATTGCCACCAAAATGATTATAACTTACTTTAAAAATAATAGAAATAAAGAAAGGCAGAAGATCCATGCTTTGTTGCCAAAATATTAAGTTTGTTGCGCATCTGTTTGTACTAACCATTTAATGGGAATGAAGGATATGGATATTTAAACAAGAGTCTTTTGCATGCATTTTGTATAAAGTATGTTTCAAAATACTTTGTAAAATTATTTGAATGTTACAAAACTTATTTTGGAAATCTGTTTTGTTTGGACAAAGTATTAGACTAAATCTATTCTCTAAGCCAAGGAAGTACATATTGTTGACAGATAGGACTTTGCCAGATCTTCGTTTTGCATTAACAAAAATAAAAATATGTTTCTACTGTTGAATTTGAAACAAATAACTAACATTAATTTAATTGCTTTATCAAAGTAATAAGTCCCCCCAACCCTTACTTATAAAGTTTACAGTATGTAGCAGACAGAATAAAGAATCTATAATAATCAGGATGCTGAGTTTAATCCTACAAATGTTCTAGCAATCTACAACATTGAAATGAACAAGTTTTTTAATGTGTAGGTAGAAAGAGGTGTTATGAAACTATTATTCCTTTGTGCAACCTTGGAAATCACTGCCACATTAAAGAAAAATATTGGAGTAAGCTCATTTTAAAGTTCATAAGTAAAAGTCTGTAAGAAAAGTCATTTTTAATTCTAGCATGTAATTATGTCTTGTAAAAAAAGTTACATTCATAGTTAGAAAATCGTAATGTTGACCTTAAATGCTGTCATTTAGAATTTTTCCTTTGTCAAATGACAAGTAAACTACTCCAGAGTTGTCTCTTTGACTTGACGTTTTTGTCGTTTGTTCAGCTTTATATATGAACCAGGGAAGTAATTCACTTGAAAGCGAGGGAGACATGTGTAGTGTTTGTATTTTATGGTACCTGTTTATGTACAGCATTGGCCAATGAACTGTAGATCTGAAGACTGTAAATTGACAAATTTGCTTTTCCTAATTAACTGAAAGGAAATAAATCTGTTGGGAATGTGGGTGATTGAAGGGATATGGTGAGAGGTGTCTCCTAGACTGTTTGAGCATAGGGATTTCATGTTCAGATTGCAAGGAAGAAGAAACTGCAAAAAGATCAAAAATTAACAGGAGACTTAAAATGTACTGCAGAATTAGACACTTTAGGGTTTTATTTGTTGTCAGAATTCCAAAACACTTCTCGTACTTTGTGCACTTCCTTGTTAAGGCATCAGCACAACTTTGTAATAAATGATGGAATTAAGACATTTTCTTCATGGTGTTGTAATCTAAGCCTTCACAAGGTGAGTGACACACTGCAGGAAAATCAGTGTGACACACATTAACAGGGCCGTAGGGTGCATTTCAACAGAAAACATGGCGTCTGTCCATCACAACGTCCTGACCATCTGCTTTTGGTTGGACAAGCCACAAAGTTACATGGTTGTTGGAAATCATACAAAAGTTTTCTTACCCTCCCAGCTGGAGAAACAATTCATAAAAGTGGAGAAAAAACAAAAAAGGAAGATAGGTTGTCACAAAAGCTGCATTTTCACCATTTCTAAAATTAAAGTGCAATGTTCTGTTGAATTTTAGTTTACATTAGATTACACTATATGAGTGAATGCATTTTGTAGCAACGGATAATTGATTTTTTGACAGAATAACTTGTGCAACATGTTAATAAATATGGTCACTTTTTGATGAATTGTATTTTTGACGACCTGGTACAATGTAGAATCATCCCTATAATTTTTTGACATAAAAGATTGCTTGTGTTTGATGCTTTAAAAAGTAATTATTTTTATAAATATTTCTTGAGTTAATAAAATCTTTCAATGCCGTAATCTAATTGTATGGGTGCTATTTATTATTCCAGGGGTGAAGCTTCACACTTCTCCACTCACTGCTTTGCAGTAGTAATTACTAATTGTGACCTTGATTCTGAAGCTTCATGCTGCCCGATATTAAATGCAGTAAGTGTACCTCATTAAATGGAGGTATTTTGATCAATAATGGAAAATAGATATTGGGGAAAATAGTTACCAAGATTGTTTACTTCTGAATGAATGACAAAGGACCCATTCAGAAGTTGACAACAGCCATGATCGGAAGCTTTAAAGTAGGTTTAAAATTAAAGGCATACAATACTGCAGTTAATTCTCTGCTGTCAATGCAAATAAATTTCAGACATACTGGCATACTTTGGTTCCCATGTAGGGACCAAAGCAGTTCCTGAGCCCACACAGATGGATGGAGACACCGTCGGGGCAGTTTTACTGGCAGAGGCTGCCAGTACTTTAAGAGGCTGCCAGCAAGACATTAATTAAGTCCAATTAAGGACAGCAGCCCACCTCTCTGAGCTGCCAGTGCAATCAGATGGTCGGCAGCATTACACCCTTAGCAGTGCCACCATTCTAGTGAGCCTGCATGGAAGCTGCAAAGAGGAGAGGGCACCTTCACTTGAAGTGCTCATTGAAGGGTTGGTAAGTAAAAAATAGATGTTCAGGTGCCAGGTAAACTGGCCCTGGTGATCAGAGGGGAGAGCCCTCAGGCGGCATTAAACTGCTGTGTGGTCACAGTACCTTTGAAGCTGAGGCTTGTAAAGTGGCCGCCAACAGCCCTATTAATTGGCCAGCCTCCTATCTGGGGAGTATTTCCACCTCTTGTAATGTTTTTTTTGATGGTGTGAACACTTTGGGCTTCCTATGTTGCCTTCTGCAATCACTCTTTCCAACTCTCAGCCTTTCTCCAAAGACTGGTAATACACTGGCCTCAGCGCCACAAAAAAGGAATCATAACTCCGTCCAAGGTATTATGGTAAGAAAGAGGGAAGCTGGACACCATCATTGGTCAGGCAGTCCACTGGATCCACTGATCTCTTGCTAAAATATATTTTTAAAGTTATGAAAATGTAGATATTTCTGTTCACATTCCAAAACATTAGGATAATTTTTTTCTGCCTGAGCACTGGAAAGGACCAGTACATCCAAAGTATACTATGTCTATGTCCACATTTATCTGTATTTCCTGTGCCAAGTCAAACACCATCACTTTTTTGCATAGATTTCCCTCTGGCTGACCTTGGTATCAGAAACCAGAGCAGGAACAATCATCTTTGAAGTTGTCATACTGAACAATTCCAGCCAGAAGACCTGCTGATCCATTAGAAAAGTTTATGTTTATATATTAAACTTAGCTTGGAGATGGAATGGGTGAGGCAGGGGAAGCCTTTAGCCTGTTACATCACCCTGCCAAGCCTTTCAACCAACTTCTAAGGTGCATCCCAACCAAAGCCCCAGACAAAAGAAGTCAGAAATATCGCTTCCCAATTTAGACAAAAGCCACGTTCTGCTTCCCACTCCAAGCCCCTTTTGGGGGAAAGTCTGCAACTTCATGAAAGTGGCAAAGACCCAAAGCAGTACATTTTCCACCCTGGTATTTCTTAGGGGAAAAAGTAAGGAAAATTAACAATTTAAAATTTTCTAGAGCTTTGTGTGAGTGGATGCATCTTCATTTAGGTACAGCACACTATTATAATAGTGAACTACTGTGAATGATGGAAATCTAAAAGATGGAAAAGGCTGGAAACACTCAGCAGGCCAGACAGCATTTGTGAAGAGAGTTTATGCGTTCTGATGAAAGTGACCTGGAGAAAGGTCATTGAGCTGAAAAGTTAAATGTGTTTCTCTATTCGCAGTTGTGAAGAGCCAGATCAACTGTGTATTTCTCGCATTTTATGCCTTCATTTCACATAATTTCCTGTTGAGGAAAATGAAACAACCAAACCCACAACACAGATGTGTTGACTGTATTTTACACCCTAAAACTGTTTGTGTTTAGTTGGTGATGCCATATATACATTTGGTCCAAAAAAGTTGAGATCTTAAAATCCTAAACTACACTGGAATGGTAATATACAAAGGGCAGAGGGCAAGAGTTTTTCATAGAATCCCTACAGTGTGGAAACAGGCTATCCAGCCCAACAAATCCACACCGCCCTTCCTAAGAGCATCCCACCCAGACCCAGTCCCCTAATTTCCTATGTCTAACCCACCTAACCTAAACATCCCTGGGCACAATGGGCAATTTAGCATGGCCAATCCACCTAGCCTGCACATCTTTGGACTGTGGGAGGAAAACCACACAGACATGGGGAGAATGTACAAACTCCACACAGACAGTCGCCCAAGGCTGGAATCAAATCCAGGTCCCTGGTACTGTAAGGCAGCAGTGATGACCACTAAGCCACTGTGCTACCCTTTTTGAAGGATGCCTAGAAAAATATATATGATCAATACTTTTCTGGTTCTGAGTAAAGGGCATTACAGAATCTGGTTGTGGGAATGAGGTGGGTAAAATGGATCAGTGACAAATGGGAGTATTTGTACAATAGTGGTCATAGTATCATAAGGTTTAGGTTAGTGGCTGGAAATGATAAGGATCAATCTAAATTGAAAATACTTGATTGGTAGAACAATTTCAGTAGGGTGAGAAGGGGTCTGATCCAGGTCATTAGAATCAAAGATTGAACAATGGGTTGCTTGTAGATAGAATTAAGATACAGTCACGGTACATTTCCTTGAGATCGAAAGGTAGAGCAATCAATTCCAGAGGTCCCTGGATGATGAAGCAGTGATAGCATACATATGAGAGATGTCAGTTTGAAAATGAGAATGAACCATGCTGAACATAGGAAGTTCAGTGTAGAAATATAAAAAGGAAATAGGAGAGACAAAAAGACTGAAAAATTATGAATAGCTAATTAAAAGGGACTCCAAATCTCTCTTTAGGCACTTAAATAGCAAAATGTTGTAAAAGGAGGGGTAGGCTGGTTAGGGTTCAAAAAGGGAATGTGCATGAAGGAAGAAGACATAGTTGAGGTATAAAATGCATGTTTTATGTCTTTACTAAGAAATAAAATGCCACTAAAATCATAATGACATTGAAGGTAATTCAATTATATGGGCTAAAAAAAAAAGTTATTAGAAAGGCTGGCTGTAATTAAAGTTGATAAGTCACCAGGACCAGAGGGAATGTATCCAAGGTTACTAAAGGAAGTATGGGAGGAAATTATGGAAGCAGAAGCTTTGCTTTGTCGATATTGGGATGGTCCCAGAGGATTGGAGAATTGTAAATTCACAATTTTTATCAAAAGAATGTAGGATAAATGTATCAACTACTGTCCAGTCCATTTACATTAATGATGGGAAAACTTTATGAAGCAATAACTCAGGACAAAATTGATGGATACTTTGTCATGTACGGAAAACAAATTTGTGATCGGCAAAGTATATTTAACAAATTTGATTGAGATTTTTGATGAGGTAACAGGGTTGGCAAAGGTAATGTGGTAACTTCCAAATCGCATTTGAAAAAGTGCCATATCATAGATTTGCCAGTAAAGTCAAAGCTTATGGAACAAAAGGGAATAATGATGACCTTTTAGACCAGAGGTAGGTACATAATGAACTTACCCATGTATTGATTTTAGGGACTACTGTTTTTCTTGATCTATATTAATGACCTAAATGTGGGTGTTTAAGGAACAATTTCAAAATTCGCAGATGACACAAAATTTGGGAGCATTGTGAACTACAAAGAGCATTGTGATGCACATCAGGAGGATATAGGATGATTAAATGGGTTGATATGTGATTGATGAAAATTTGTGCAGAGAATTATGATACAGTTTTATGTGAAGAGCAAAGAGGCAATGTAACATTGAAGGATGTAATTCTAAAGTGATTGCATGAACATAAAAGATGGCAGGGCAGATTGTATGAGTAGGTAAGAAAGAATAGACTCCTGGGCTTTGTAAACAGGGCCATAGAGTACACAAGCTAGAAAAACCTAATGTGCTTTTGTAAATAACTGGTTTGTCCTCAACTGTAATGTTGTGTAAATTCTGGGCACCAGACCTCAGGAAAAATATGAAGCTATTAGCATTCAAAAAGGATTTACGAGATTGGTTCCTGGGATGAGGGACTTCAGTTATGTGAATAATTTGGGGAATCTAGAAAAGGTTGAGAGGAAATTTGGTAGACATTTTCAAAAACTTAAGCAACCAGTTAGAATGAATGGGAAAAAGGAAATTCTCTTTGGTGAAAGGGTCACAAGACAGTGGACACTGAAATAAGGTGAATGCAAAAGAATTAAAGGCAACTTGAGGTTAATCTTATACAGTAAATGGTTAGGGTATTGGAATATACTGTTAGAGTTTATGGAGAAAGCAAATTTAACTGAGGCTTTCAAAAGAGAATTGGATAAGATCTTCAAAGGAAACCAGTTGCCGTGCTACAGGAAGTGGGTAAGGATTGAGACGAGGAGATCTGCTGTTGAAAGAAGATGGCATGGTCAGGAGGAGCCAAGTTGAGTTGTTTGCTGTTGTACCCATTCCATGTTTCAATGTGATTGACCATGGGTATGTTTAACCTGCCTTCTTTGTTGTGATGTTTAACTGTTGACAGCAGTTCAGAACTGAGTAATATCACCCAGAGCTGGTGGATGCTGCTGGTACTGCACCCATCTAAGGTTTCAGGTCACAGTGAGATACGGGCACAGTTGAGTAAAACTGGGAATGGGGTAGTGTAGAGAGGGCTGAGGGGAATCAGCAGGGCCCTTTCCTGTTCCCCCCAACTCCTATGCTCAGGATTTGCTTGTCATGGTCCCCAAATGGTGAACCCCTGTCTGCCATTGGGTTACTATCAGTGGCAACAGGCTGTGGTCTTTCAGTGCACATTAATTGCCCACATCAGGGTCTCGGGTCTTACACGAGCCCTCCTGCCGTGAATTATTTGGGGTGGAGAGAGAAAGGTGGCCAGACTTCTACTCAATTAAATGGCCATCCCCACCAAGCTTGTCCATGGTAGTGGGCATTAAATTCCACGTATTAATTCCATTTTTCTCTCTCTCCCCAGATCTTGCCAGATCTGCTACATGTTCCAAGCATTCTCTGAGTTTTATGTTAGCTCTTTCACTTCAGTCTCTTAAAACCCTAATTTAAGCAATGAGTCGGAATGTTTTGACCTTTTGTATGTCCTGTGCTCCTCCATATGCTTCCCCAACCACTTATAAGACCATAAGACATAGGAGCAGAAGTAGGCCATTCAGCCCATTAAGTCTGCTGAACATTCAATCAAATCACGCCTGATCTAATAATCCTCAACTTTCCACTTGGAGTTTGCACATTGTTGTCTTGTCTGCATGGCTTTCCTCTGGGAGCTGTGGTTTCCTCCCACAGTCCAAAGATGTGCAGGTTAGGTGCATTGGCCATGCTAAATTGCCCGTAGTGTCTAGGGATGTGTGGGTTAGGTGGATTAGCCGTGGGAAGTGCAGGAATAGGGTAGGGTGCTGTGTCTGAGTGGAATGCTCTCTGGAGAGTCAGTGTGGACTTGTTGGGCTGAATCACCTGTTTCCCTACTGTACGGATTTTATGATTATGCCTTCTGCTCCTATACACTCCCACAAAGGGAAACAATCTGCATCAACCCTGTCAAGTCCCCTAAGAATTTTCTATGTTTCAATAAAGTTGTCTCTCATTCTTCCATATTTCAATGAGTATAGGCTCAACTTCTCCTGCTAAACAATTTCGCCAATCCTGGTATAAGCCCAGTCCACCTTCTCTGGACTGCCTCCATTTCCAGTATATATTTTCTTAGACATGGGGCTCAAAACTGCTCACAGTATTCTAGCTGTGGTAAGATTAGTGCCTTGTATAATTTTAACGAAGCCTCCCTACTTTTATACTCCAAGTTCTTTGAAATAAAGGCTACCATTCCACTTGTTTTCCCTATTATCCATTCAACGAACTTGGATGCTATCTTTTTATGAATCATGCATCAGTCATCTCAAATCCATATGTTCTACAGCTTTCTGCAATATTTCTCCATTTCAATAATATTAAAGTCCTCTATTCCTGTCAAAATGCATAACTTCACATTTTTTCATAGTATATTCCACCTGTTAAATTTGTGGCTAATCATTTAACCTATCTGTATCCCTCTGCAAACTGTGTCATCCTCAACATTTGCCTTCCCACTTATTTTTGTGTCATCAACAAACTTCACTATATTACGTTAACAGGTCATTAACATATGTTATAAATAATTGTGGTCCAATGCTAATCCTGTGGCACTCCACTAATTACAGGTTGCCTTCTTGAAAATGTCCTCTGATCCCAACTCTTTGTCTTCTATTAGTTATCAAATCCTCTATCCATGCTAACATACTACCTCCAACACCATGGGCTCTTATCTTATTAAGATCCCTGATGTGTGGTATTTTATCAAGGGCCTTCTGAAAATTCAAATATATTTTTTCCCACGTAATTTCTGAGCCCTATGTGGACAGTTAATTCTCCTGTTTGAGTCCACTTATTGTAACCTCAAATGAAATTGCACCTCGACTGGAAAATGACCAAGGCTCCTAACATTAAAAGAAAGCCTCCTGTAGCTTCAATACATGTACAAAATAACCATCTGATGCCTTGCAGGGGATACCTCCAGCTGTTTCAGTACATATGCTAACCAAACCAGCTAGTTGACAGTCAGTGGGACAGTTTTTAAGTCAACTGTTGAGAAGTTTCCCAATGCCATCATGCATTGGCAGAACTGTCTGCTGAATTCCGGGTGTTTAATATTATGAGCCACATGATTAGAAAGTAAAATTAACCAAGCAGAAAAACCAAAAATATATCTGAATAGCCAATACATAGTTCAGTGTGGAGAGGTGGACTTCAAAACAGCTGCAGAGATAAAAGTATGGAGCATTACCTTACTGAGAAAACACAAGAGTTTGAAAGCTATGTTTTTGAATAAAGTGGGACAACATGGAATCCTCTTTGCATCATGACAAGTACTGTACTGCCCACTGCCAAGAAAAGGGATAGCTAAGAGTTAAACCTAAATCTGTAGATGGAAAATTCTGATGGAGGCTGTTAATGTTCCTGCAGATGCAAATTAATCTAAATTGTCACATGGGAAGTGGCATTTTGCTGTTTCCTACAGTATGTATATTTCCCAAAGGTTTTGTTTTTTTAAGCTTTTAAATGGAACAGTATTTTGCCCCGAAATAAATAGATATAATTATCTCCATTTGTATTTCTGGAACACCCAGTCAAATTTAACAACTGTTGGTTTATTCATAGTTGTATATGTGTGTTGTCAGGAGAAAGAAGGCTGTGTATCACTGAGAGTAAATTACAGTGAGCAACTTGTATCTCACTTCCAAAGAAACACAATTGTAATAAATATCTACATATCAGGGCAAATGAATAAAACGTTGTAATTATTATAAACAAAATAAAATCACATGCTGTCTCTAGCCAATATGGATTTGATCATTTTTGTTATATTTTGAAAGTAAATTAAAACTTGTTGATGTGAATTTAATATTCGATAAAACAGTGGTAATCAGATTTACTTTGGTGGTCATATAGGTTTGGTTTTTTGGAACACAATTTTGGAAAAAAGGAAAAAACCTGAACACATTTTCCAAAACATCTCAAAGCATTACACATGCAACAAATCAATTTAAAGTTAGTTTCTGTCTGAACTATTGCAGCAGACAGACAGGGGTGAGTTTATAGTTTTATCCAGATTACAGTACTTTTGGCAATGTGTTTCTCCATTTACATATTCAAATTCATTGAATTGTCATTATATGGTGTAACTTATCCTGCAGGTTCAGCAGTAATGCAAAACAATTTCTGCATAATGCTAGTACTAAATTTACAGAGTCAAGGCACAACTCACCTTAAGTTCAAAGAGGAAAGAGTTCCAGAGGAAGGTGATTGACTTTGCACAAAACATGAATCTAGTACAATATCTAAATGGTTTTTAAAACGACTTTGAAATCTATTAGATTCCCATTACACTTCAATCCCATCTGACACTAAATGTTTAGAGGCTGCTGCTTAATGGAGGCTCACATGCCAGGCTAAGGAATCAGGTTAGGCCTTGACACTGGATTTATAATCTGCTTCCACTATAACTTCAGTATCCCTGCAGAGCAAAATCACTTGGCTCTGATTTTATAATTTTATAATCAGAGTATTGGATGGGCAGCCTTACTCATTGCACAATCATGGCAAATAGCATCAGTTCTAATAAGACAAACGGCAAGAAACTTCAAACAAAAACAAACTGTTGGAGAAATTTTATATAACACAATGTGGAGCTGAAAGAACATAGCAGGCCAGGCAGCATCAAAGGAGGAGGAAAGCTGACATTTCGGGTCGGGACCCTTCTTCAGAAATGGGAAGCAGGAAGGGAGTTCAGAAATAAATAAAGAGAGGATGGGTTGGCCTGGGGAAGGTAGGTGGGATGGTGATAGGTGAGTGCAGGTAGGGAGTGCTGGGAATGGATGGGAGAGAAGATGGACAGGTTGTGTCAAGTCAAGGAGACAGGGATGAGAGGGAGGGTTGGACATAGAATGAGAAATTTAGCAGGTTTGGTAGCATCTGTGTGGAGAAAGTAAACAATTCAAGTTTAACGACCCTTCCTTATTATACCTTTAACCGAAATAAATGTTGCTAGGTGTCTAACTGGAGTGTTATAAAGCAATATTTAATACTGAACCACATTAGGAGATATTAGAAAAGATCATCTCAAGAGATTGGTCAAAAGGGTAAGTTTTAAGAAGTGTCATAAAAGGAGAAAGAGAGACAGGTTTAGGAAGGAAATTCCAGAAGTTGGGGCCCAAGCTATTGAAAGCACAGCCAGCAATGGTGGGGGACACAATTCAGCTTTGAATTCGCAAGAAGCCAGATTTATAGGAGTACAGATATCTCAGAGAGTTCAAAGGCTATAAGAGAATACAGAAATAGGGAGGTGATACCAAGAAGCAATTTGAAAACAAGATTTGAGAATTTTAAAGTCATGGTATTGCTAATTAAGAAACCAAGATAGATCAGTGAGCAGAGTGGTGATATGCAAAGTTGGGAAGTGAGCAAGTTAAGACACAGGCATCAGAGTTTCAGGTGACTTGGTTTACAAGTTCTAGAAAGTTAGGGCTGGCCACAACATCATAGGATAATTAAACCTAAAGGTGACAAAAGCAGATGGAGGTTTTAGTTGCAGATGAGTGAGGCGGGTCATCATATGGATAAAATGATTGAATATAGTTATTTCCAGCTACAAGAAAAGTCTGAGGTTTAATAAGCAGGCTATACTGGACCAGTTTCTGAGTAATGTCAACAATCAAGCACAATATCATTCTCTATCAACTCGCCCTCCATTAGTTCCACCGGTTATTATCATTGACCCCAATAGTGATGAGCCTTCTGCAGTCTCAGTCAAGCAATCTTCCATTCCTTTAAATAATTCCAATACCTTAAATGTCAATAAAACAATTTTCATTACATGTTAGTAAGAATAAATTTAAAAATTACATGTTGCATATTTTATCACGAGGAGGTTATTTTAATTTGGCATGATGTTGTTAGCATGCCATGCTTGGCAGCACCACACATGTACTAAACAATGGATGGCTGTACCTGTGTGTTTGTAATGCTCTTAGTTCATTTTTTCTGCTTTTTTTTTTGGAATTTGATCTGGAAAAACATACTTCAAATGTAATTATTGGTGTGTGGTCAAACTGATATTTCACAGGGCTAACTTTTGTTGAGATGGGTTCGTTTTCCCAGTCACTTGCACTGATATTTGCTTATTCAACTTGCAAAGAGCATGCATAATCTAGATGCAGATTCAGCATGAACTCTCAACGCTAACTCAAAGTGTAAATGTACTCTTTCTAAGGGTGTTGAGTCCACAATGGGTTGGAGACTTATCCCATCTTGAGTATAATCACAAAAGCCAAATGAAGCACAATGCTTTTCCTAATGGAGCAACATTAATATTCATCCTTCAGTGTTGTGATAAGTCATTTGATTTGGTGCTTTCATGAATGACTCATTTTCTGAAAGTTGGCTCAATCTGAACTGAATTGATTTGAATTAGCTTTATTATCACATGTACTCAAATGTACTCACATTACTCAATCCTCCATTTTCCTATGAATCCAGTATTTTCTTAACAGTTGAGACATTATTTTACAAAATTGCCAGAATTAGTATTGTTTTCTACACCATAAGCCTGAGAAGTTTTTGAGTTGTTCTGCATAGATTGCTTGAGGACGGTGAGTTTATTTTGCAGCAGTATTCTTATTTTATTTTCTAAGCATGCTCGTTTCAGTTTACGTTTGATAAAGGAGAAAATATTTGGGCTGCCGTTGTAAAAATGTTAACCAATAAGTGCCTGGGAAAGAGACACCTGAAAATTCTCCACTATATCTACATACCAGTGTGGTTGCATTGTTCACTTGGGATTGTAAGTTTAATGTTTGAGAAGGCACAGCAGAATTGACATCCACATAAATCTTTCCTTCTTTCTCTGGCAGTCCCTCAGGGTCAAGTATGACTTGATTCCACTCTGGAGGGTGATGGGGGAGCAGGGACGGGAAGGGGATGGTTTCAGGAGCAGCTGAATATTCCAATCCTGGAGCCACATACACACCAGCCAAACGTGAGGCAGGTGATGATTGAGGAGGCAGATATGTGGGACACCCTGGATTCTGCATGCTTTTTTCTGCTGCCTGTGCGTGGCCTCCATTCAGTAATGCTCAACTTGCACTTCTTCTCAGATAACAAGGTGTAGAGTTGGATGAACACAGCAGGCCAGGCAGCATCAGAGGAGCAGGAAAGCTGCTCCTGCTCCTCTGATGCTGCTTGGCCTGCTGTGTTCATCCAGCTCTACACCTTGTTATCTCAGATTCTCCAGCATCTGCAGTTCCTACTATCTCTTGCACTGCTTCTTCTCCAGTTTGTGCATTCTACAGCAAGTGATTCTCACATGTCAGTGGCTATGCAGTATTTGCTTAGGGAGTCTTTCAGGGTGTTCCTATGGTGTTTCCTCTGCCCTCTTCATTATCACTTACCATTGCAGAGCTCAGAGTAGAGGACTTGTTTAGGGAGACTGTTGTCAAGCATGCAGGCAATGCGGCCCACTCACTGCAGCTTGTTGTGCATGACTAGTGCCTCAATACTGAAGATATTGGCCTGAGAGAGGATGCTCATGCTGGAAAGCTTATCTTGCCAGTGCATTTGTAGGATTTTGTGAAGACAGTGCTGGTGATGACTCTCTAATGATCTGAGGTATCTGCTGTACATGGACCATGTTTCTGATGCACACAGGAAGGTGTGGACCATGCCTGCTCTGTAGGCCATGAGCTTGGTGCTGGGTTTGAGGTCTCACACTTCAAACACTTTGTTCCTCAGGCATCCAAAGGCTACACTGATGCATGAGATTCAATGTTGGATTTTGTCATCAATGTCTGCTTGCGCCAAGCAGAAGCTCCTGAGGTATGGAAAATGATCCATGTTGTCCAGGGGCTCACCATGGATTTTGATGACCAGGTACAGTGTTTCATCACAGGAGTAGGCTGGTAGAGAAACTTTGTTTTCCACATGTTTAGTCTGAGGCACATATCCTTACACCTTGATGAATGCATTGATGATGATTTGTAGCTCGATCTCTGAATGTGTGTAATGTCAGTGTTCACTGCACTGCAGCTCAATAAAAGATGCTGGGTGATCTTGGTTCTGGCTTGGAGGCATCAAAAGTTGCATAGCTTCCTGCCCAGTCTGTTGGTTAGCTCACTCCAATGGGGAGCTTCATGGAGATGAGGTGGAGTGTTATGGCAAGGAAGATGGAGATGAGCATAGGTGTGATGATGCAGCTCTGCTTGATCCTAGTGTGCATTCATATTATTGTGTGATGGATCCATTGGTTTGCAAGTCATCAAGAAGCAGCTGGAGAATGGTTATGAATTTCTATGGGCAGTCAATTCTGATGGTATCCCACAATCCCTCACAGGTTGACAGAATTGAAGACTTTTGTGAGATCGAAGAATGCTGTGTCCAGAGATTTGTGTTGTTTCCTGCATTTTTCTTGGATTTGTTGCACATTGATAATCTTGAATATATTCTGGACTTGTCAAGTCTTTTTGGGTTTAACACTACAGGAGATTGAGTCCACCACATTTATCTTGATTGCATTCAACCAATTGTATTATGTCTTTGATCTTCCTGTACAAGTCTCATGAGGATCCAAAACTGAATGTTACTTAACCTGTTCATTGTTGCTTTGCAGTTCTTTAGGGTTTGCAGATTATCACAAATTGATCAAATTGCGTGTGAAAGTAGGAATTATAGAAGGTGGATCAGTCAAGGAGAAGAATGTATTTTTTCCATACAGGTCGGAAAATATTAAGTTGTTAAATGTATCCTATCGATTATGTATTCAAAATGGAAACAAAATAGACTGAGCTAATCCTGTTGTTCATGATTGATCTTTGGATTCGTTCTAGGGCTGGACTAGGTAATGCCACAGTTTTGTAAGATTCTCTATTTTCCCACTCTTTTCGTAGTCCCTTCTCCTCACCTCCCTTCACTTGACCTTCTCTGCCTTCCATCTTGTAATAATTAGCACATTTTCCACAAACATTCATTCTGGCACTGATGTGGTATCTAACTATTACCAAATACTTGACTGCTTTTTTAAACTAGTTTTTAGACTTCTGAAGGTCTACAATAGGACACTTCTGAGCATAAAATCCCCTGACATCGTACAGGAGTTCTAAGTAAACTATGGCTATCAAGCCTGTATTGACCTGTTTCACCAGAACTCTCTTGTCCATACCTCATCATATGATATTTTTGTTCTTACATGGGATATGGATGTTGCTGACTGGGCCAGCATTTATTGCTCATCCCTAAATGCCGTATGAACTGATTGCCTTGTTAGGGCCATTTCAGAGAGCAATTATTGATGTGGGCCTGCAATTACATGTAGGCCAGACCAGGTAAAGACCACAGATTTCTTTCCCTGAAGAACATTAGTGAATCAGAGATAGGTATTTACAACAATTAGCAATGGTTATATGGTTGCCTATTAAAAGATGAATTTTTAACAGCAAATTTTCAATTATTCAAATTTCACCATCTGTTATGATGGAATTCAAACCCACCATGTCCACAGATCATTATCCTGGGGTCTCTGAATTACTAGTCCAGCGACAATAACACATTATCACTGCCTCCCCCAGCGTTTAATAGCTCCTGTCAAAGATTTGGACGTCCTTTCATTTTAATGTATTTCATTTTGACTCAGACTTTTGATTATTCCTATTTATTTAAAAAATATATAATTGGCATGTTTAATGCTCATGTTTAATTACTCTAAGGTAATGATGGTGGCTATCATCTTCTTTGATCATTATAGTTCATATAGTGAAAGCACTCAAACAAAGTTGTTCCAGCATCCAGAAACCACAAAAAGAATATTATTCCAAAGTATTAGGGTGTCTGGCTTGATGGGGATCTTGGATATGATGGTGATTGCAATGCATCTGCTACCATTGCACTGTAGATAGTAGAGGCTGCATGCTTGGGTGATGACACCAAGAAATCTTGGTGAATTGGTGTAGTGAAACCTTTGGATAATTAATAGTACAAATAGGATATGCTATAAATTAATATTTAAGTTAGTGATTGAAGTGTAGATCAATGGGTCTGCTTTATCCTAGACAATGTAAAGCTTCTTGAGTGTTGTTGCAATTGTACTTCTCAGGCAAGTGGAGAGTATTCGATCACCCATCTTACATCCTCTTGTCAATGGAGGACAGGCTTTTGGGGATTTTGGAAGCGAATAATAACAATAGCTTTATTCAATTATAGACCTTATGATACTCACCTCTTTAGAAATATTTAATATTGCTTTATCTATACTTTGATATTCTCCCACCCAACTCTTGACTGGCATAAGCAGACTAGTAGGCTGTATTCTGTTTTTTTTTTAATTGCCTATCCCTAACCACCCTTGGGAAAGTGAAATTAATCTCCCAGTGGAAGATTACCTTCTCCAAAAATAGTAACTCCTCTCTTGTTCAGATAAATGTGGTCTGACTGAAGAATGAAGAGGCCAACTTCAATGATTTGGATCTGTAGAGAGATGATGCTAACATCCTGTACTATCTACATGTGGGGTCAAGGCATGTCCCTAATTTAACGGGATACAGGCCTTTCTTCTACTAAAACATTAGGCTGTCACTGGAAGAGCAGAATGTATTACAGTTTGATTAATTTGAATTTGACATATTCCACTTCCACAAATGAGAACCAAGATCTAAGAGTGAAACTGAATCATCACTTTATCTGAAATTAACCCTTGACCTACTTTTGTCACTATTTCAATCAACTGTTGAGTCCAACCTCTTGTCAATTTTTGTTGATTTTATAATATTGACAGTGAGACAGCAATCTAGTTAAAACTGAATTGCTGGAATATCCAGTAATACATTCCTTACCTTTATATATTAAACGTAAGAAATATATCGGCGCTGCGCAGCACTTCTGTTCGGCACAATCTGTATGTTTTAAAACGAATATCTGTTAAATCTGAATCTTAATTCTCCGCATATCGTTACATAGGATATGTTAGCTTCGTGTATTTCAATAGAATTTTTTTTAAAAATGATACAAATTAACCCGGTGTGTTTGCCTAAAACTGTACAACAATCGGTCGTTTTCGGATGTGTCTGTTTAAAGTTTTAAATAAACAGTGGAGTTCTTACCAGTGTATAGAAGACGACCGTTTATTGCAAAGTATTGCTTCCTAATTATTAAGCTGAAGACTAACCGGTTTCAGTGTATATTTAAAACTCAGTTGCAGTCTAGTCAGTTTTTTTTTGGGGGGACACGTCCCATTCCATGTCAATTTATCCACAACCCTACTTGTTGCAGTTGTTTCCCAAAGGGAGGAATTATCACAGCGTGAAAGTTATCACTGTCTCCTACGCCACCACTCCCCCACCCAACCACCACCGCAGAAACATCTCAAACTGGAACAAGTATCAATTTCGTGTGTGTGTCAGATCCAACGCGGTCTAGCTTGTATTATTCATGAATTAAGTTGGTGATGGTAAAGTATTAACATTTTGACTTGTATTTGTAATTTATATTATTTCTTGGGCGGAAATGTTATCATCCATTATACCTGAAAAGTTTAGGGCAGAATTTGAACGGATTGAAGTTTTCGAGGTGTCGTTTTGTGGGTGGGGAGAGGGGCCGCTGTAAGTGTTGTGAATTATTGTATTCTTGCTTATTTCTGAATGAACGTTTAGCCTTACAACTTTCTGACAGTTTAATTTTTAATCTATTTTACAAACGATGCAAACAGAAGATTTGATACATCGATTTAAATTAATTTTGTAAATCAAAACCTTTACTAAGTTAGGAAAAAATCTGCTCGGATTTGAGGTCGGTCGTTATGAAGTTAATGGCCGGAATCAAATTGCAATGATTCCATATTTGGGGAAATGTCAGCACAAGGCTGAAGAGGAGAAATTGCATGCATCGGTGCGTCTGTGTCATCTTACAGCGGTCCATTCATTGTGCACTCAAAAGGCACCTAAACATGCATACCCGGCATTTAGTATTTTCCAGCAGATACACTATACTGCCCATCACATTTACTTAATGTTATGCTAACATTCTAGTATATTGCCATCTCTTGCTGGTAAAAAGTTTGCTTGCACTATGTTGTATCACCGAGCTTAAATAAAACAAATCAATGCACCCATAGCGTGTGTACGGGATCTCCCTGTCAAAGTAACATTTTTTTCCTGTCACTTCCTTGATTCTGAAAGCCTGAACTTTGCGATTACACTGATAAAAGTTTCTTCATCATCAACTCATTCATTCTCAGAGTATCCCCGGTGAGAAACAATAGCTAATTGAAAGTGGGGTGACTTGTATAATTCAGGATTCAGTGAATGTAAAGTGTTCTCACATTGTTGTGTATGCAGCTGTGTTCTTGGATTTTTTTTATTTGCTTTAAATGTACTTGTCACGATTTGTTCTTTTTTTTTAAAAAAATCTATTTTATTCTTATAACATTGATTTTATGTTGGTTCTTCCATTAAGCAACCTGATTAGAGAGTGGGGAACACATGACAGAAACAATTTTACTGCAGATGTCCCCTCCGCCTGAATTTTCTTTCTGAAAGAATTTCAGACCTGGACTTTCTCTTATATTCCATGCAGGGATCGAAATAGACAAATTCAGCAGAAAACTGCAGCGGCTTTCCGGAACATTGGCGTCGATAGGTTACTGAGTCCATTCTCTTATTAATTCGAAGAAAATCTGAGCCTTGATTTTCGTTTGCACACAAGGATGTCCCAAAGCGTTTTGCAACCGGTGAAGTACTTTTCGAAAGAAGTCGAGATTACTCGTTGAGTAAAGTTGTGGATCATTTTAAGAAAAAAGGGATCGTGACTTGTGCATTTTGGGCAGGGGTGAATGTTCTTTACCCCCGATTTTCAGTGATAACAAGGTATTTGTGTTTACAGTTTGTCAGATAACTCAATGCCAGTTTTTAAATGAGAAGTGGATTAAAAAAAACTATACGTTGAGATTTATTTTCTAAACTTCCCTCACTCACAATGTTTACCTCCACAGGCATTAGCCGCTTTGCAATATTTGGATTGACTGCTGCTTTCGCTGTAAACTTTACTTGCTTGGTAAATGGGGTCCGCTTTGCTTTACTGTCCTCCTATTCTGTAAAAGGTTATAAGACAGTTTGTAAATGTGGCTCCAGATAGCTCTTTCTAAATTAAATGAACAAAGTCATTTCGGATTTCTCCTTATTGTTTAATTGAGTACAATTTAAATCATTCGCTACATTAGCTCCCATATATATAAGATTCCATTCCCTAGTCAGAAGTTCCACCCATTTACACTTTACAACAATTTGCCGCACTGGTGTTTGGTAACTGCGATTTGTAATTACCCCGGAAGAGAGCTGCGGGAAATATTAAAATATAGTACAGAGAAATGTATTCATTATCGAAATTCGCCATAACTATAAATATTCTAGCGAGTGGCAATCAAGGTTGTACAACATAAATGACAGTATCGCAACTTGGAAACATTTTCAAAGTTCAAGTTCTATTTGGGAGTTTGAAATCGGGGGCTAATTCCCAGTGTTAACCCCGTTTTCTGCTCTTGATTGACTCCAACTTGGTTTTGTTCAGCAGCTCGAAGCAGAACAATTTTCATGTTGAAACCGTGGCTTGTAGCAGCTCTATGAAAGTCACCGTTTTCCATTTACCAACCTAGACGGAGGCAGCTGTTTCTAGTAGAACATAAATTGATTTTACTCATTTAGAAAAGCTGGAGATCATATAAACTAATGTTCATAGATCGAATTGGGCTCTCACTCATTTGGCGTAAACTGTAACATTTGATAGCAGCGTGAAGAGAAAAACAAACGGTTAGAATAATGAGATAACTCGTCGTATTTTTCAAAAATGAAAACATGTTTTGTTTACCTCATTCAAATACCGCGTCCAAACGATGTACACATTAGAAGTTTACACACAATAGCGTTCACCAGCGGCTGCAACTTGTAAGCTGGTTCATCAGCGTGTCTGTTGTCAGTGCCATCCAGTCTATTTAAAGCCAGGCCGAGATTGTGTCCTGATTTGGTAGAATTGGAAACGAAATTCCTCTCCTGCGATGGAGTCTATTCAAAGCTAAACTGATGTCGTTCTTCTTTATATAATCACATACACGCACGCACACCAACAAACGTCTAAAGGACCAACATTTGATGCTTTTTTTTTCGAAGAAGTATCGTCCTGGGATGTTTAACTCAAGCGTTAATTATATTGCAGCGTTAGGCAATATTATGTTTTTTATATATGATGAGAAACATTAAGGTTTGTGTGCTGATTCAATCCCACGTCAATGGAACGATTGCAATGTTCATTAACGCGCGTGTTTCCACTCCACTGAAACTAACAAGTATTGACCACAATACAACATTTGGATTAATAGTGAACACTACAGGTTGGTGTACGGACAACTGACTCTTACCTGAAATTGGCTAGCATGCAAACTTGCTGTGGTATACATCACACAAGAAACAACCGCCCTCCTCTATTCGATGGACTAATCGATGATTGATCAGAGAGCATTCAGTCTGATTGTAACAATCAGTGAAGGATATAGAAACACTCGATATTTTGTCTGTACAAGTAAAGCTCGGGTTACCACAACTTTTTGAACAATTGAGTTTAATCAGTATTGTTTTCACTGCAAAAGTTGTAATGATGTCGTGGCGTAAAATGTCATAAAAGCAGTAATCCCAGGCAGAATTGTACTGGCATAAAGGCAGCTGTACGGGTTTCGTAAACCTTTGGAAGCGGTAGTTGCTCATTCTGACCGATAGGCCGCGCCAATGTATCATGTTCACTCAGTCTGGCGAGCAGACAGCTTAGAGTAGCACACAGACACACGAACTTTCAAAACACTTCATATTGTATCTGTATGTTAAGAGGTTTGGATATGTTGTTGAATGTGTCCATGCTGGAAAATATTCAAATCAGATTTCCTTTAAAGTGAATGTCTCCATTGAAGCCACAAAAAAACTGTTTATAACTGACAAAATATCCTATCTACGCCAGCTTAGTGTGCGCTTGCCTCTATGTTTCCAGAAAGTTGCCAGTATTGTTAGTAAACATTCAACAATGTGGCTGACAGCAATGCTAGTAGGCATTTAATTTTTTTTTTGATGGCCTACAAACAGTGCTGGAACATAAAAACTGCATTTATTACCTGAAATGAACTGCATTAGATTTTCTGACCTGACGTAAACATGCAAAATCAGTTTGATTCTGTTGGTTTACAAGGTGATGGCCAGAGACTAAACAAAAAAACTTACAAATATATATTGCATGCAACTAAAAGACCTTTTGCCAGCGATTGTATAGTGCATTTATCTATTCAGTTGAATTTAGCTGGAATGTTGAATTTTTGTGATAATAAATGTTTTACATTCCGTTTTACTTTCAGGTCGTGTTTACCAAAGCTGATTGATGGAAATACGGAATTGTTTGTGGTTCAAAATACAGAGTTTTGGCAACATTGAAAATGTGCATACTTCTCAATAATTTAGATTTGCCTTGAATTGTTTTCCCCTCGAAATAGCGTCGTAGTGGCAAATAATTAACATAACGTAAAAGAAAATACGTTGCTGATAATATTTTACAGCATTTTAGCCGGCGCAAGATGCGCTGATACCAAGCCAACGTAAGAAAAGTCATGAGTGCATTACCTGGCTGTGTGTTAATTCCACGCTTACGAACGAGCAACAAACTCTTATCCTAACTCCACGATAGTCAAAGATTTTGTCAATAGATTAATAATTAATTGTGTTTCCCCTCAGTTCCTGCCTCCATTGCTTTGGGGGCAGGAGCACAAAAGAAGCCCAAATCATAATTCACAGTGCAGCAAGAAACTTTCTCACCTTACATGTAGCCAGTCTTCTTTCATGTTACTATCCTCCATTTTTTATGTGACTGGCTTTTTAAAGAGCAACATCAAACCAGTGACCACATTTCTAAAGCACAGAACTGGAATGAAGGGAAATGTAGCAGAGGCATTTCCTTCAGTTATTTCAATAAAATTACAAATTCTGGATTTGCCAATGCTTAACTATATTTATTATGAAATACATTTTTGAAATATATTTCTTTTAAAAAGACATCAACCGTATAATTTGTTTTTTTTTCCTGTGTTCATCTTTGAATTACTTTTAAACTCTCCCAGTTCTTCTCACACATGCACGTAAAGGTAGCCACAATTACTACTCTTAGGATGAATTTCGTTCATTATTAAACTTAATTTCAAATTGCAGCCGCAACGTCAATGAAGTGTATCTTATCTGACCAACCCACGAGTGCCAATGACTAACCAAACAGCCCACAAAAACTCACAACAGCATTTAATTGCTGCTCCCGATATTTTAAATTGTACATCTGCATCATCAATAAAAGAAAACACTATTGACAAGAAATGTTTGAGCTGTCAAGTTGCTGTGGCACAACAAAATACAGCGAACAAAAAAGCCTGCGTCGATGAGCATTCCTAAACTGGGGTAGATGTTACGAACTTTCATGACATAATATTATTTACATTTGTAATGACAAAGACCGGCGTCGCTGTTGGAAATGGATGCTTGAACCTCATTCATTAGGCAAAGGCCGTTTCCTATTGTTTTATTGCGCGATGGTAATAACCGCATTGATGGTCTGGGACTGAACAGATGAAATGCTTTATTCGTTAATAGAGAGAGATCTATTATCTTCTTTGAGAGTGCAAAGTACGATCAGCGACAAGTATAACTTTGCCTCTAAAACATGATTTCCAGGTATCCATTAGCGGCTCATAAGCTAGCATCATACATTATCCATTTGCAGCACGATAATTTATGGTCCTTAGAATAACTGTCAATATGCAGAATCAAAGATACATTGACCTATATTATTTCTTACTGCACTAAGAAGCTGCGTTCCTTTCTACGTGTTGTTGTGTTTTAATGGAGACGAGTGCTTTCCAATGAAGCACTGGTTACTTTCAGACACATGTAGGAGCAGGAAATCTATGCTAGGAGCAACAAGGTCGCTAACTCCAAACAATATTTGGTTAACCCTTTGAACGCTTACTTCTCACATTTTTACACCAAAATCACGCGCTTTCTATCAGACAACAGCCGCCGACATTATTGTGTTTGGTACAGCAACAAGTCACTCGGGTGTATGTATTTTGTGTAAAATGCAAACATAGAAACATTGACAAACATCAATGTGAGCTATCACTAGACAGTGTAGCGGTCACATTGCACGGATGGCTGCAACAGAGTAACGGAAGATATGACCATCTGATCTGCAGTATCATCTAAATACAGTTCTTGTGTGTTTCCCGATTTAAGACAGCTTCTACCTGGACTACTAACTGCACTGTTCGAGCTGTGTTATGTGAATATCTGAAAATCAATCAGAATGCAAAATAATACGGTATTCCTGCAAAACCTAGTTTCTACTCGACTCACATTACCTTCTCGCCCTTGTGGTCAGTGACTGAGAAAACATCTCTATTGTAACTGCGAAACACCCTTCACCTTCTTACTGTTTACAGGCGTGTTTTTTTTAATTCATGTGTCAGTGCAAATGCAGAGGTGTTGAAAAATGCATTCGTGTTCATGGAAACCAGAATGGATCTGTGTTCTATAACTTGTATGACTTTTCAATCTGCGCTAGCTGTTGTATTTTTGTTGGTCTGTCTGGACATCCCATAAACTGTGGGCAGAAATAATCTTCTTGTGCGCTATATGATGGATGCATTATTTGCGTGTGTTTACTCAACGCGTCATCGTATATGCCTGTACAAAGCATGGGCTTCACCCTTTAGTAATTTCAATGTGTTACACAATTGAGTCTTGCTGTCGGTTCTGTGCGCTTGTACTATAATTGGTTGAACAGATTATGGTTGCAAATCTCTCCCCGTATCTCAGTGCCCATATAGCTTGTGTGTGTGAACATTCGGCTACTGGGAGAGTTGAGTTAACGTACAATTTGATTTTCGATATTAATGAGTTCTCAGTTTGTAAATGTCCCAAAGAGTCACTGTCTTGCTCCCTTAATTCAATGCACAGAAAGTGTCTGTGTTAATATTTTTTTTCTCAAGTCCACGTGTGTGGCTGGGGTGTAGCCTTTCCCTCGACTAACAATTTTGTTCGGAGTTTGTATCGTGCCGGTCTATCTGCTTACTTTAGACGTTAGAACTGTGGTCTTTGTTCGTGTATTTGCACAAAGCGGCCTGTAGTTAAGTTTACATGGTTTTCAAGCATAACTAATGGACGCGCGCCTGATTTTGCTCTTTACCTGATCGTGAGTTAGTAAATTCCCATGCCTCCCCACCCTCTCCATTCCCATTACTTAGTCAAACGTATTGCCCCCGTTTAGAGTTTAATAAACAAAAATAACTAACAAG
The DNA here is from genome assembly GCF_021869965.1 of Rhincodon typus. Classification (NCBI taxonomy): domain Eukaryota; kingdom Metazoa; phylum Chordata; class Chondrichthyes; order Orectolobiformes; family Rhincodontidae; genus Rhincodon; species Rhincodon typus. Next base: position 44,132,610 of record NC_063336.1, read on the forward strand.
TTATAATTTAACTCATTTTATTTACTGTTCAAAACTCTATTTTGTTTTCTTTCTGAGGCCCATGAGTTACAATCTATTCTATGCCTGGCGTTAATAACTCGCGGCTGCTGAATGTTTTATGGACGGGGTAGCCTGTTTGAACACACCGAGATGTTTGTTTACAGTTTGAAATAAGTAATCACATTTAGAAATGTGTCCTCCATCAGAGGTGAGGACCAAACCACAATACTGACGCCCCCACACACAAGTTTCGTATTTTGAATATGTCTTTGTTAAAATTTCTTAATTTCAAACTTTTTATGGCTATCATATTTTCTATGTATATCCAAACATTGTATAATTTAATGCAAAACTTCATGATTATAACTATATATATAAATGAATTGAAATCGTTATTGACTACAATTTATTCGAATCACGATAGTAATTTAGTGTTAACCGCATCGGCAGTTTTGCAATAGCACGTTTGTAATTTCCAATCTTCATATTTTTCAGGAACATTTTTTAAAAACTATGGTCATAGTAATATTTGGTCACGAAATGAATTTATTTCTCCGGTACAGTTATCACTTAAATCGTGTGTTTTATTTCAATGTATCGTAGTTCCATTTCTATAGAGATCAATTTTCAAGGGCAGGAGGTTTCTGTTTTTAAGGGAATCGTTTACTGTCGTTCTGTAAAGTTTTTTTTTGCAACAGAAAATAATATCTTTCCTGATCATCATCCGCATTAATTTAAAAGGAAGTAAAACAAGACAGCGCAAATGCTTTGTTGCATCAGTTATATATCACATAAAAATTCCATCTTGATTTTGCTGAAGAACACTATGCTATTCTGCAATCCGTGGTTAATATCGAAAATGTCTCTCTTCCCGAAACAATCAATAATAGCATGACAGACACAAAACAAAAACAGACGGAATTAAACTTAACCAATTTTATAAGTAGCCTCCAATCTATATTGCCTCGGGCTGTCAGTGTTGATGGGCAAGACAAAACACGGTGTTTTAAAAAGGTTTATGAAAACAAATTAATGGCTACATTACGTGAACCTAATTTAATAATTCCCATTGATAGCAAAATATCTCGTCTGTCTCAGATCTGAGAATAAATTCCATTTAACACAGAGTTTCTTTATGCACGTCTTCATTTCACTTGTTGGTATGAAACTAATTTAAAAGTGGAGTCCAGTATCAACCATTTAACACCGAAAGGAAATTCGCCGAATGAGACGGGGCCTCCAAAAGACTGAACAACTTTTGATTATCGATTACATTTACATTTAAGATCTGAGGATAATCTAGAAAGTCGCTGTATAATTTTTAAATTGAAAACTGCACTAATTAAATGGTAAATAATGCATTTATTAGAAGTTTTATTATTATGCAATAATGGCTCGTGTTTAGTTGCCTACACGCTCTGTTTAGATTGTATTAACTCACAATTATTCGTTAACTCATATTACGAAATGCTCTGGCTGAAGTGACACATTTCTATATTAGCCACAATGCCGTCAGTGCGGCTTAGATATGTTTTGCACTTTAAAGTTTAGCACTGCAACGGTACAAACGCATGAGAAAACATTGAAGGAAAATATTTGCCTGGGTCGTTTGTAGTTTCCTAACATCTGGCCCACTGTCCCCGAATAACCAATATGCCCGGTAGTTTACAACTTGTTATCACGGTACCTAGTCACAAATGTTATTAAATGCTTACTCTTCCAGACTACACACAAAAAGAAATTGAAAATCGTAGCAGGTAGAACTGAACTGCTTTGGTGGCAAGTCGTGGGCCAGTGAGGGGCCCTGGCCTGTAGAGGGCAGCCGCATTCCTTACAGATAATGCAGTGGCAGCTATTGAACAATGCTCTCGATCCATATCCAACTACAACATTTCACCCGATCAGCACGTTTGTGGTCAGAAAACACTTCTTCTTCCTGTCAATATTTTTTTGTCTGTATTGATAAGATAATTTAACTGAATATGTTTTGTACGTGTGTAATATTGACTGAGCGCAGAAGCGAACCAGGGGCCGACCAGTCAGCCAGGCGGTTGCAACTTTTAATTTCTCGAATGAAATCCGATCTACCAATTATTGCAGCCAACTCAAAATGAAATGAGCTTAAGTATACGTCAATAGAGTATTTTATAAATCGGAGAAACCCGTCTGTTGAACACTGCCGGGTACCTAACACGTGCGACGTAAACAATTGGAATTACAGTTTGCCCATATTGTTTTGTTAGTTAAACGATGCAACAATCTAAAATAACAAGTGAATGTGGCACATGTATAAAATGTGTGCAGATCAGTTTTAAGCAACATGCATGTACTAAATATGTGTGATTCTCATTAGCTGTCATGCGCATCATGCAATGGATTATGATTTAACTTAGTTGAAGCATTAAATTGTAAAATGCTGATTCAGTAAGTAAGCAGATACCTGTCTGCGCGACTATAACATTCACACGTACAGGTCTAACGTGTTAAATAATGAGTGGAAAATATATTCTGTTTGTATGCGCACCCAAAAGTAAAATAAAAACATATCATTTACGAAATCGATGTATTTGATAAGGTAGATGTACACATCTGTGTCTCTGTGCGCGCGTGTTTCTCAATATCTTTCGGGATTGTCTTCATGAGGTTAATGCCGTGTCTATGAAAAGGAATATTATGTTCATACCCTTATTAGAATAATAAAAGTGAGGCCATGATACGGATTTGAAAAACAAACTATATCTCTGGCCACCCGCTCAGGAAATGTCAGAGCACAAAACCAAGACATGAAGACTTCGAGATTGCGATTGCTTCTTTTATGTAAGTAATAAAATATTACTTTAACATAAATATATAAGGGACTCTGCGTTGTTTCTTTTATCTTCACAAGACACATTGAAATGTACCAAAAACAATCTTTTCAAGAGAAGGGGAAAAATAGCATAACGGAAAAAATGTACATCCCACATAGAACATCTAATCAATTAAAGCTACAGAACAGTTTCCAGAACTTCTTTTAAAGAAATAAATACATTGAGGCAGGCCACGTGAAAATGATATTAAAATTCCCTGGGCAGCATTATGGAAAAATGTATACAAGGAAAAAAAATCATTCAGATAATGCTTGTTCTTCTTCAGTTCAAAAGACAAATATATGCAACATATATACATAGTGGTATAAGATGTGCATGGTAACCGCTCTTCGAAAACCTATAAGAAAAGGTTCTAACAAAGTACTCCACTTTTAACTTCATGTTCCTAAACGAACAGACACAAATTTAGTTTGTGTCTCAGGGTTATTTCTTTTTCTGTACCAACCTATCTGACCCGGTGCATTTTTTTTGAATTTTTAAATGTTTTTTTCTAACACTTCACTAAATTTTATTGTCTTTAGGAATCGCTATAACTGCGGTTAAGTTACAATCATATCACCACATCAAAATATCTCAAATATGTACACATCTTTTCTAGAATTTTGAATGCTTGGATATGCTCTTTGTAAGAAAGCGCAATATATTGACATGTTTTACAGGGCGTTTTGTCTCATTACATCCGACTGCCGATTTTTTAAAATGCTAGATTGTGGGCGCACATTTAATAAGTACAATGTTTTATACTGCAATATATATTTTTTCCGAAAACAATTGGCAGGAACTACAGCATTTTGACTGAGATTTTTTTTGTTTAATTCATTATTGTACAGTACTAATTCGGAGGCGTTCAAGTCCCAGCTATCAGATTTGTAATAGTCCTGTCGTACAAAAATGTATTGCATTTTGGCCACCAGAATTAGTTTTTGTTAAACATGGGGATTAAACTTTTATTTGGTGATCCGTCGTAGTTTAGAGCGTCTGATGTTTATCGATTTATCATTCATTTAGTTACTTTTTGTTTGTTTGTGTGAATTGATCGCGGTTTGCTATTTTGCAGCTCCCAACTTGAGATCTTGGACAGTATGGTGTCGTTCGAGGTGAGCCCCTGTCTGCCTGATTGACACAGTCTAATTTCTGTTCACACACAGCCTTTCGTCTCATACAATTCAGTGGGAATTATCTCCCACTCGGTTGAGATTTCAAAAATAAAACAGACTGCTACAATGGCTAGTCCGGACAGCATTGTATTGGAATTTCCTTTCTTTTCCCCACCCTCCTTTCGCCCTTTTTCCTCCATCAAACAAAACTACAGCTCCTGGCCAAATCCTCCCCTGCTTTCCTACAAAAAAAATCCCCTTGCCCCGCCTGTCACAGTGGATCTATACATAATCAATGATAGCAGCCTTTCAGGACACATTCTATCCAGGCAGTTTTGTGTCTGTTTGCCACAGTTTTGTAAAGGTATGTATATCAGTGCCTCTGCTGTCGTTTATATACTCACTGCATTTGCCTGCGAGCTCCTTCTGTATAGGTCAAAACACATCATTAGCGTGAGCTATCGTAACGATAGTCCAGTGTTTTAAGCTGTTCGTTAAGAAAAGAACAAATAAAAGGAACAAAAAGTGAGAGAAGTGGACATTCACTGTACAGAAGTCTGAACCCCATGATGTGACGGCGGAGTGTCTCTGGCCCCATATACATCCTCGGCTCCGGGGTGAGCTCCTCCGGGAGGAGTCATTCGTTTCTCTTTCTGTCTTCTGTTACAAAACCAAACCCTGACCACCTCTTTTTCCAGCTGCAGGCTGTCCGCCAGAGAGTTGATCTCCTGGGCCGAGGGCTTGGGGCACTTCAAAAAATGGCTCTCCAAAGCCCCTTTGACGCTCACCTCGATAGAGGTCCGCTTTTTCCTCTTCCTGCCCTGGGCAGCGATTTTGTCTATACTGGTGGGGCTTCCGGACGAGGAGTCAGCCTCCTCCAGCCACTTGTTCAACAAGGGCTTGAGTTTGCACATGTTCTTGAAGCTGAGCTGCAGCGCCTCGAACCTGCAGATGGTGGTCTGCGAGAAGACATTGCCGTACAGCGTCCCGAGAGCGAGTCCCACATCGGCCTGGGTAAATCCGAGCTTGATCCTCCTTTGCTTGAACTGCTTGGCGAACTGCTCCAAGTCGTCCGAGGTGGGGGTGTCCTCGTCCGAGTGCTCGTGGCCCTGGTGCTGGTGGTGGTGGTGGTGATGGTGCGGTGGGTGCTGCTGGTGGTGCGGGACGTGCTCCCGGTGGTGCTCCTCATGAGCCTCCCGCAGCCCGTGGTGCATGGCCTGGCTGCCGGCCGGGTTGATCATGCCGTTGACGGTGAAGCCGGGCTGCGAGTAGATGAGGCTCTGGCCGTTGGAAGCCAGGCTAGGCAGGTGGGCGGAGGTGCTGTTGCCCCACGCCCCGTGGTGATTGCCGTGCTGGTGGACCATGTGAGGGGGCCGGTGGTGTAGGGTGCCCCCGCTATGCAGCTCGTCCCTCCCGGACTGCACCGAGGGCTTGATGTCCTGCTGACCGAGGGGGCTGGCCGGAACGCCGGCCGACCAGGGGGAGCCCTCGGCGTGGGAGAGAGCCGTTAACCATTGGTGAGCGTGGCTGAGAGGGTGTCCATTGCTTTGCATGTAATCATTCTGGACCAGTTTCTGTGCATCCCTGTAGGCTGTCCCTTGTTGCATGCTCCCTGGCTCTGCGTGCACGATGGAGTTGGAGGTGAGGATGTTGCTGCTCGTAATGTAGTGATTAGATGCTGTGGTCGCCATGACTTGCTAAGCCGGAGTGATCTGACTTGTTAAACGAGCCGAGCCTTTGACAACTTGCACCGAGGCTCGGATCATTGGCAGCGCCGAGCAGGGGAGGCGGGGGGGGGGCGGTTAGCCGACGCCGTGTGCGTGCCGGTCCCGGCCTCCCATTGGCCGTTCGCCTCTTGATTGATGGCGGCAGCCATGGCAACCCCGGCCAGGGAACAGCAGCGCAGCCGTGTGATAGGCTGTCCGTCCCTACTGGGGGATTTCTTTCATTGCTCTCTGGAGCCATGCAGGCAGGACAAGCACGAGGAAGGAGGGGAGAGTGAATGAGAGAGAGAGAGAGAAAGATAGGGAGACAGAACGAGTGAAAGACAAAAAAAAAGGAAGAGGGAGAGATGCACAGAGAGAGAGAAAAAGAATGATAGATGCTGACAGAGAGAGCAAGCCAGAGTGGGAGAGAGAAAGACAGACAGATAGGGTGGGGGTGGGGGGCAAAGAGAGAGAGCAAGGCAAAACGGGAGAGACACAGAGATAGACATACAGGGAGGATGACAGCGACAGAGGGAGGGGAAGAGGGGAGACAAAGACAGAAAGAAAGACAAAGGGCAGAAAGAGAGAGGGACAGAAGCAGAGGGACACAGGCGGAGGGACAGAAAGTCAAGACGCGATACAAAAAGGAGGGAGAGATACAGGTCAGACACTTTAGAGAAATAGAGGGAGAAAGAGAGAGACAGAGAAAGAGACGCGAAGAGAGAGGGAGAGAGACAGACAGAGGCAGGAGGAGAGACAGTTTTTGTGTTTGTCCGAAAAGAAAGCAAAACAAAAACTGCAAAGTGAACAGCTTGAGAGCTCTAGGGGCTGCCCCCGCCCTCCCCCGTACGCACCCCACTGTAACAGCACTGGGAGGATGCCATGCAGTTTCCAAACCCAACCAAACAAGGAGAAAGTGTGTCCAATCTCGGGAAACATTCACAAACACTCGGGGAAAAGCTGCCAAACATCTCACAATCGCCCCCACCCCCTACTTTCCCGCCCCGCCCCCGCGTTTCAGATTCGCTCCGGAGGCTTATAAGAGCAACAAAAATAAGTTTACAAGTGATGAGCGGCCCAAATTTCTTCCTCCAGCTCACTGTATATTCAGTAAAAAGAAACAAATCCAGTTTGTTCCCTCTGCACAATTATTTTGGGAGTGCTTTCTAATTCCTCTATTTTACAGTGTTGATTTCACTGGCGGTTACATTTTTTAAACAAAATAAGTGTTTTCAAGTTGTTGCGACAGAAGCGTCTGGATGCACTGAGGTACCAGCTCGCCGGACCAGACCGGGAGCTAGAGGTTTCTCAATTCAGCAAACTGCATGTCGCTGTAAAGACTCTAACCTGCTTATTTTTTCAAAAATAAGAGAAAAACGGTCTTTAAACGTTACAAATCAGTGACCGTCCCGTCCACACTTATTTAGGGACAGTAAGGAGGGATCGAAGTGGGATCCGCTCTGTTTCAGTTCCTCTATCAGAGCTCCGGCGCAGCCAAGTGGCAGACATCTACTTGTGCCGCCAACGCCAGCAGTGTCCGTTTCTCCGAGAGGCTGGAGATTCCCCCATCCACCTCAGTCCCCGTCTCTCTCATGTGACCGACCCCTAAGAGGTTCTCGGGACAGGGAGCAGTTCTCACGGCACCCGGACTTGAATGGTAAACTCTGTCATTAGGAAACCTGATCTAATTCAATCTGTCCAATGCAAAGGACCCTGACTTCACAGCAAACAGATTCCGGCAGTCCTTTCATTGCTTGTGGACTGCAGAAATGTGCTGCACCTTAAACCGGGATGCAATCCATCTGCCCAACTCAAATTTCAACCTGCAGTCAAACAGGGCCCTTGCTCTGCTCCGAGTTTGATCTCAGCACCAGGTTCAGTCCATTCCGTCAGCAGTTACGCTGCAGATGGGAAATGCATCACTTTGCTAATAGGAAAGGGACATCCGAGTGATCCTGAGGACGAGTCAGATGCCAAACCAGAGATTACCGTTTGTACTTTCCATTGCAATCTTCGGCACTTCCCATTTCCGGTGCAATTTAATTTGCAAATGACACTCGAGCTGTCAGAATTTTTCTGTAATGTAATGATAGACAGTGATACCGAACCTGACTCAGGCTGAATGGATTAGCCGATGGCTCCTTTGTGCTACGGAATTCAACTCCTTTTTCTGTTTAACATGATACTAAACCGCTGGTGTCAATCTGGAGCAAAGGCCAAAGTCCCTTTAAGGAGAAGCCATCAGATTCTCGGGTGTGGGAATGTGGGGGTGGGGTGGGGGGGGGGGGGGGGCTGCTATGGGGTGGTGGTGGACATGGCGTGTCACACGTCTGGTTTTGACACAACACCTAAAAGCTCAGGGTCTCCCCGCGAGACATACTTGGACTCTCTCGAAAGATAATTTCAAAGTTTGGAAAGTGGAGATTCATCTCCGAGTACGTTCTGAGCATTAACACGTTCACCACAGTGAGTGGTGTCTTGCGTATGCATGCACAGAGCTCCCTCCACGATCAGCGCAAACTGGATATAGAGCCGGTCCAGCCCTGGCTGTGTCACAGGAGCGCTGCATGGCTGAGAGGCGGAGCTGCACGCCAGACTGAAGGTACAAACGCAAAATACTGCAAATCTGAGATAAAACATAAACGAATCTTGGAAACACTCCGCAGCTCTGGCTGCACGCGTGGAGACAGAAACAGAGCGAATGTCTCGGAATAATGACCTTCTGACAGTCTGGACTGAAAGTGCATTGATATTGCTACCGAATGTGGCAGGCAAGCTGTGCAGTGAAGCTATAAGTGTAATACAGCAGTCGATCGGGTAGCACAGTCAAAAACCCAAAGCCCAAAAGTGTGGGAACCTTGGAGGGGTGGTCACACACTGCTGGAGATTGACAATGGAACTAACCAGGAGTTCAGGGTGTCCCGGATGGAACCCTCGTGGAATTTCTTTGACCTGTCCTGAGTTCACTTCAGTGTGGAGAAAGTGCAGGGACCGAGTTCTCTGGAAACAGAATCAATGTAATTGCCGGAGGAGGAATGTTGTCCATGTGTCTATGCACATGTAGCGCTCCCTCCTGGGCAGCTGTGCAATATAAGCGGCTAAACTTAACACAGAGATAGTAGGAACTGCAGACGCTGGAGAATCCGAGACAACAAGGTGCAGGGCTGGATGAACACAGCAGGCCAAGCAGCATCATAGGAGCAGAGAGGCTGACGTTTCGGGCCTAGACCCTTCATCAGAAAAGGGGGAGGGGAAGGGGGTTTTGAAATAAATAGGGAGAGAGTGGGAGGCGGATAGAGGAGAGGATAGGTGGAGAGGAAACAAACAGGTCGCTAGTCTCTGGCCAAAGTTATGATTGGGTAAATGAAACAAACCCGCGATTTAAACAAAAAAAAAGAGGATGCGGCATATATACACAGTGGAGAACAGAAACATTTGTTAGTACTCTTGATAACTGATCTAGACCTGAAATATTAGTCACAATTAAAAAAAAACTTATAGGTCCAATAGTTGTTTTCTGCTTGGGATTGCATTAAATGTTATATTTGTTTTGAACTCGATTCAGAGACCGACTTTACAAGCTCGTCAGAGAGGGAGTCTAATTTGAGAGTAGAGTTGATCCCTGAATACTCGAAATCTGGAAGTAGGGTGAGAGCACCTGCAACAGTCGAACCTCATTTTGAGTTTTTTCGCAGTCTGCTTTGTCCAAATTTCCAAGCAGTCTGTTTGACTATCTGGGAACTTACTCAACATTGTGTGGAATCTTTTTAATGTTCGGTTGTCCAATGGTGTTTCTATTTGCTTTCTTTTAACATAAAGAATGAGCTGCCCGCAGAGCAGAGCTCTGTGCGTGTGTCCGAGCATATATATGCAGCACGTCTTTGTTGCTGAACTCAGTGTGTGGTGCAGCCGCCACTATAACCCGGGACTGCAGCTGCGTATCACACCATCCAGATAATGATCAGAGTATAAAGGCGGTAACATAATAGCATCCTATCCCTGATGAGGAATCTGAGACTGAGTCTGAGACCAAGACTTGGTGTGAAATTCAGGACAAGACTGATATATGTAAAACTGAGCCCTCGCCTGAAAACTGAGGCTGCTCGTGTGTCTAATATTGAGCCGGGCCTAATACATTTTCTCTGCTCGAACCGGGGCCTTAATCTGACCCTAGGTGATGTGATTATTAGTCGAATTATTTACTGCATGTCATTTTGCTCATTAGGAAACCCTTTATTCCAATTTTAGTACACTGACTGTCGGAACAGCACCCTTTGGCTACCTAAACACCTGATGACGACAGATACCTCGAGGTCATTGTATCCACGAGAAGGCTGAAGAACTCGCTTGGTGATGCAGGCCAAACTAACTGCATTTACAGAGACAACAAGGTGCAGAGCTGGATGAACACAGCAGGCCAAGCAGCA
>NC_063336.1:44143109-44163747 GCF_021869965.1 Rhincodon typus
TGCTGCTTGGCCTGCTGTGTTCATCCAGCTCTGCACCTTGTTGTCTCGGATTCTCCAGCATCTGCAGTTCCTACTATCTCTGATTGCATTTACAGAGTCCTGATTTAAACTCCAAGTGTGAAGATCTGTGGCCTCTAATATTCTCGGGAGGGAAAAAAAAGACAAACAGTTACCAAAGGAGCCTCATATTCACGTGCTAAACGGGAAAACAAAAACTGCAGATTATCAATGGTAGGGATCCTGTAGCTTCTCAACCAGAAAATTGTTGCATTCCCTGGTGGAAGATATGTGGGAGACCTGAAAATAACGAATATATTCTCTCAACGGACGATTGCTAGGTAACTTCAGGCCTTAGCGCGAATCAGGAACTGTACAATATCTACAGATGTTCCAACAACAAATGTTTATCTATAGCGGGATGGGGAGGGAGGGTGGGGTGCGAGGTGGATTCCTCGAGGCTTCGGGAAATTCGCGTACAATGGGACACTTTCAGCCTTTATGTGATGACAGGGCTATTTTTCACGATGGAGTCTCTTGCGTATAAAAGAGAGCAAAATTAAATTGATTGCTATGCTGTTCCCATACTGAGAACGTTTGATAGAAATAACATTATAGACAGTCTATGCAGTCAATGATTCTTGAATATTCAATTTGGTTTCACTTGGAATATACACATTTTGATTGAGCAGATCATTTGCTTTGGCCAACAGGATCAGTGAAGTGGACACCTCATTGGCGCATCTATCTGTACGTGTCACTACTGAATATTACTTATCACAGCCCATAGAATGCGGAAACCTCAGTCAGCAATTGACTTTGGTCTGGAATATGCAGATCTAAATTGCACACTGGTTTTTGATCAGATGAGTGCTTCTTTCACATGCGCAAATCCAGACACTTTAGGTGTCTTTTGACAAAGTCAAGTCACCAGGATGACCAGAGTAGACCGCTGAGAATCTGTTTAGTTAGCTGTGACTACCTGTTTGATTAAAGTTTTGAGTTGCTCAGTGGTTTGATGTTGAGTAGGAAGAATATCAGACGCTTCCTCACCCCCACCCCTAGCAGACTTCCTTTCTGATGTTTTATTAATTATCAATTAATTATCAGAAACTCAACTAGACTTACCACACAAACACAGTGGCTACAAGAGCAGGTCAGATGCTAGGAATAGTGCAGTGAGTAACTCACCTCCTGACTCCCCAAAGCCTGTTCACCATCTATAAGGCACAAGTCAGGAGTATGATGGAATACTCCCCACTTGCCTGGATGAGTTCAGGCCCGCCAACACTCAAGAAGCTTGACACCATCCAGGGCAAAGCAGCCTGCTTGATTATACTGCATCCACAAGCATCCACTCCATCCACCACCGACGCTCAGTAGCAGCAGTGTGTACTATCTACAAGATGCACTGCAGAAATTCACCAAAGATCCTCAGGCAGATCCTTCCAAACCCATGACCACTTCCATCTAGAAGGACAAGGGCAGCAGACACATGGGAATACCACCACTTTTAAGTTGTGCTCCAAGCCACTCACCATCCTGACTTGGAAATATATCACTATTCTTAGCTGTCACTGGGTCAAAATCCTGGAATTCCCTCCCTAATGGCATTGTAGGTCAACCCACAGCAGGTGGACTGCAGTGGTTCAAGAAAGCAGCTCACCACCACCTTCTCAATGGCAACTCGGGATGGGCAATAAATGCTGGCCAGCCAGTGACGCCCACGTCCTACAAATGAATAAAAAAAATGTTTTGGTTTACAACTTCATGCTTCTAGCCATATATCACTAAGTGTATTGTGGAGTGCTTACATAGATGTGGGCTTTCAGAATCTTTCCTGCCATTTCAATACCTTACAAACCCTACTAACTCCCCTACTCTCCAAAATGTCTCAGTACAAATTGGCCATTAGACAACTGGCAACCACGGATTAAAGTTTTCATTGACTGTATAGGAGGTGTTGGGAGCTTCTGTTGAACAACAGACAGGGTGGCAGAATTGGCATAAATTGAGAATATCTCTAACTGTACTTCTGATAGCGTCATGGATGCACACCATTGATTGGCCATCCCATTAGTTGAAATAGTGGATGTTCAATAGGAGCCAAGTATCTATCTGCATTTCAATCATTCCTGAGACACATGTTCTCATTTCTTACTTGAATAGGAAAAAAGCTCCATTATGCATTCATACCACATCAAATGAGACTGAAGGTATTACTAGTTGTTGATACAATATACAATATTTCCACCAATACAAATGCAAAGGAAAAGATGTATTGATGACATAAAATTCAAGCAGCAAATCTCATATATTACCATGGAAACTCCAACAATAACATATACACTGTAAGGAGTTGTGAACAGATTACCAAATCATTCATAGTGTGAACCCATCTAAAACTTGTATCGCCACAGGTATAGTGGTAGGAATGAAGACGATGACTGCTGATTGAACTTGAGCCATCAATTGTTTCTTTTTCTGACAGCAAGGATACTTTCGGAGCGCAGTAATGGGAAGCAACTGTCACATTAGAATATACAAACAGAGATCAATATCACAAAGAATAAAGAGAGTGTAGAGGGGATTTACCAATATGCATCCAGTGAAGTGGGGGGGGGCGGGGTTTGGCGGTGGCGATGGGCTACTTACAAGGTCAGATTGGAAATGCTGCTGTTGATCTTCTTGGAGTAAAGAGGATTGAGGAGAGATTTGAGAGAGTTGTCACAAGATTATGATAAATTTTTGTAATGTACCCAAGGAAAAGCACTTTCCTTCAGTTGATCATACAGGGATGCCGGGACATAAGTTTATAGTTCCAGGAATGACCTGCAGGGGGATTGTGAGGAAAAGCAAATTTTATACAGTGAGTGGCAATGACCTAGAATTTTCTGCCCTTAAGGATAGTGGTGGTGGCAACAATTAGTAATAAAACAAACATTAATGGTCACTTGAATGAATTAAACTTGCAGAACAATGAAGACCAAACCAGGGAATAGAACTGAGTGAATTAGTATTACGGGAATCAGCAGACATTAGATGGGCGTAATTGTTTGCTTCTGTGTCTGTCACTATGTCTCTATGAGCTAGGAGAAACAGGATCCAATCTTGAACTATACTGAAACAAACACAGATAATGCTGGAGAAACTCAGCAGACCTGGCAGCATCTATAGAGAGAGAAACAGTGTTGACAATTAGAGTCTAATATGACTCTTCTTCTGAACTCAGGACTTCAGTTCTGAAGAAGTCATACCAGACTTGAATTGTTAACTCTGTTTCCTTCTCCACAGATAAGAGATAAGTTTCTCCAGCATACTCTTTAGTTTGTTTCAGATTTGCAGGATCCACAGTATTTTGCCTTTTCTCTAGCAATTCTGTCTCAGTCCAATAGTAAATTGAAATCTGAATCTCAAACAAAATGTGAAATGTCTGAGACTCAACGTGAGCTTGATAGTTGTGAGTCTGAGACTGAATCTGGCACCAGAGTGACACTGAGACACAACCTGAGCCTGACAGTGAGGAAGTAAGCCAATAAAGTAGATTGTAGATGCTGCACTTAATTTGGTTGTGAACCGCGGGAACTCACCCAGGCCATAACTGCAACCATATTGGAATCTGAAATCTAACATCTGAACCCAATGTTAGGTAGAAAGCAGAGGCTCGTGACTTTGTTCCAATAGGATATTCCTGCTAACCGACACGTGCCGATTCCAAAAACTCTCGACTATGTCACTTTTGATTGAACCTAGCTTAAGTGACAGTTTACCATGAGCATGGCAGTGTTACAGTTTTCTGGATGAATAGGAGAGATGTAACGCCCGTAGTCCGCTGGACAGTAGGTCTGTACCGACTCCAGAGAATGGATCATGTGCTGCTCAGTAAAGTTTAGGATGTACTGGTTAAGTGACAGTGTTGAAACTGGAGACACCGCCCTTTCGTGGTCACGTGCTCACCAAGGGCCCATGTTGTTGATGGTGTTTCGGGAATCTGGGGAAAGGAGAGGGAATGACAGCCGAAGCAACTCGAGTGAAGCCAGGACCTCTGTAGTGCACCGAAATGCATTTTTTGCTTCAGAAATTTTCACTGTAATTTAGAACAAAGACATAGCAAATATCTGTCAGCTGGTAGTAAAGCTGAGACCAAACAGTTCTCTGAAATCACACTGAGTCAGTTGTAATCCAGACCTATGCGAGAAAGGTGATATTCTGAATTTTGATGTAGATGTAGCTCAAATGTGTGTAATATGTATCTATTACGTGAGTGTTGTGCATGTATATACTAAACCTTCCATGTGCGCTATCAATGTGCTTTTTCCATATTTGTATATTGTACTAATATGCGCGAGTCCATGTGCACCGGTACACGCTGTTCACTGCCTATATTTGTGTTTGTTTTAGGTATTTGAGATCAAGTGCCAATGTATGCAGATGAATATGACAGGCACACGTGCAGCCCTCTCTGATACGCCGTTCCTCGGGCTCTCTGGACATATTAAAGCTGTTGAGTGAGGGCTCGGGCTCTGGAAGAGCAGGTTGCAAGGCGTTACAGCAGCCAGTGCAGTTTCCGAGCCAGACTTTGCTGTGTTTGCTTCAGTTCAGCCCCCGAGCAGCTGTTCAAATACAAGAGCTGCTAACTGTGACGTGACGGGGGTTTTAAAAGGGCCCCAAACCTTTGAACTGCACAAAGATCTGTGATGTAGCCCTCTTTCCGATACAGGAAGTTTCTCAGCTGGTTTATTTAAGAGCCTTCTGTCCTCGTTTAAATACATCCGCCGGCAATTGAAAGTGAGCAGAAAAATCATAAAAAAAATCTCCTCGGGCAACCGTTTAGCAGGTTTTGATCATCTTTAAAATTAATGTATTTACTTTATTTGTGAGGATTCCTCGACTGAAGTAATGCAGATTATACTTGCTCTTGGTATTGCCTAGCACCTTACCTGGGACGTAATGTTGGGGTTGTACAGCACAGTGATGAGGCCTCTTCTGGTGCACTTCTGGTCGCCCTGTTGTAGGAAGGATATTATTAACCTGGGGAGCGTTCAGAAAAGATGTACCATGAGGTTGCCAGGAATGGAGAGTTTCAGTTATAAGTATCGGCTGGACAGGCTGGGAGTTTTTTTCACTAGAACGTAGGAGGTTGAGGTGTGACCTTATAGAGGTTTATAAAATCACGAAGGGCATAGATAAGGTGAATAGCAAAGGTCGTTTCGCTAAGGTTGGTGAGTTCAAAGCTGGGGGGGGGGGCATATTTTGAAGGTGAGAGCAGAAGATTTTTAAAAGGACATGAGAGACAACTTCTTTGTACACAGGGAGTGATTAGTATTTGGAATGAACTACCAGATGATTTGGTGGATGCAGGTACAATTACAAAGTTTAAAAGACATTTGGATGAGTATGCGAATAGGCAAGATTTGGAGGAATATGAGCCAAACTTAAGCAGGTGGGATTAGTTTCGTTTGGGAACATGGTCGGCGTGAACTATTTGGAGCCAAGGGTCTGTTTCCATGTTGTATTGGAACACAAGAAGAAACATGTGTCCATATTTATTTTCCCTTTTAAGATTAGCTTTCCGTGGTTCTATTTTTTCTCCCTGAATATCGATACAATCTAAGCATGCATTATTAATCTATCCATTACAGTTGTAAATAAAAGTGTCATATTGGCTGTCTAGTTGAAAATACCACATTAGACACTTCGCATGGTATGTACAAATCTTTCCCAAAGCGACTGACAACACTACGACATTTCTATTGAACACTTATTTATTTTGGCGCATGTTAATAAAGTTGATGTTCGTCCCTCTGTTATCTGCCTGAACATCCATTTCCATTCGTCCATTTCTTTGTATCTGCGTATATATGAGGCTGCCTCCTAGACCCAGGGGTTTGCTGGATTGTTGACAGACGCTGCTTTGGAAACAGTATTTGCAGTCTAGTCACTTTCACTTACATCACAGCCAGAGAGAAGCTCTCAACACTGAACCGGAAGTGTTCAACGAGGCTCATATCTGATAGACTTGCACCAATTGCACTCCCAGGAATACTGGACCAGAACGTTTTCATGTCACTCCCATTTTCATCCGACAGTTTGGCTGCTCCTCCTGTAGTTTCTTATCCACCGTACCCGCCAGTTACATCCATCCTATTAATTAATTGATGCAAACACACGTTACCAACACTCCCCTCACTTACCGCCTACCTCGTCGAAAGACACTCTGGTGAAATGTCACACTGAAGGAGAACAAATTAAGAAGCATGTTTAAATCCGAACATCGAGCTGCCGATATTGCATTTCGAACTGACATAATTATTGTTTTAAACGGCTTTGTGCAAGTGTCTGCTTGAGCCCAGTTAACTCCATATAGGGATTAACGCATTGTTAATGAAATCAGCCTTTTTTGTAAGTGAAGGTTTCTTTGACATCCAGTGTTCTAATGGACCCACGGACAGTGGTGCTCGCCAATTAAAAGAAACCCCCTCCCATCCCGCCTTTAAGCTGTAGAACACAACTCAATCGCTTTTACATACCACCTATTTGTTATGAATGGAGAGCAAGATCTGGTCAAAGCCCCATTTGTAAGGCGGGTTTTGCCTTTTCACTGATGATGTCATCCTTCCCCCAAGTTTGCATTGGCAGAAGATGGAGCTGCATTTCTGTTTAGACTTTAAAACAGGCTTACATCTTCCTTCTCGAGGCAACCTGCGTCCCTTGCAGACGGAAAAACTGCTTTCCCTTTGCGTGCTGACCCAGTGTCCTATGCAGAACGGACATCGTCGCTTTGACACCTTACATTTATTCCTATCAAAACCTACTCACACTGTGCAGAGACGGTCATTCACGAAGTGAACTTTTAATGATCTTCAAAGATCGCAAGGTAACTCCTCCCCCAACCTCTGATACACTGCAGTCTGTTTTAAGGAGGCTTTAGATTGCGCTCCTGAGCGTAATATGACACAAATTCATTTCATTGTTAGACTGACTGTTTTGATTTGGTCTGTTTATTTGGTTAATCTATATAGAGCATATTTTCTAGCTCTTAAGTGACAGAGAAATGCAAGGAAGTTCATCCATCTCCCCTTGCTAGGTGATGCAGCAGTTTGAGAAATAAATGTAACAGATGAATCTCTTTCTGGGCTCCGGCAGGATGTTCTATTGTCCCGAGAAGGTGCATTTTTGCCGAGACGCTCGGCGTTGCTATAGTGAGGCGCAGAAATGAAATAACAAAGCTCACACTAAAGCTGTGTTTGGGTGTCCTTGCACAACTGAAGGCTTCTTTTAAACTCGCTGAGAAAGTGCGGGAACCTCAGCCAAAATAAAAGTCCAGTCCCGCCGGACTGAATGAGTGGAGGAGGCCGGTGATGCGGCTTTCCTTTAGGCCAATGGGCAAGAATAAGCACTGCAACCGATTTGAATAAACAAATACGGCATGACTTTAGCAACAACACGGGATAGTTGCGCGTCCAGCCGCATGCAACGAGCAAAATGATTTCTTTCAGATATGTTGCCAAGTCTGAGTTAAATTCAGTTCGGTGAAGATGTGACGGTTGACAGTGTCAGTCAAGAACGGAAGGGCTGAACTTATGATTTATTTAAAACAATGATTTAAAGTGGCAAGTCTGATGACAGACCACTTCTGATTTCTTTTGAGAAGGCTATAATCAGTGTTTTCATTCTTGGTAAATTCTATTCTTTTTAAATTTCACACAACAAACCTCTATCAGTATCTTTGTCAATGCACTGGACACCAGATTTCTTTTTGTGTGTCAGGCACTGATGAAAGAAATCTGTTCTATTCCGTTTAACTTTAGCCCGTAGAAATGGATGCACATTACAAATCAATCTTCCTTTCATGGTGGTTAAGGTCAATATTCTACCCACGCATAGAGCGCCTGACAAAACAGAACTTTTGCGGTAGCTCGCGGGACTCTTATTTTGCAAAGGAGATGCAATTAGCTTTGTATTGCAACTCTCTGAAAGCTTGTAGAAAATAAGTAACCGCTATGGGAGAAGATCTCGTGGCGTATAAAACCGAAATAAAAATATATAGCGGGAAGCAGAAAAGAGGCTGTAGAGGGCATTCGTTCTAAAGATGTTACAAAGTGCAGAGCCGATGGTGTGACCTGCTTTCCTATCAATTCTACACGACTTCCAAAAGACTTAACGGTTAGTTCTGGCTATGCTATAGAAAACAAATTAAATTGGAGTAAAAGAAAAGAAATGACGTGATCGAGAAAGACCAAGATAATAGACAGGATAAAATGATTATCTATCTATCTATCTATCTATCTATCTATCTATCTATCTATCTATCTATCTGTCTATCTATCTATCCCTGGTTGTCCCGTATACTTACCTGTCCATCGAAGAGTGTGCATTATTATTTAAACCCGTTCTTTATACAAGCAGGTATGCGATACATTGGCTTACATACATGCGCATTCTGTTTCTTGTAAGTTGTATAAGTTTCATGAATTGTGACTGAGTGAATGAGAATTAAGTACTATAGGGTAACTGAGATCGACAAATTAATTAATAATGGATAATGTGTATTTAATGGTGTGCCCAGTAATTGCTTACTGTAACTTATCCTTAGCAATACCAAATTAAGTTATTGAAGCACTATATCGACTAAAATTTACAATGAACATATGGCATGCTGGGGACGCAATGTTTTTCATTTGTCTTTTAAAGCATTCCTGCGAATTTTGTTTTGACATGAAAATAGATGATACTTAGTTTGATATCCCGAACCGAAAAATGAACGATGTTGAAGAGCTAAAGCTGTTTCCAAAAAAAGGGATTCAAGGTAGCAAATTGAATAATTACTGTGTTTTCTCTAAAATCTCGCAGTGGCAGCAGCAGGAAATGTACGCAAAGGGAAAAATAGTGTTCGTCGCAGGCTACTCAGTTAGGGGTTGAAAATGCAAAAATGTAGGCAAAAAAAATCTCCGAATTAAGAGAACATTTACTCTAATTGGATCATAATTATCAGAGTCACAAAATAGACGCGCAGGCTTAAACATTACGTGTTGGAAGAAAAGAAAAACACATTATTTTAATAGTTTGATATGCAAACTATGGAACATTCAATTACATGGCTTAATAATGCATACATGATGTGATCTTGTTATTTGTATGGGAAGGGTTGCAATAATTCATTCTAAGGCCCGCCGTGTTCACACATAAAGTAAAATCCATTGGTATGGATCATGGTTTCCTGCCAAACTATATTTAAGAGAATACAAATCAATGAAAGATAATTTGGGCGTTAAATTAACAGTAATTATTTGACCTGTTCGCTGTAAAGATTACATTTCTTGCGCCCTAATTAGATAACATTTCCAGATGTATCGAGCAGTTTATCTTTTCAATTTGCATATTCGACTCCGGCCTGCAGAAATAGTTAAAATGTCAGTTTTGAACAGACTGTACACGGATGCTTGGCAAGTTAAAACTGGTTGGCAGGACACAGAGGCACGTACAACACACGAACACGTGCAAGCAAACACAGATTTCGGCAGTGCACAGAGACATCCCGGCAGAGGGACACAGTCCCAAACCTTCACGCTCAGACACGGGCCATTCATGGGTTTAAAGGAGCTTGTTGATAGCTCCCCATTCAAGAAAGAATCTGCGGTTTTAAACTTCAGACAGATGTTACCGAGTTTTCCAGAACCCGTTGTATCTTCTCCTGGTTGCTTCTACCAAGACGGATCACTTTGATTCGAAATAGCTGGCCTCCAATTTTTCAAAAAAAACAAAACAAAAAAAGTTTCCTAAGATCGATAAAGTATAAATAGTCTTTATTCTTCCAAGCAAGTGCACCCATTTAAAAAAAAAATCTATTGTCCTGAACGGACCGGCCACCTGCTGCCCTTTGGGCTTGGAGCAAGAGACAATACTTTCAGTTAGTTACATTAGTATATAGTAAACCGATAATGTTAGGAAGTTGACAGAGGAACCCACAAGGGACAGTACTGTGCCGGTTGGATTTTGAAACCCTTTCATTGGGGCCTATTTACTTCATGACACTGCATGACTTATAATAACTCTTAAAAGTGCTGTTGTTAGCGGGATGCAGGGTAGTGTTTGAGAGTCAGTGCCTTGCACACACTTGCCAGAAATCACACGACACCAGGAATGCAGTCGATAGTGTCAAAGCAGCCACGTATTGTGTCCTACAAATTCATTAAACACTTACCATCACTTTTGTCATAAGTAACTCGACCTTCTCCTCCAGAATTCTCTCACCCACTGCGCATTTAAAGGCAGACTAATAATTAGTACACGTCGAAAAATTCGAATCAGAACAGCGATATAAAACATTAGCCGGGGGCTTATTTCGAAGTTATCATAGATAAAAATGCGATGTTTAAATAACATAAGAACACTTATAGTGGTAGTGATTTGAAGATCTGACACGTAAGTGGCTCCTGTCATTGTCTAAGGCAAGAGAAATGAACGGTAAATGATATAGAGTCTTCCTGCAGCTTTTACTAGCTTTTACAAACGTGGCCGAATTAAAACTAAAAATGTAAAAGTAGCAACAATGCATTTCTACCTGAACGCCTGCATTGTGCAATATTTACAAATGTGCTCGGCCGAGTGGACATCATTGCTTTATTGCTGACATTGTAATCAATCAAAAACAGC
The DNA here is from genome assembly GCF_021869965.1 of Rhincodon typus. Taxonomy (NCBI): domain Eukaryota; kingdom Metazoa; phylum Chordata; class Chondrichthyes; order Orectolobiformes; family Rhincodontidae; genus Rhincodon; species Rhincodon typus. The sequence goes on from NC_063336.1 coordinate 44,153,763, forward strand.
AGACAGCGCGAAACTCGTGAACAGAACTGTGCTAAGTATTTGATAGATACACCAGCGGAGTACTGTTACCTCTCAGTTCAATCTAGCCGTCTCCTAACATATTTAAAAATGAAATGTTTCCAAGGGTTTTAAAAGTGGGGCTTGCCGAGCTACACTTTCTGGCAAAGCCTGACGTCACGTAGCCAGTATGTGCGCCTTTTTGTGCCCGAGACAATTCCATCCCTCTCTCTCTTCCATTCCTAGTCTGTTTCTCTCCCTTCTCTAGTTCCGTGCTGTTTCTCACTCTTTCTCTATCTACCTGTCTGTCACCCCAATATTGAGCTTAGTTTGATCTTAAATTTTCAATTTTCCTTATTTATGCATAGAATCATAGCTATTTCCTCACCTTTTTTGTTCCCTGATGTTCTTTGTTTTTCTCCCTATCCCCACTGCCAGTCATTCTCTCGCTCTGCTAAGTAGTCTACATTTCTCTGCTTTCCCATTTATCGCAGTCTCTCCTGCAGTTTCTTCATGTACTATATTTTCTCTTTGCTTCTCATCTCCCTACATCTTTCACTCCCACTATTTACTTCTCTATTGCTATTTACCATTCCTTTCTTCTCCCTTCCCCATTTATCTTTCTATTTTCTTTCCCTCCTGCTTTACACTATTACTTTTCTGCACCTTTGCCCCCCCCTCTTGAGTTTACAACAATCTAAGAGACAACACCCACTCGCTTATAAACCTTTAGCTACAATGATCAAATGGTCGTAAGCTTTAATTAGTTCTTCATCAGAGCACAGATTTTCACGGTATATTCGCAGAATTTGATAAGAAGGTAGGCAACCAGAGTTAATAGAGCACTGCCTCTGCAATCAGTCACATAACTGGACAGTTCAAACGTCATTACAGTGTGATAAGAGTTTTGCCGTAATGTGATCACCAGTTTCGAGACGAAGACCTTTAAGTGAACGTGGAAAATTATTATATTAGTCAAATACTTCAAACCTCCTGGAAGTAGAATTAATTCTGGGAGCTGTGATTTGTAATTTGAAGCATGTATTTTTGTTGAAAAAAAATGTATCGCCATGAAATTCTTCTGCTGGTTCTGCATTCTAACCTTTAACAAGTTAAACAATTATCCAAGGGGCCAGTTAATGTTGCCTTCATACTTTCAAAAATAGCAAGCACATCTTCCCTAAAGGCACGGAACAACAGCGATTAATTATTGCTATCTGAGGCGCCTGGGTAGTGGAGCTTTCCTCAGCATCCAAACAATAAATAATAGGTTTAATATGACATTTACAGGGATTTATTGTTATTTTCATAACAGTTCTCCACACTTCTGAAGATCGCATTCTTATTCCCTGTGTGTGTGTGTGTGTGTGTGCGTGTGTGCGGGTGTGTTGTAGGAAACACTTTGAACCACGTTTAAGCCAACGCTTACTTTTATATTTCCAATGATGCTTTTTAGTGAACATTCGGACGACGGGGTTCACATCTAAACAAATCCAAATGTTATATATATATATAATCTGTACGTTTTCACTTGAAAGTAACATTTTCTCCTCATTTGGTAACGGTGTCTGCTGAATGGAGTCTGCACTAATGCGTAGAACATTTTACTTCAGTTTTAATCAATGCAGCGAGTGCATGAACTACCGCGTGACCTGATGTACAGAGTGGTATGAATAGAGGGTTCGTTATCTTGGCAAATTGTTCTCATATTTAAAGAACCGATTTAGCTTTTTGATGGCTTTACTGCAACTTTGTCAAGTTTTCGCAGTTTTCATCAACCTTGGTATAATTGGATTGAGACAGGCTTATCTCATATCACGATCCTGGGATATGCCGCGATATTGTGATAATATGGCCTCTACCTTCAGCTTCAGCAAATTAGGACACCCGTGGCAGGTTTTAAATTCTCCTGGGGAAGGATAGACTATAAAGTCCGAGCTATACGATGCACGCATATAACCAGCCAACCTAAATTGATCAAAGCTGTACTCAGGGCAATAGCTGCGGGGTGGGTCTGGCTCATAACAATACATTCAAACCGTATAAACAAAGCTTTGTTCAAACCATTTCCCCTCAGTCACTTGACCCTGCAAAAAGTGAGACGCTCCTATTTACGCTGCAATAATGAATATCAATAGGTTTCCTTTCATTGAGTCAGTCTATCTATCTATCTATCTATCTATTTATCTATCTATCTATCTAAAAATGTGTGTTTGCATCTAGACTAGACAATATAGCAATATTAATCCATCCCACACCATCCCCCGCCACCAAACGCGCATACAGGTTTGAATTCGGAATTTGTTAAATAATTATCCTTCAAATGTCACTTTTTGATTGTATTACAGACAAGATGAGAAGACCTTATGTGAGTATCGTTAAAGTTAACTTGATTGTTTCATATTTTCTAACTCAAATAAAAGAAAATGTCTTTTATTGCCTGAAGTAGCTCCCTTAAAGTTATTCTGGCTCTGAAAATAAATGCCAATTGTACAAAAATGAGGCATAAGTAATAGAGATAACAGTATATATATTGACTTTATGTAACACTGCGAGCTGAAGTGTCTCCTTGGAGAACTGTGATTGGGTTTTTATATGGTATATACATATTACATATTACATATTTAATGCAAATGAAAATCATGTCTTTTCGAATTTAAGACCGCCCTCGGCATAACATTTACCGAGAAAGTGCCCAGAAAACACGTAGCAAAAGACAAGAGCTGTGAGTCTAATAAACAAATCTGGGAGCGACGAGGGGTTCGTTCAGGGTTAGTTTCTAGTTCATTTTTCCGTTGTTCGCAGCACTGATAAGTTGGCAAGAAAACGTATTAAGTTTGTCAGTGAGCAAGGAACTACTTATAACCAGTACGGGCCCCTTTCAAAGTGAGCAATACGAATCATCTCCTCATATTAATTATCTGCTGGGAACTTTCATTTTCAAATCCACCTCTTTTCTTACCCATGGAATAAGCTATAAAATGATCCTCCATGCATTTCGACGGGCTAATGATATAAAGTGAAGCCGGAAAAAAAAATGCTTGGACCACCCAAGTCAGGATATTCTGAAAACAAATAAGAGATAGATTTTTGTTTTAGCGCAGCCCTTCAAAGCTTTGAGGCGAGGTGCTATGAACATGACCCCACACGATCGCTATACAGAATATTGGTGAACACGGAACAGCATATGCAGTTGAATTCTCAAAGGGGTCTGGGCTGAACTGATCAGAAGTATTCGTAGAATTGTGAGCTTCTCGGTTTGCGAATGAACACGCCAGCCTGTAAATGGTGAAACCAGAATACGCTGTGGTATGCGTTTTTATTGATGCCCTGTTCATTAACTCTTTAGTGACTAGCAGATAGAGGCAATAAATTCTGCAATTCGAAAGCAAAGATTTAGTAGATTAGAAACCCAATTCCAATGGTTTCTAGCATTTGATTCATGTGACATTTGAGAAGTGAAATGATGGGGGGGCAGAACCAAGTGACAGATTTGTTTTACCTTCACTTTATCTCATTTTAGGTGATTTATCTGCAACCAATCCAGAAGAGCAGATTACCTCTAAAACATATTGAGAGAAAACAAAATGTCGGCAGGCACGGGCACTACATCAATAACCAGAATTGGTCTCCTTCCAAAAATCATAAACCTGGACTAAATTGCACATCAAAATCTACCTGAGTTTTCGTGAAAATGGATTTGAATCTCTACCTGGCTAATAAATACAAAATTGCAAACAGCACCTGCAGTTTAAAAACTGAACTTTAGAGTGAATTGAGATTAATGTATTAACAGTTTTGTTAAAAATAGATTTCTTTCATTACAAAATTAATGATTATTTGGATGTGTGTACTTAGCAACTAATATCATTGGACTTAAGGCGAACTTTTATGACTTTCAATAAACACCAAAGAAGCAGTAGTTAATGGCAATACGTGAAATGTTATATTACTTCCGCAGAGAGCCGACATAGACACGACAGGCTGAATGGCTCCCTTCTGTACTTTAAACATTCTGTGATCCTGTATAAACTTACTTGTTTACAAACTACCCGAAAACTACCGAAACATATCTAGTCAAATTATCACAACTAGTGTTTCTTTAACTTAACCTTCAGAAACTACTGTGTGCGCGCGTTTCTAAGCACCCTTCTCCATTCTGGTGACAGGTTACCACATTTGTGGCACAATTTAATAGAAAAAAACGATTAATCTGCAGCTTGTGAGTGCAAAATCATACCATTTCTCTCTAATGTATAATTCAGTTCTAATATTGCTGCCCAGTTTTGTTTGAGATTGCATCCTGTTTTAAACTGTGTTTGCGTGAACACCTCCTTCCCGCCGTTGCTGTTTGTGGCCGTGCGTGACATAAATAAAGGTAGTCTTCTCTCTTCTTCTCTATGTGATAATTATTACCCAAATCCCGGTGAGTTGTGGACTGTGTTGCTCGCTCTGGCAGGCAGATCCCCTCCCCGGGGACTCTCACGTGGCGAGCACTGAGCTCCATAGAATTCCATTAATCACAGTCTCAGTTCCCCAACGCTCCCAGTGCACAAATAATTATAAATCCCGAGGAAAATGGATTGGCAAATCGTAAAAATAAGAATGATCTGTTGTCCTGGGCAGAAAAATAAACAGAATTTCATCTGGATTGTATTATTAACTTAAAAAAAAGCAAATTTTTTGTTCAACTTTCAGTTCCGCGGGTATGTGTATGTGGGGGTGGGGTTGGTGACGGTGCTGCTGGATTATGCTTCAGTGAATATAAATCATTGTTTTTGTAATGTGGTGACGCATTTGTTTCACGAAAGGTGTCTTTTTAAAGTGTCCTCTTCCCACGATCTTCAGCGTATTACGAGTTGCACTGCTGGGTAGGCTGGAGAGGAAGGGGAATGTGGGAGAGGGGTAGGCCCAGTGGGACAAAAGCATCTCGTTCCCAACAATATTCCACATCTCTGAATATTAATAATTATCATAATTATACATTGAACACAAAAAAATGTATTGTGAGATTCGATGGACTTAAAGTTATGAATAGCTAACTGTTAGAAAAATATGAATGACACTGTAAGATATTAGAAGGCGATGGCAGTCCAAACTTTGAATAGTTGTGATTTATTCCCGTCATGCAATGAGAGACAATCCTGTTAAAGAAAGTTTCAAGATTAGATAAGGTCTCGAATCATGTTGGAGGTTATAGAATAAAACAACAGAACTGACTTCCAGGAGTCTAATTCGGGACGATTTTTACCATTCAACCAATATTCATCAGCCAAATTTACCAATTTTGATTTCAGTTATTGAATATTTAACAAGACTAGAATAACTTCCCATTATTAGCGTTCTGTTCAGTGCAAACCCAGTGGAGTCCAATGAATTATTCGAGCACAGGTCACTTTCGTTTGTTTTTGTATTATTGGTTGTCGGGATGTGGGCGTTGCTGTTTACACTAGCATTTCTTCTCAGCCACTAATTTCCAGAGGGTAGTTAAAAATCAATCACATTTCTGTGGGCATGGAGTCACATACAAGCCAGATCAGGTAACGACGGTAGATTTCCTTCATTACAGGGCACCAGATTTTCCTTTTCAAAGATAATACAATTGGGTTGGCCTTTCACTTCAGATATTAGAGTATTCGAATACTCTCATCGGCCATGGTGGGATTCAAACACATGCTTCCAGACCATTAGCCTGAAATTCTGGATTACGAATCCAGAGACATTACCACCACATTACTGCCTCGCCCAACGTTTCCACTGGAAGGATTTCAATGACTCTAAGTGAACATTTGCTGCGTTTCTTTTATCAGAAATCGCCCATTCACATCCATCTCAATTAATTTAAATAAATGACTATTAGCCAATCGTAGAACAGCCGCCCTTTTGCACGGTGACAATTCTGTGATACGTAAGTAATATTCGCAGTAGAACGTTACAAACGCGATACAAAATGAAATCCTGATTCAAGTACCAAAAATATGTCTGGTAATATAATATTAAACGTAGGGTTCACGCGTAATGATTTATGCAAATATAAAAAGTGATGAGTTGCAGTTAAGATAACGTTGATTGTACAACAGCCCCCGACCTTTCGTTCGGTGAAGCGATACCGTATGAGGATTACAAGATAATGTGTGGCCTGTACAGTTCAGTGTTGCAACACTTTGAAATGAGGCAGGTATGCTACATGTGCAGTATAATGTCCAGGTGTCGGACAATACTGCAGCAGCTACTAGACAGTCAATGCAAACTTCTTCAAACAACACCAGTCAGTTCTATAAGTACACTGTCTAGTCGCAGGAAGCCCCACGGGGATATGAGCTACAAAGTGCGGACGCAATTCTTTGTTGTACTAATATGTTCTTGTAGTTAGAGTTTCAGTGTGTAGTTGAACGTTGAAGACACTTTATTTCTCAGTATAAAGTTCACTGTTATCGGTGCTGATGGAGGTACACTTCATTGTTGTTTATGTAGTGCAGTGATGTGCCTTTGCATTTTACTCGCAGACATTGTACACATCCAAAACATTTTTATCGTCGGTGGCGTGTTTCAGTGTTTGGGGTTCAGTAAACTGAATACAGCGTGACCGTTATCTGCGCGGCTAATAGAACGGAGCGGATCTGCCGTTACCATCAGATAATTCCCATCTGTCGAAAGACCCGGCCGCTAGCGTCAGTCAACGTCAAAACAGGTGCCTGGAGCTCCGGCAATGCGTCTACCCTGCCTCTCAACCCATTCAACCAGGATCTAACAACCTTTGGAGAGAAACATGAAACCCAGAGTGTGGACACTCATTGAGATATCATAATGCAATTAGCCTGCATAAAAAGGCTTGTTAAATTAACCTTGTCCCTTTGATTTGTGAGCGAGCTGAACAATGACAGTGGTGGTCTTAGCAGGATATTGACGATTACGTTTTCCACTTTCCATTGGGGATTATTTTAAGACGAGTTTTCCAAACGGCATGAAACGGTTACAGGCAGTGAAAACCATTCGCTTTTGGTGAGGGGAGGGAAGGAGGTGGATTAACCCTTTCACCAAGTCGGGGTAGCATACTGGGGTGGGGAATGCACTGAAACTTAAGTTTAACAAATGCACCCAATGTTAAATGACTGCACATCGATCGAGTGAAAAACACACATCAATTAGGGCCTTAAACCCGGTGAAGATGGAAAGTTGCAACTGGTTATAGATCAGTGCCTGTGGTATAACTGTGACCTTACACTTCCTCCTCCCAGATAAACTGTTACAGACGCTCAGAGGCTGAGGGCGAGGTAAAGTTGAACAGTTCTTTCTGGACTGTTGCTGCTGGGAGCGTAGGGGTGTTCCCCTCACAACACACACACACACATGCACACACACAGACACACAGTGCGCTTTCCCATACACACTGTTCAAAAATCCTCGAAGTCCCATTCACCAACTCGACCGCCGGTGAAAAGATAGAGTGACTTTTTTTTTATGAACGGAATTTGAAGTGAAACGATCAGAATGTGAAAGACATAATGGCGATCTCGGGATATCATTTCTCTGAAAAGGGTCGGAAAGACAAGACTCAACATCAAGACAAGAGATAACCGGCCAGAAAGGATTGCTTTCTGAAACGTTTTGCTTATAAAACGAAGGAGCTGCTCCCACTGTCGTTAAAAAGAAAGAGCAGGAGACGCACTATTGAATCCTCTGACGAAATTAAATCAAAATCTATGAGTTTCCTGAAGAATGTCAGTCTGGGAAAAGGGGGTGGGGGGTGGGTGGGTGTTGAGGGCACATTATGCATGACATCGCCGCTCTAAGAGGAAAGGCTGACGGTTGTTTCCGTGTGTTAAACGGTCCTGGCATAGCTTCGGGTGTTAAGAGCCACCCAACATGTTTGTACTTGACTATCAGCCGTTGCCGTACAAAGCCTCTTTTCTTCTGATCTTGGCTGGGATCCAGGACAGTGTCGATCCCTTGACCCCGGAGCCATCATTAAGGAGAATGTTCATCTCACATCCTCACTTCCAAACGAACTTCAACTGGTGCTAAGCTCACTGACCCGAAATATCCAACCGACTGCAGAAGGAAGGAAAATCAAAAGAAGACATTCTTCGCTATCTTTCTCACATAACTTTTCGTTTAATTATCGGAATCTCAGATGGAATCGATGCGAAATAGTATCAATTCACATCAGCGTGGTGTATAGACGGTTCAAACCAGCAAATATCACAGCGTCCTTCTTAAAGCTCCAAGTGAATTTGATCCAATTTCTAACACTGCTGCTATCAAGTTCCAACCTCTCCAACTAAGAAAAAAAAATCAATTCCAAATAACCATTTAAATAAAGTGCTTTTAATTTCATTTGAGGCAATTGGCTTGGAACTTCTTAATAAACATATGTTTTGAGAGCCTTTTTTTAAAAAAAAATGTCAGCTCTTAGCACACGACGGAACGTGTGGTCTTGAAGGCAACAGCGGGGAAATTATGACGCAAAGCCCCTTTGATGTGAACAACACGTTCAAAGTGAATTTCAAGGCTAGTGGTCTTTGCAGCCTCGGCTGCCAGGCAAACAGCAGTAATTTATACAATCTAACAGTAAATTAGTTGAAATTAACCGAATTTATCGTCAGAAATTAGTTCTTTGACCTCTGTTGCTAACTCTGGCCTAGTCTGTACTAGTGGTAAATCCTCGCAAAATCGCGAGTAAACCTATACTCACCAAGGAAACACACCCCAGGGAAACACGTTGAAACATTTTGACAAAGAAAAACAAAGCTTATCACGAGACTGAAGGGCACTGTAGGGCTTCAAACAGTTTGTACACTTTGCCACGACACTACAGTATCCAGCTAAAGTCAGAAGAACGTATTTCGGTAGGATTAGCGGGTTAAAAGCAAAGTAAAATGCTGCAGATGCTGAAAAAAATTGAAATAATGGGAACAGAAAAGGCTGGGAATACTAAGTAGGCCTGGCAACATCTGTGGAAAGAGAAACAGAGTTAATGTGCTGTGCTGCCTGATGCTGGGACCACTGCTAGGTCGCGTGGCCGCCGCGGCAATCTTTTTGATCTGTAGCTATTTAAAAGCAGAGCTTGTGGCGTGTATTTGTGTGGGTTGGGATGCAGAGGGGAATGCGATCAATAGCTGTGAAGGGGGAGGAGAACACCAACCCCTTCATACCTGCTGTCCAAGGGAAGAGGCCGCAGAACGGGCACAGTACCAAGTGAGGAGTGTGTTGATGCCTTTAGATTCAATGACTCCTCCCTAGATGTGCTTCTGAAGGTAGTGAGGGAAAAGAACGAGATAATATTTCCAAAGGACTGGAGGAGGATGCCAGCTGGCCCCACCAAGAAGCTCTGATTGGAGAGAGATAGTAGGAACTGCTTTCTGAAGATTGGGGTGGAAGGTGTTGGTGAAGTGGATGAACTGTTGGAGCTCCTGGTGGGAGCACAAGGTGCGCCCATACTGTCATCAATGTAATGGAGGAAGAGGTGGGGTTTAGGGCCAGTGTAGGTACGGAAGAGGGATTGTTCCACATAACCTACAAAGAGGCAGGCATAGCTTGGGCCCATGCGGGTACCCGTGACCACCCCCTTTGTCTGTAGGAAGTGGGAGGAATTGAAAGAGAAGTTGTTAAGGGTGAGGACGAGTTCAGCTAAGCAGATGAGGGTGTCAGCGGAGGGGGACTGGTCGGGCCTGCGGGACAGGAAGAAGAGGAGGGCCTTTAGGCCATCTGCATGGGGAATGGGGACTGAAGCCGATATCCTTTTCAAGCCTACTGACTCCCACAGCTACCTCGAATATACCTCCTCCCACCCACCTTCCTGCAAAAATGCCACCCCCCATTCCCAATTCCTTTGCCTCCGCCACGTCTGCTCCCAGGATGAGGCATTCCACTTCCGAACATCTCAGATGTCCTCGTTTTTCAAGGACCGCAACATCCCCCCCTCAGTGGTCGAGAACTCCCTCGACCGTGTCTCTCGCATTTCCCGCAACTCATCCCTCACACCCCC
>NC_063336.1:44164147-44179306 GCF_021869965.1 Rhincodon typus
AAACCAGCCCAGCTTGTCCCTGCCTCCCTAACCTGTCCTTCCTCCCACCTATCCCCTACTCACACCTCAAGCCCCACCCCCATCTCCTACCTACCAGCCTCATGCTGCCCCCTTGACCTGTCCGTCCTCCCTGGACTGACCTATCTACTCCCTAACTCGCCACCTACACTCACCTTTACTGGCTCCACTCCCGCATCTTTGACCTGTCTGTTTCCTCTCCACCTATCTTCTCCTTTAATCATCTTCTATCCGCCTCCCCCTCTCTCCCTATTTATTTCAGAATCCCCTTCCCCTCCCCCATTTCTGAAGAAGAGTCTAGGCCCAAAACATCAGCTTTCCTGCTCCTCTGATATTTCTTGGCCTGCTGTGTTCATCCAGCTCTACACCTTGTTAGCTCTGGTTGGAGGTGTTTGAGGAATGGAGCAAACATGGGTTGTGGTGTTAGGAACACTTCACTGATGTTTTGAGGCTGCATTGTGACAGGACTGCAGGTGTACTGTGGCAACCACAGCATGAATAGCAATATGGACCACATAATGAACAAGGGCCATCACATGCATCAAGCCAAATAACACTCTCACATGAGGGTACCAAAAGCAATCTGGGCAAGTACGGCTGAAGACATGCAATATGCTGCAGTGATGCCATTGGAAGTGGCAGAGTCTTCTGAGCTGTATCAAGGCAGCAGAATTGTGTAACAACAGGAGGAATGAGTGTGAGAAGGGAAGAGAATTTCTAATGCAAGAGAATGGAGCTGGAGAGGTGGTCAGGCATTCTCTCTCAGTTTGTCCATGCAGTTGGAGGAGGAGGTAATTGAGAATGCGGGGCTGGCTGTGGCAGTTGGGACCAAGCTGTCACAGAGGATGAAGGGGAGGCAATGGCCTAGTGGTATTGTTGCAAGACTATTACTCCAGAAACTCAGCTGATGTTCTAGGGGCATTGGTTCGAAACCTGCTATGGCAGATGGTGGAATTTGAATTCTGTAAAAAAAATTCTGGAACTAAGAATCTAATGATGACCATGAAACCATTGTCGAATGTCATAAAAACCCATCTGGCTGACTAATGTCCTTCAGAATCTGGTCTGACTACAAGTGACTCCAGACCAACAGCAATGTGGTTGACTCTCAACTGCCCTCTGGGTGATTAGGGATGGAAAATGAATGCTGGCCTAGCCAGCAACACCCACATCCTGTGCATAAATAATAAAAAAACAAAGTGGATAATAAAGCAGAGTGAGAGTTGTGATGACAGAAGGAACAAATCTTTCTCATTTGTCATTGTCCCCTCTGTGATTGATGGTGACAATTTGGAGCTCAGTAACATGTATAGCCTGGGATGAAGGGCGGCATTGGAATGTTGGTAAACTGCATTCTTGTGGCTCCCATCTGACTAGTGATGGTGACAATGTGATGGATGGAGTTCACTGGGTCTCGCAGAACCTCTGAGTTGAAGGTATCTTCTGAAGAAACATCTGGTCATCTTGGAGGCTCCTCTGGAGTGGTCGAAACACCTGAAATGCACTTTCATTAACTAGCTTGCTCCTCAGTGGTCACACCTGCAGTTAGATGGTTGTGGTTGAATGAAATCTCCACCTGGCATTCCCTTAATGGGCTTTGCAATGTAAATTAATTAATTGGAAAACATGGGCGATTCACTGTTGGTGGCTAATAGATGAAAAGATACCACATGTAATTTGATGATAGGGAAGAAAAAAAAACATTCAATTGTGTGTAACAGCACCGCTGGATTAAAAAAAAGGAAAAATGAATACTCCACCCTAAGAAAATAAAAATGACTATTCCAGCTTGGTGTTCGAGTTCTGTACTGATGTGAGCTGGCAAGTAATTTCCTGTCATAAAGGCATTCCAGTACAGAGTACAGTCAAGGCATTTGAGATTATCTTAAAGTGAAAGATCCATAGCAGTGTTCCAGGAACCTAAGCCATATTTCCAGCATCCATTTGTGTTGGTTGTACATTATCTATTCACTGAGTAGGTGGAACTTCTTGTTCGCAAAAGCACAGGGCTGCTCTGAGGATGCCTCGACAGATGAATACTTGCAGCTTCTGACTTTCTAAGTCTGATGAGATGCTGCCAGCTCCAAATGCGAATGCACTCCTGACTCAATGGCGGCTGCACACACTCCTCCACTCATTGAGACATGTAATGAACTGACAGAGAGAGCTGTGTATGGAGTTCTCATGCTCTCCAGGATAGCCACCTATTGGTATTAGTGCAAAATTGTCTGAGTGACGAACACATAAGAAGTCTTTCGGTCCAGCCCTACATCAACCATGGACGTTATCATTACATGCAGTAGTGTCTGTCATTATACAGACAGTGAAGGCTCCAAGTCCCACACAGTGGCATAAGTACTGTGTTGGTGACAGCCAGTATTCACCTGATTTAAAGTTGGTGGCAATAATGTCAACTTTATTAAGATTATTTATTAAAAGCAATCTTCAAGGGTCAATGACATGGTGGACATTGCCTGCGACCAGCAGTTGAAACCGAAACGTTTTCATGCTGAATGCATTACATGTGAACAGGGATGCTGTGAGCATCCAGGTAGGCACTAAGTGAGTGAGTGCTAAGAGAGCAGTATGCAGTCCTGAGATGCAGTCTGATCCAATCCATGAGCAAGGTGCCTGTTCCTGCATGCAATATATCCTTGGGGCAGTAAATCAATGATAGTCGTTGGTGCACCCTGAAGTGTAGCTTTAGAATCCAGAAGTGTCCTGCAAGTGGATTGGAGAAGTGCCATGAAGGTTTGGAGAGGCTGCCAGGTGTAAGATTCCAGCGTCTGGCAATGAGGGGTATATCAAGTTTGTGCCTCTGGAGCCTGCCCTGTGGCATTGCTACTGGGTGTTCATAATGGTGGCCTGGAGGAGAAACTGGCAAGTTGGATCAACCAAGTACCCACTGTGACATTCAGATTTCAGTATCAATGTAGGAGAGGCAAGTGGACAGCGTTTGGGATGTGCAATAAAACAACCTTGACACCAGGCAAGCCCTGGGAAGGAGACAATCTGCTGTAACTCAAACAGGACATTAAGATTATGCAACTCTGCATTTCACCTAAATTGGTGAATCTTTGGCCAGCGAATCCATGCAAGAGCTAACAAGATCTGAGAAGGACAGGGCGTGATTTTCTTCTGATGAACTGGAGGAATTTTGTCTCAGCCACAATTTGATCTCAAACATAGAGTCAGGAATTGTGACAAAAAGTTGTAAGTTAGCATTCCTGTGAGACCCTCTTGCAATGGAGCAAATTAAATAAATGGATGCAAGAAGGTCCTGATTGTAAACTGGGTGCATTGCCTTCCATGCGCAAATTCCTCAAATATAAACCAATCACAAGAAGCTCTCTGCTGGTGGTAAAATTGTAAAATGTGTCACTGGGCAACAACATACTGTAGCTGTTGGTATAGATGAAGACACAGAGTTGTGCAATGTACAAGATAATTGACCCTATGCTTGAGATGATGTCGCTGAACGTTAACATGTAAGTGATGAAGTAGAGGGAGTAAGAATTGAGTCTTCTGGACACACTGGAGGTGAACATGGGACCTTTTTGATGTCTATAGTAATTGCTTTGGGAAAGAGCTCTTCATCAATAATCTTCCCAACATAGTAAAGCCTGTAATAGATGTTTGCTAACAATACCTAATGGAGTATCTCCATTCATAAATTCTTCCGTAACAACATACTACAGCGGAACATGGAAAATATTCTGTCTTGGTGTAAAAATAATGGCAAATGTTATGCCAACAAGGTAGGATGGAGGCTGAGTTAATTGGCAATACATTATTAGTGTCCTGAAGCTTACAGCTTCTCCATTGTCCATAAGACAGAAGTCATGGAACTCTCACCACTCTCAAAACGGGTGTAGTTACATTACAGATGCTCGACACAATCCAGGTCAAAGACTTGAATGTTATTCTTACCGTTGGACTGAACATGTCATAGGTGCGATCCACAGCACGCGATGCAACAATTCACCAAGGTAATATTAAGAGAACCTTGCAGTCGCACAGTATCTGAATTCAAATTTTACACATTGCTTTTGTTTGGACAAATATTATCCCTACTTCATCATCAGTGGCTCAGGATGCTGGAATTCCCCACTTAACACCACCATAGGAGCACCATCACCACAACTAAGGATCAGCAATGTATATAAGACTTGGCAAAGTGGTCCACATATTTCAAGAACAAATAAACTGTATGAATGGAGTCAAAAATTAGTGACCCTATTGAGATAGATAGATAGATAGATAGATAGACAGATAGATTAATTACAACATTCAAATTCCAGAGTTTAGAGGGATTGGGTGTTGCCTTTAGATTGACTTCAATACTAAATACATACCCTAAAAAGTAGGAATTACATGTGTACCACATATATCAAAGACGTGCTTTCAGCTCATTTAGTGCATTTAATGACTAATTTCCTATATATAACATGTTGACAGTCACTGTTCTATTTATCTCTGTTCTATAAATATGTAATGGCATTGTTATTGGACCATGCTTTCATTTTACATGATGTTCTGTGCAAAGGCATAATTTCCTAAATTTTGCATTCATTTGCTTAGAGATGAATCCTTTTCATGATAATGAACAGTAGTCACTTGCTGAAATCTTAGCTGTATGTTTGAGGAGGGGGAGCAACAAGAGTCACACAAGTCAGACAAGTGGAATCAAAACATCCAAATATTTTGGAAAATAAGTTCATAGAGCACAAGAGAACCTAAATGAGGCACAGGTAATGAGACATTTCCAGGCATACAAGTACGACAGGCTATTCCAGAAAGCAAAATCCAGGACCAAGTTACAGGAAAGGCAGATATTAACTTAAGGCAGGCATGGGCTTGGCTGGTGCTGTCTGATCTGTATTGCATGATTACATGACAACATTGTTTTCTGGTATCACAGTATTCAACAGATGTCAGCACAGTTAGTAAAATGAATAATTACTCCATATTAGATTTATTGAATTTGCCCAATTACAATCAACCTCTTTTCTCTGCATAGTTCAGGAATGTCATCAATCTCTGAGTTCTTTTGAGTTAAAAGCGAAATACAGCAGATACTAAAAATTCTGAATCAAAAAACATAAATGGAAAATTCTAAAATAATTCATTAGGTTAGGAAGTATCCATTGTTGCAATGTTTCAAGAACCTGTTTAAACTAATCCTCTGAACAGAAAAATATTACAGCATTTGCAAAAGAACATGGAAAAGGAAGAAGGAATTGGAATCACATAATAATGGTACATAACATAGGGAAAATTTAGAAAAAATAGTAAATAATAAGCTGGATCAGGATGTGGTTAAAGTACGGGATCAACAATCTCAGGAGACAAAAGCTGAGATGAAAGGTTAGAACAAAAAGATATAATAGAGACACTGAAGGAGTGGGAAGGTGGGTGCAGGATGTAAAACCAACATTATACCATGGAACAATACCTGTTGCACATCCAGAGCTGGGGACAAATCAGGGAGCCTACCCCATCAGTCAATCAAGGTGGTCTTGCAATGATGAGAGATGGAGTTTAATAGCATAAGCAATTCTCTCACTGAAATTTACCAGTTTGTGAGGGGGCTTGGTATGCTTCAGTATAATTTCCTGCGCTTGAACAGTCTAGAATGAGGAGCTATAGTCACTGCATAGGAGGCCATCAAATTATGACATAAGGAGGAATTGCATTATACAGAGGATTATGAGTCTTTGAAATATTTTACCCTAGAAAGTTCTGGATTCTCAGCTGATGGGTACATTCAAAACTTATCTTATTAGGTTGTTGCACTCTAGGAGAACCACGGGATATGGGGATTGGTCAGGTGTGTCGAATTGAGGTCAGAAGTCAGCAACAATGTTCCTAAATGCCCTGGCAGGCTTGAAGGTCTTAAATTTTATTCCTGTTTCTATATTTAATGCTGTTTTGTTCCTTTGCATTGCATGGATAATTATAAATATCACTAATAACTTCTTTAAATCTCCCATTTATTTCTCCTGAATCATAGGGAAAGGACATTCATACCCTCAATCGTTCCCACCACGAAGTTGGTCATGGCTGATCTGTTAACTTCATTTACTCATCTTGTTCCTATTGCCTTGAACTTTTCCTTAACAGAAGAGAAAATTTCATATTGTCTCAAAGTTTATGCCCGCTTATCCTGGATTCTCTCACAAGGGGAAATAATTTATCACTATCAAGCAGTCAGCTCATTTCATTGTTTGCAAACATCTAATCAGATCGCTCCTTTACCTTTGTATACTTAACAAATAGAAGGCTAATCTGTACAACCTGTGTCTATTCACTTGGGTGACTCTGTGCTCCAGATCTTTCAAAACCACAATATCCTTTCTGTAGTCCAGGGGTGAAGGGCTTGTCATATGAGGAGCAGTTAGGACTCTGGGTCTGTACTTGATGGAATTTAGATGGATGATGGGGGATCTTATTGAAATTTACAGAGCACTGAGAGACCTGGATAGAGTGGACATGGAGAAGATGTTTCCCCTAGTAGGAGAAACTAAGACCTGAAGACACTGCACCAGAGTGAGGGGAAGATCCTTTAGAACTGAGATGAGGAGGAAGTTCTTCAGCCAAAGGGTAGTTAATTTTTGGAACTCATTGCTGCAGAAGGCTGTGAACACCAAGTCATTGAGTGTATTTAAGGTAGAGATAAATAAGTTCTTGATTAGAATTAGAATTGGAATTAGGTTTTATTGTCATGTGTACTTAAGTACAAAAGTACAGGAGTACAGTGAAAAGTGGACAATGTCGCCATACAGGTGCTATCTTAGGTACAAAGTACCTAGTTACAAATTTTAGGAACTAAAATAGTTTAGACACAAAAATAAAGAAATAAAGAAAAAAGCTAAAGCTCTACATTACAGTTCTTCATAGCATAAATTAGGAAAATAAAGAAATAAAGTTATAAGATAGGCATTACAGTCCTTCTATAGCCTGCAGTAGCTCCAAACTGGTGGCTTTCCACACATGGTCTCACTCTCCCCAACACTGGGCTGAACTCAACTGGGCTCACAAGCTGCTGACCACCATCTGTGACAGGCTGACCGCTGGATGTTCACTTTGCTGCGGGCCTGCTGACTGTCCTGCTCCAGGCCCTCAGCTGCTGCAACGCTCTGATGCTTTCACTGCTGCTCTCTCCACAAGGTAAGTTAAAACAAACCTGAAATAACCAAAAATAAAGAGAAGAATGAGAAAAGGAAAGAAAAGAAAAGCAGACAGAAAGGGTGACACCTGGGCTGAGCCTGGACACTGCCTCTTCCGCTGCCGCCATCTTGGAATTGTGAGAGGATCAAGGGTTACAGGGAGGAGGCAAGAGAGTGGGATTGAGAAACATATCAGCTATGATCAAATGGCGAAGCAAACTAAATAGGCCATATGGCCTAATTCTGCTCCTATATCTTATGGTCATACAGTACACTAGACTCTGTAAAACTGTAGGATAATTCCCCCTCCTTAATATTAATAAAGGCAAATATTTCACTTGCCCGTTTAATTTTTTTGTACTTGTCCATTAGCTCTTAGTAATTTCTGTATTTGGACTCGTGAATTTCGTCAGCAATCCTGAACTTCTTGAAATTTAGGATATGCTGTCATTTATCCTTCTTAGATGCAGATTGGGCAACCTGGTACCTTCTCATCTTGAACTCTGTCTTGCCCATTCACTTAATAATCTCAGTAGAAACCAGAAGTAAGGAGCTCACATATTTCTTCACCTTCTCATTTATTCAGCTGCCATAGATTCCTTTTATTTCATTGCATTTCCGAAGCATTTCCAGAACTCTAACTGGAGAATACTCCAGAATACTCCTTCTAACTTCACAAAAGCACTTAATAAAATCATCTGCTCTGAAAGTCTTACTTACTTCCTTGCTTACTTTCAACCCAATTCTTTCCACTCTGCTAGATGGGTTTGGTTCACTCATCATTCATAATACAGATACACTCGTCTTTCTAAGACTTTGTTCCTTTCAAAAGATAGGGTCACCATTTCTGCCCCTAAACCAAGTTCAACTTCTAACTCGTCTTTCTTGTTTAACGTTCTCACTATTGCTCAACCTCTCCTATTATTTTTGATTGAATTCTTTTCATTCAATTTTAAATTCTGTTCACAGCACCAGGTCACCATGATCAAAGTCACCAATGACATCCTTTATAGCATTTGGGGTGACTGGATTGAAATGTTAACTCTTTTCTCCACAAATGCTGTCAAGAGCTGTTGAGTTTCTTCAGCAATTTCTGTTTTTCGTTTGTTTCAGATCTCTAGCATCTGCAATTGGTTGGTTGATTATTCTGTACAGCCTTGTCCATTGAGGACTCTTGCTATTTAGCAAGGCATTGTGGACACTCCAGAGGTTTTGCAAGAGTGGACAAAGTGAGAATGTTTCTTCTTCTAAGAAAGAGCATTATTAAATGACATTAATACAAGATAGTCATCATGAAATCCAATAGAGAATTCAGAAGAAACTTTTTTACCCAAAGAATGGTAAAAATGTTGGACTCATTACCACTGAAGCAAGTCATATAGATACATTTTAAAGGAATCGAGACAAGCAGTGTGATGATACTATGGCTTTAAGAAGTGTATTTGGCCTTTTTTTTATGAAGAAATGTTGAGTCTGCTTCAAAGCCCACAAAGTAAACAGCGTGTGTGGCCTTGTGACTTTTTAAACTAAATTTGGAACAACAGAAACAGCCTGAATGGATAGGGTCAAGTTCCCCCAAAACCCGGATTTTTAGTTTTAGTTTTTCAATAACAGTTGCTGGGTTTGGAAGCTGCAGGACATCTCTCCCTGCTATTCTCTGTCTCAGAGTTTTCTCATGATGTTTTTCCTCCTGGACTGGAGAATTGCACGTGAGACATTTTATTTTACTGAACCTGCCTTTGCCAAGGGCATGTTTATGGGATGTTATTATATTGGAACAGTTACTGCTTAGTTGTTAAATAACCTATTATTCTGTTAAGGTTTCCAATAGAGTTGTTATTCCAATTCTTGCTTTTATTGCATTTTAACTGTAGTGTATGAATAAAGTCTGTTTTGCTTCAGGACTGTTAGTTTGACCAATCAAATTGCATCTGGAAATGTAATGCCTGGCATTTGCCTTTCACATAAGAAAAAGTTAGGGTCCAAGCTATCTCCTTAAAATATTTTGAAGGGATTTCGTCTGGTCGGTAACAGAAGGAAAAGGGAATAGGTGGTTAAGATGCTTGATTTAGAGGAGAAAAGATGGGACAAGGCTTGACTGGACCATAAACACCGGCACATACTGGTTGGTCAAATATAATTTACCTGGTGTATGTAATTCAAAGTAATGATGCTAAGGGTTACTTTCGACTTTTTGTACCATTTCTATAAACACCTCGCTTTTTTTTCTGTTCAAGTAGCAGTGGGAGTTTGGGGCAATCCTTCAGACCTTCAAAGTGTTGTTTTCTTGGTCAGTTTATAGAAATCTGTTAAGGTTATTTAATATTTAACAGAAAATATTAAGTTACACTATTTACCACAAACTAGGAGGTCTTGTGGTGCATTGAAGCTTTGGGCTCCAGTGCCGTTCTAGGACTTGATGACTAAAGAAGATGCATTCTTAACATGGTTAAACAAGTTGAATATTAACTTGTAAATATCAATTGTATGCATCAACTAGTTCAATATATGCTAATGGCAAGTGATAAAAGTGAGAAAGCTTCCAGGTCATTCATGCAATAGAAAGAAAATTGGAGGTTCTACTAACACTATCCATAGCTTCAGTCTACAAAATACACGTAAAAGTGCATGCTGTCACAGCAATTCAGACTCCATTAGGGGATAGTTAACTCACTTTATTGGATGGCTGAGGTGGATCAGATCGATTCAAACAGATTAGAAATTGAATCCCTGTTCCAGCTCAGCCTGCCTCCTTGCCTTGCCAGTGGTAGATGTTGTGGCACTGTGGGTCAAAACTACCTCAGGGCAGAAAACTGAAGAAAGAAAAGTGCATGCTGTACATGTGAGGTAACATTAATTCTCACAGGAAGTCTTTTCTTAATTTCACTCAGGGATGTAGGCATTGCTGATTGGGCTGGCAGGCATTTATTCCCCGTGCCTAGTTTCCCTTGAGAAAATGGCGGTGAGTTGCCTTCTTGCAGTCCATTTTGTATAGGTACACCCACAGTTAAGCAGGCAGTTCCAGGATTTCGACCCAGCAACATCGAAGGAATGATGATATGTTTCCAAGTTTGCGTGTTGAGTGGCTTGGAGGGAAACTTGCAGTTGGTGGTGTTTCCATGCATTTGCTACCCTTGCCCTTTGAGACAATATTGGTTGTAGGTTTCCAGGCCTTTTGTGAATTTCTACACTGCATTTTGTAGACAACATACTGCTGCAGCTGAGTGTCAGTAGTGGACGGTATGGATGCTTGTGGTTTTGATGCCAGTCAAACAGGCTGCTCAAGCGGCCCTGCCTTTGATGCCCATGTGAATTTTAAAAATTGTCAATATTTGAATGGAGATGTAAATGTGGCAAGTTAACAATTGACTGCTTAATGTCTTTGATTTCAAATTTATTCTCCCAAAATAAAATACCCATGCAATTTTGTGACACATACCTTTTTTACTTCTTTCTGAAAATTTGAACAGGCATAAATATTATACAACAATCATCAATAATTTCCCAATAACCATTATTTGGCCCTCTATATGATACTACTATAAGCAATTTCAGGCTAATTAATATTTCAAATGTCTTCCTTTCCTGTCCAGATATATGAAATATGAAACATCCATGCAATTTTCCTGAACTTCCTATGTTACTTTCAGATCACAGGATCCCCTTCTAAATGATATAAATGGTTTAAAGTTGTTATTTTCTCTCGGATTCCTTTAATCTCCTGATTGAAGTTATGATAGAAGGTTGGGACAATGTCTGGGACAACGTGATTTTTAAGTAATTCCATAGGATACAAGTTGTAAATGATCCTATTGATGTGAAAGGTTCTTTGTTAAGGTTCAATCATATTCATCAATATCTTTCTATATATATAGATAGATTGATACCTCATAGTATTGTGCACAAGGAGTCAAGATCAAGTGTACAGTGCAGGGGGAGTGGGGTTGTATAGCCAAAAGTTAGTTGGATTAGGGTAAGAATAATTCTGTCCCCATTTTAAAAATCAGACGTTCTATCCATAATTTTCCCTTGTAAAAGCTAATGTCCACCATGCCTCCAAGAACTTGTCATCACACCCTTCTGTCAGCAGTAATGTAGCCATTTGGAGTAGGGTGTAATAATAAGTTTCTTTATTGGCAGTTTCCATTACAGATGTGGATATATGAATTTATGTGGAAAAGTGACAGGAAGTACACACAGATATTATCATTGTGATATGTTCTATGACAGTATAGTTCCTGTTTTGAACTTCAGTCACCATTTGGTTCAATGCGAGTTCAATGAAAGTTGATTCATTCCCACATAAGAGGAAGAAGGAAGGTGGTCAACGTGCTGAATTTTCAAACACAAATCACTAAATACATTAAAAAAAAACAACTTCAATAACAATATCCCAGGCGGTCCATTTGATGAGAAAAGAGAGGAAATCTCAGTCGTGCTATCTTTGTCAAAGACACCAGGTGAATATATGACTGGTAACTTGCGAGTGATCTAATGATTTCTGTTTATTGACTGCAATCAACTGCATATCTAACAAGTTCACTGGTATTGATGCAATAGCTCTGACACATGTTTAAATGACTATTGACAGAACGTCCCTGCAGAATTATTGCAATATATGACACCATGTTATGTGTAATCCTAACTCAAAATTATATAAATTTGTACCAAGAACAGAGGAGACATTTTCATCAACAAGCAACCTATACGTACACACACATATATTTTGTAAAATCTATTTTCACTCTGTTATCTAGTGTTACTTCTGGTCATATTTTATTTTTAGCTCACCCTTTCTTGATGGTCTAAATTTTGCTAGACTACAGTTAAAGGGTTTGCCCAATTTTATATCCTTTTAAACTGTTGGAAGTCAAATTGAATGAGTGCTATTATAGATGCGTGATCAAATCTGCCAGATTTTCTTGTTTATGCTCCAAAAAGCACTGGCTCCTAGAAAAACTCACTCTTCTGACGATCTGCCTTTCACAGATCTATCTATTAATGACAGTATTGGTAGGAGTCACCAGTCACAGTCTTTGAAGAGATGAAATCCTGTCTTCATATTGAAGATCCCCCATCATATTTCATGGTGCCAACACCATGCTTAGTGGCATAGATTTTGAAATGGTCCAACAGCTCAAGGCAGGGCATTCATGAGGTGTTACGTGCCATCATCAACAGAATTGTATTCAACTACAATATGTAGCCTCATGCCCTGACATATTCCTCGTTCTACTATTGCCATTAAGTCAGGTGCTCAACCTTGGTTCAATGAACAGTGCAAGAAGATTAAGATGCATGGGATCCACGGTGACTTGGTCGCATGGATTCAAAATTGGTTTGCCCATAGAAGGCAGAGGATAGTGGTGGAAGAGTATTTTTCTGGTTGAGTTCTGAGACTAGTGGTGCTCTACAAAGATCCGTACTGGGACATCTGCTGTTTGTGATATATATAAATGACTTGGATGAAAATGTAGATGGGTGGGTTAGTAAGTTTGCACATGGCACAAAGATCGATGGATAGTGTAGAAGGTTGCCATAGGATACAGCAGGATACAGGTTAACTATAGATATGGGCAGAGAAATGGCCAATGTCATTTAATGCTGGTAAGTGTGAGGTGCTGCACTTTGGGAGATCAAACGTTAAGGAAAAATATACGGTGAATGGCAGGACCCTGAACAGCGTTGATGTACAGAAGAATCTTGGGATTCAAATCCATAACTCCCTGAAAGTGGTCACTCAAGTAGATAGGGTGGTAAAGAAGGCATACGGCACACTTGCCTTTATTGGTTGGGGAATGGAGTACAAGAGTCAGGACATCATGTTGCAGCTTTATAAGACTTTGGTTAGGCCACACTTAAAGTATTGCATTCCACTCTGGTTGCTACACTACAGAAAGGATGTGGAGGCTTTTGAGAGGGTGCAGAAGAGACTTACCAGGATCCTGCCTGGTTTAGAAGGTATGACTTATAAGGAGAGGCTAGAGAAACTCAGGTTGTTTTCTCTGAAGCAGTGGAGGCTGAGGGGAGTTATGATAGAAGTCTATAAAATTATGAGATGCATAGATAGGGTTGATGGTCAGAATCTTTTTCTCAGAGTTGAAATGTTTGATACTGGAGGCGTGCATTTAAGGTGAGAGGGGAAAAGTTAAAAGGAGATGTGAGGGGCAAGTTTTTTACACAGAGAGTGGTAGGAGTCTGGAATGCACTGCCAGGGGTGGTGGTGGAGGCAGATATGATAGGGGTGTTTAAGGGACTTATACATAAGCACATGAATATGCAAGCAATGGAAAGATATGGACCAAGGGCAGCCAGAAGGGATTATTCTAATTTGGTATCATGTTTGGCACAACATCATGGGTCAAAGAGCCTATTCCTGTGCTGTACTGTTCTGTGTTCTAACACATGCCAGGAGCAGTACCAGGTATACCTACAAATGAGGTGTCAACCTGGTGAAGCTACAACACAGGAAAAATTGCATTCCAAACAGCATAAGCAGCAAATGACAGACCAAACTTAGCAATTCCACTGCCAACAGATCAAATCTAAACTGTGCAGTCTTGCAAAATCCATATAAATAAATACCTTACTGGTTCCACAAATATCCTGTCCTCAGCAATGGAGACACCAGCACATCAGTGCAGCAAAAACATTTGCAACAATCTTCAGCCAGAAGTGCTGCATGGCTGATCCATTTTGGCCTCCTGTGGGGGGGGGGGGGGGGGGGGGGGGGGGTGTTGGGGGGGGGTGGTTGCAGTGGTGCATCACAGATACTAATGTTTAGACAATTTAGTTTACTCTAAGTGGTATCAAACGATGGCTGAAGGTACTGGATACTGTAAATGCTATGGGTTCTGAAAATATTCCAGCCTGAAGTCATACACTCATTATAAATGTGTATCAGCTAAAACTAAAACTTTCTTGAGTCAGTCACAGTAATGGAACAGAGTATCTTAATATTATCGAAGTTGATTAACATAGCCATGTATCCACTTGCACAATTTGGTAGCCCATTGGTAGCCCACAATTTGAGCAAAGTATTCATATTTTTGCACAAGCTTTTCTTCAAGTTCGCAAAAGATGGACTGAATTTTCATTTGATGAGTCAATGTCTGATACAAATCAGTAAGCTGCTTTATTTCACAGTAAGGTGAACATGAAAAAATGGCAATTATGATTAGACTTATTCAGTCAGGATAACTTGTTTTCATCTAAGCATACACCATAAATAATGTCTTTCCCTCCATCACTGAACCTCTTTACTATCCCTAAACAACGTGGTGTTTAACTATCATCCTATATTTCTAACATGGTAGCACCTGAATAGCTTTACAGCTTTCCTATTCAAAACAATTGACTTACTTCACTGCTTTGGCTGGACCCGAACGCGTGCTCTTATCTTTGTCTCTTCTTTCGTTTGTTTATATTCTCAGTTGAAAATCTTGGCTTGCAGAGATTCTTTCAAGTGCCCAGGATCAGGGATTTCCCAATACAATGGGCTGTTCTTGTTTCATATCTTCTCACTTCTTCTTCTGAAAATAGTGCTGAACAGAAGGAAAGACAGACTGTTCAACAGTCTGAAAGATTGCTATGTGAACTTTTCTTCCTTTGTCATTTTCCCATCAGCTGACAGGATAGTTAATTTTCTATGCTTGGAGAATTTTATGGGTTTTTGCAATAATAAAGTGGAAGGCCATCTCTATACATTAGATGCCAAGCCAGAGTTCAAAACAACAGCTGTGATCACAACTTTACATTGGTAAACTAAAAGCTTCGACTAAACATCTGAGATAACATAGTGTGGAGCTGGAGGAGCACAGCAGGCCAGGCAGCATCAGTGGAGCAGGAAAGTTAACGTTTCGGGTCAGGACCCTTTTTCTGAAGAAGGGTCCCGACCCGAAACGTCAACTTTCCAGCTCCTCTGACGCTGCCTGGCCTGTTGTGCTCCTCCAGCTCCACACTGTGTTATCTG
>NC_063336.1:44179706-44196317 GCF_021869965.1 Rhincodon typus
ATCTGTACTCCAACATAGGCAGTTCTTACTATTTCTAAACATCTAATACGTCTTTGGCTGATGATCAGTGACCAGGACACTCATCAGCCTGGAATTTCTGGAGTGGGACATTTCATTGCAAATCCTGTTTGTTACACTTCCTTCACCTTTTGGTTCAAAAAAGATACTAGCCAAAAAATTGCTGGAAGTACAAAATGTTAATTGAGTGACAAAGGCAACAGGATATTCATGAAAAATGAGACAACATAAGATTAGCTAATGGAATTTAAGATTGCCAATTAATAAGAGGAAGACAGAAAAGAATGACGAATTGGACTGTGGATATTCAATTTCCAATTTGTCCAACTTTCCAACTGGTTTGAAGGTTGATAAATCCCCTAGACTAGAGGAGCTTCACCTCAGAGGAGGTGACTAAAAAGAGTGAATGCATTGGTAGTTACCTTTTAAAGTTCTACAGATTTTGGAAAGGTTCTGCAGACTGGAAAGTAGCAAATCTACCACCATTACTTAAAAATGGAGGCAGAAGAAGAATGGATAACTACAACTCTGATTGTTTGATGTCAGTAGAAGGGGATATGTTAATATCTACTAGAAAAGATATGATAACTGGATATTTAGAAAATAATTATAAAATTGAGAAGAATCCACATGGATTAATGAAAGCAAAATTAGGTTTGACAAATCTGTTGGAGTTTTTGGGAATATTAAGTGTAGCATTGACAAGGGAGAACCAGTCAATATGGTGTATTTGATTTTTAGACTGCTTTTGATAATGCCCAACACAGGAAGTTAGTAAATAAAACTAGACCATATGGGAGTGGACCACATCGTGAAGTGAGACTTGGTTAACAGTAAAGTAGAGATTGTTATTAAAAA
This sequence comes from Rhincodon typus, assembly GCF_021869965.1. Taxonomy (NCBI): domain Eukaryota; kingdom Metazoa; phylum Chordata; class Chondrichthyes; order Orectolobiformes; family Rhincodontidae; genus Rhincodon; species Rhincodon typus. The sequence goes on from NC_063336.1 coordinate 44,180,583, forward strand.
ATTCATTCTCGGAATGACAGGCTTTTACTAGTGTACTGCAAAACTGCAAAAAACAGTGAATTATACCAAACTGGGTGGGAAAATAACTTGTGAAGAGTTTGCAAGGAGGCTTCAAGAGGACTGGGACAGGCTAAATGAACAGCCTGGAACAAGGCAGATTGAATATAATGTAAGTGTAGATAAAATACACAGAGGCTGAATATTTCCTAAATGGTGAATGGTGGGGAAGTGATGTCATCCAAAAGGACCTGGGTATCCTTGTTCATGAATCACTAAAAATTGCATGAGGGTGGAGCAAGTAATTAAGAGAGCAAAAAACATATTAGTCTTCACTGAAAGGGGATTTGAGTACATAACTAAAGATGTTTTGTTGCTGTTGTATAGAGCTCTGCTGACACTGGAGTATTATTTATGGCTTTGCATCCCTTATTTTGGGAGGTACATTCTTGCCAAAAAGGACGTTTCACTATTATAATTTCACTACTTTAATCCCTGGAATGATGTTTCACTAATTGAAAGGGATGTTGCTAGTTTAATCCATGGAATGGTGGGATTGTTTAATGAGGAGAGATTGGGAAGATGGAATCTATATTCCCTGGACTTTTGAAGAATGAGGTGTAACCGCATTGAAATTTACAAAATTCTTACAGGGTGTGGCAAAGGGGAGATAGATAGATGTTTCTCCCGACTGATAAGCCTAGAACTAGGGGACATAATCATGAACTCAGCATAGGGTTTAGGAAAATTAAGAAAGAGATGAGGAGGAATCCCTTCACTCAGAGAGTAATGAGTCTTTGCAACTGTCAGAGGATATGGACTTAGTGCAGGAAAATTACTTTGAAGTAGATAATTAGCCACAATCTAATTGAATGATGTATCAGACTTAATGGGCTGAATGGTTGACACCTGTTCCTATATTATGATCTGGGAGTGTTAAGGAGACTGGTTTGAGCAGGGCATTCAGGAGGGAATTACCTGTAAAAGAATAATGTAAAAAATAATTGGAGGAGGTGAGGGAGCGGCACTTGGTGAATAGCTCATTCAGAGAGCTGACACATACACAGTGGGTTGAATGGCTTCTTTCTGCACTGTGACACGTGTGTTTTTGTGAATTTAACATTCCCTAAGTATCTCAGTTCACGGACTTAAAAATGTAATGGGTTAATGGAAGACATGACATGTCCTGGGATAACAGAAGTAATTCAAAGAATATACCTGCTCCATTAGTCTTACTGTTCCCAATACAATCAGTAGGATGCAATAAACTCTACTAATTGCATTCAAAAAACAGTGCTGCAATAATAAAAAAGTGCAACATAAGCCTAACTGAAACATGCTAAATGCATGAAGTTGAGCACAATAGCATTGTTTACTTTTATATAAGAACGCATGTATTTGTATTTTAACAGATAGTTACATTTTGATCAAGTTGTTTGCAGTTCTCATGATTCCATCAGATCTAAGGCAGAAAATTGGAAGAACCTCACAATGAATTAAACTGTTGGAATATTTAGGCATAAACAGTGATAATTCTGCTTTCCTATATTCTAATTAGGAGATAATCACTGAGGAGTCATATATCCATTAGAAAGTTTAAATTATAAAATAGGAAACAAAGGCAAATATCAGAATAATCATTGTGTCAAAATCCTCAATAGTGATAATTATTGCCATTACGTTCATAAATAAATTGAATGTTTTTTCTCAAATTAAAATAAGAAATATTAGGTTCTGACAAAAGGTCATTGACCTGAAACCTGATTACTACCTTCCTATCACCATAGATGCTGCTTGATTCACTGGGCATTTCTAGCATTTTCTGTTTTTATTTCATATATCAAATATCTGTAGTATTATTATTTTTGTTTTAAAAAATTACTAATACTATATGGTGAAATTTGTATGAAGGTCATTGGTAAGTTTCACTAACAGCTATATGAGAGCCTAGTTAAAATTTTATCCAAGGATACACAGGGGAATCTAGTTAAAATTCTAAAGTCAACACTTCAAGTTAATATATCAGGGTTTTTATAATTCTGCAACAACATTGATACTGATTCAATAGTGGTTTAACAAAATTATATCTTCCATTTATCAGGAGCGAAGGAGGCAATAAGCAACCCTCATAGTGATTAAGTGCCAGAAATAAAGTCCACAGGATAGAATCAAAGTGTAGGAGCTACATTTATCCCCTGGGCAGACCAGATAAACAGAATTTATCACTATTAGAGCACGTGGAGAGCCCAGCTCTCTCCAGTGATATCAGCCATTCAGTTCAGGGTGAATAGATAAAGATTCAATTGTAATATAAGATTTGCTAAGAAATATAAGGGAATATGTATCTGTTTTCATGGACCTTGGAAGGTAATGGAATCGTACAGGATGTACTGTGGTACAACCCTTAATGATAGTCATGCTGCATAATATTTGGTCACATGATTGTTTCTGCTGACTCTATCACTCCAGGATTTATTTTGTACTTAACACCAGAATTGTTCTAAATTTGGTGCTTGTTAAAAAAAAATTCCTTATCACAAAGCAAATGATATTAACTAATGGAATGTAATTCTACCTGCTGCTATTGATTGTGATCCATTTGATTTAGTTTTTGTGGCTATGTTTAAATCTGTTAACTATTCATAAAACTCCCAGATGATAAGAATAATAAAAAAAACATGGAATAGCATGTTAACTTACTCAGATGTTGAATATTTTACAAAGGATCTCTCAATAGTCTGCTACAATTTCAATACCAAGAACCATGGAAACCCAGGAGAAACAGTACAAATATTGTTTATACTGGCAAGAATTTGATGAAAAAGTAAAGACATCTGAATGTCACACCCAGTTATTAATGTTCAAAATGGGTTAGCAAGTTGTGATCAGGAAGACCTTATACGTGAATTGCGAATCATGAGTTGCTGACTGATTTGCCCAACTCTGCCATTATCCTACAACAATGGTATCTTATGCTTGACCATCCCAAGGTTTTTATGATATTATTTGCATTTGAACATTAATTGCCATTAAATTTTTGACAAGAAGCTAACCTAGCAATCAGCAGTATATGTACACAGTTCACAATGTGGTAATTTAAATGACGTCCAATCAACATTTCGTGCTTAATACTGAGCAGTAAAAAGTATGCAGTCTTATTGTTTTAAATAGAAAATTGTCATTGGAGATGTTCTCTTTTCTCATTCCTGTATTCCATAGTTTTTCATTCTCTGTCTTACACTATGTAATTTTGAACCTTATTTCACCCACTTTCAAACTAACTCATGTCTTTTATACACCTTCCATTAGCAGAGATCCATGCACCTTGGTAGGTCCAGCATCCCAGGCAGAGAAGGGGTCAGATAGTGAGGCACAGGGGCAAGAGGTTAAAAACATGAGAGAAATTGAACTATTGACCGTTGCAGGCAATGTGTGGTCATCTACTTCTCTTGGACAAGGTCTGCTTTGAGCAGGTTACTGATGTCTGTGACTACCAATATGAGAGCCTGAGCTTTCTGAATCACTTTTGCGTGGATATGTTGAGAACGTTGACACTTGACTTATGGGGCAACAGGTATCCAGGGAGCTTCCATGACACCTTCATCATTTGGTGGACTCAGGTACTGCATCCTGTACTCAGCAACTGGCTCTTTGAAGATAAAAGGTGACTTGATTGAAACATATGGAATCCGAAAGGGTCACATTATATCTGGAAATTTCCTCTTTACCATGGCTGTTCAATCTCTCAACACCTCCATACCCACCAGGATGTTCTGAGGCTTCTGCTTTTTCCTTGCACAGAGGAGAAACAAATTTCTATCAAATGTGTCCTCCTCTGCCTGGCTGCACTTGTGTTCTTACTGAACAACTTTTCCTTTAATTCATCTCACTTCCTCAAATAAAAAGTGTTGCTATATTTACTTGCCTGGGTACCAAATATGCCTAACATTTTGTAGGATATGTAAAACCTTTCCTTGTTTCAAACCTAATCAGGTCCCCTCCCTCAACTTTTTTTTCGGTACATCAATGATTGTATTGTTTTTGTATCCTGCTTTCATTTGAATTGAAATTGAATTCATCAACTTTGGTTCAGATTTCTACACTTCTCTCCATTTCATACAGTCCATCTCTGATTGTTGCCTTCCCTCCCTTAACATCTCTGACACCACTTTAAACCAAATAATAGGAAATACAAACATGCAAACAAGAAGCAGCAAAGGCTTTTCAGCCCTTTGAGCCTGCCCCACCTTTTAATAATTTAATGAATGGTATGGATGTAATCTCAAATCCATGTTCCTGTCTACACTAATAATGTTTCATCCCCTTGTTTAACAAAATTAATCCACCCTGCCTTAAAAATATTCAAGGTTTTACCACCTCATCAGGAAGACAGTTCCAAAGACTCACAACTCTCTGAGAGAAAGACATTTATATCAACTCTGTTTTAATTGGGAAACCACCCATTTTTAGACAATAATGTCTAGTCCTTGACGCTCCCATATAAGGAAACATTCCCTCCAAATAAAATGTGTCAAGTCCCTTTAGGATGCTATATGTTTCAATAAAATCACCTCTTGCGTTTCTAAACTCCAGGGTACAGGCCTAGTTTGTCCAACTTTTGCACATAAAACAATCAGTCCATTCCAGGTACTAGTCTAGTAAACCTTCTCTGAACTGCTTTCAACATATTTCCTTGAATGAAGTGACTAATACTGTACACAGTACTCCAGATTTGGCCTCACCAGTGCCCTTTATTTCTTAAGCATGACTTTCCGACTTCTGTAGTCAAATGACCTTACAATAAATTATAACATTATATTTTCTCATGTTATTCTCCATTTTCCAGGTCTTTACTCACTCACTTAAACCATCTATATCTTCTTGTAGTCTTCTTACCACATTATACTTTCCTATGCTTCTTTGTGCCATCAGTCAATTTAACGAAATACCTTCAGTTCATTGATCCAAATCATTGCTACAAACTGTGAACAGTTGAGATCGCAGTATTGATCCCTGTGGTGCACTACTTGTTGCATCCTGTCAATCTGAAAATGACTTATTTATGCCTACTGTCTGTTTCCTGGTGGCCAGCCAACCTCAACTTTATCCCTGTCATTTCCAAATAAGCACCAGCTGCAAGTGCTACTGCCCAGTGGGTGAATGCTATTTCATCCCTGCTATGTACTCCTGGATGCAACAGAATTCAAATTTGTAAAATCTTAGCAAAAATGTTAGCTGGTTCCAATGTTAGCTGATGCTTTCAGTGATTCCCTCTCCTTAGGTACTGTTCCCCTGGACATTCAGATCTGCCATCCTTGTCCATTTCCTGAAACAAAACTGTTTCCTACTATCTAATTGCACTATGCACTATTACTAGGATAACCTATTTCCAGTTTCAGACATCACACAACTCTGCCCTTACCTCAGCTTATCTTTTGATGAAACCCTCATCTATGCCTCTGTTAACTCTCGACTTGACTATTTCAATGCACTAATGTCACTCCTTACAGACCAGTCAGCTTTACCTCAGAGAAAAGGAAAATGGGCTTTATTTTGGTGTTTCAGATTCTCGAGAGAGACCTGAACATAGAATGTTCAGGCACAGAAGTGATAGGGCTTGATGCCCCCTGTTAAATAAAAACAGAACATGCTGGGGAAACTCCACAGGGTCTGGCAGCATTTGTAGAGAGAGAAAAGGAGAGTTAACGCTTGAAGTCCAGTGACCCTTCTTTAGGCTGAACTCGAAAGTTTAACTCTGTGTTTCTCCCTGTAGATTCTGCCAGACCTGCTGAGTTTCTCCAGCATTTTCTGTTTTTGTTTCAGATTGCCAGCATCAACAATTCTTTACCCCCTGTTAAATGGCTGTGTGTCAAACTGGTCTGATAATGCCCTGTAGGATGTTTTATTATGTTAATGTGCTTAAATTCAAGTTATAATTGAGCTTTTATACTTATTTTAACGAGCAATTCCAAGCATAAATCGATGTTAACAAGGAAAGATTGGGAAATAATAGGTAAGCTTATAGATGATTGGGATTGTGACATTTAGGGATTGTGTCTTTTTTAAAGATCATGATATATTTCAAAAACACTCAATAACCCCTTTTTATTAGCTCTCAGCCCCCATATTTCCATATGAAATGCATTCTTTCTTGCATTCTATTATGAGGATAATTATTAATTACAATGTCATGCTAACTCCTTTGATGAGACAAATGTTGACATGTGACATAATAAAGCTATAAATTTTCAAAGTGAATCTTTTTTACATACACACACACACCTTCAATGGTGAGTTATAAAGTCTTTGTCACTTGCGAAAATTTCATTCTTCCTGGTTGTACATTGAATACTCATTCTTGGTCAATAAACTGCAAGAAACCCCCAAGGCTTTGGCAGATGAAATTTGGAGTTCCTTTATTAGATACTGCCTGTGAATTAGGAAAACAATACTAATGCATTTCAATCAAAGCGCTCTCAGCATTAGTGTACGATCTTCGCATGTTCTCAAGTTGTTAACCATCTGCCCTATGGAAGCAAAGAAAGAATAATTAGCCATTTACAAGAAATAAAAGTATACTTTCAAGTTTAATTTGTTCAAAAGCTGACAGTATGCTTTAAAAAGTTAGGTAACTTGCACCATTAAAATCTTGTGTCTGTTAGCGAGAATGTGTGAATGTTTTTCAAAGAGGTTAGTTAATGGGCTGAATCTTATGTTTTTATTGTTAAGTGCAAGTTGTGTTGTATTTGTGGGAGGGATTCTCTTCATGAGGCTGAGTAAGTTTTCTTGCCAAATCTTTTTCAAAATCGCTGCATTAATTGCACACTGTGCCCCTATGGTGGGCATCACATCCAATTTTTGCCCCATCTTACGACATGCCATTCCCTAACAACTTGCCACTCATTGGACACCCTGGAAATAACCAGCATCCCTGGTTCAGGCCCCATCTATAAACGGCAGTTTTCCTCCCAGATGATACTGTCAGTATGGAGCTGCAGTGCCTGGCTGCTGACATTTGCCCTGGAAATGGCAGTCAGGGGGACATTGATGCCCTGCTTTGAGGGCAGGATCCTAGAACTCCTGCTGGATGGGGTGATGCACAAGCAGGAATTCCTCTTCTCCCTAGAATGAGGAGTGGAGACCATGCCAGCCTGGTCCAAGGTTGCCACCCAGGCTAAAGCAATCTCAGTTGCCTGAAGGAATGTCAACGACCTACTTCACTCTGTTATTGTAAGTGCACCAACTTCTCTCCGATACCTCATACTCACTGTACCTCTGCTAATGCAGTCACATTTCACCAAGGCTCATGCTCTTTCACTCTCAGTACTGCCTGCAATATCTTACCCACTCATCCTCACCCAGCCCAACCTGCAAAATCACTAACTCTGTATGTCTTCTGTATTGCCTAATCACTTGTCCAGGGCACCTCCCCACCTGACCGAAACTTATAGTCATGCCACCTACTTTCATCTTCAATAAAACCTGCATCTCTCATTCCCACAATGAGGCAGAAAGGATCAATACAGGCAGTGTGCTACCTGCCATTCAGTTCATCAGCCCTTATGAGGACGAGATCCTGATTCTGGCTGCCCTGAACAGGCCCTGGGCTGGTTTTGAAGGCTGCCTTTGATTTACTGTGCTGGGATCCCCTGAGTGAAGGCTATCCTCCTTGACTTGACTGAGGCTTATTGACAACTATGACAGCATTCTTGACTGGTGTCCCTGCCTGAGAGGCAACACACAAAAGGGCAAGGCAATGCAAGGCCGAGATGCTGTGAGAATGTAGGGAGGCTCAGATAGAGTGAATGCTATTACAGTGAGCAAACAGGCCCCAGAGATGTATCCTGGTCCAGTCCATGAGCTGAAGGTATGTCCTGAGCATACAGTATCCCTTCTACAGCATGAGAATATGAACTGCTGTACAGCTGAGGAACAGCATTGAAATGTAGAAGCATCCTTTAAGTAGATCAGAGATGTGCCAAGAACCAGCATGTGTCGATTATGGGCATGTGTGACTGGTGCCTATGGATTGTGCCCTGAGATGCTGGTGCTCAGTGTTCAATATGGGCAAGCTTGGAGCAAGTGACAAGCTCCACTGGTCAAGCACATACTCTGCTTTTGGTGTTGGGTTTACCTGATGTCTAGTTTGTTGAACGATTTGGCAAGATCACAATGAGGGTGTTGATGAACAGGCTGGAACTTTTTTCCCTGGAACATTGGAGGCTGAGGGGTGACGTTTTGGAGGTTGATAAAATCAAGAGGGGTACGGATAGGGTTAATATCCAAAGTGTTTTTCCCAGGGAAAGGGAGTCTAAAACTAGAGGGAATTGGTTTAAGGTGAGACGGGAAAGATTTAAAAGAGACCTGAGGGATAGCTTTTTCACGCAGAGGGTGGTGAGTGCATGGAACAAGCTGCCAGAGGAAGTAGTGGAGGCAGGTACAATAACAACATTTAAAAGGCATCTAGCTAAGTCCATGAATAGGAAGGGTTTAGAGGGACATGGGCCAAATGCTGGCAAATGGGACTAGATTTATTTGGGATATCTGGTCGGCACAGATGAGTTGGACTGAAGGGTCTGTTTCTGTGCTGTATGATCCTATGACTAGGTGAATTGAACTGTCAACAAGAACGTTGACAAGGATTAATCACTGTCAATTGGCAAATGATCAGTGCCCAGTGAGAATCTTGGCACACTGCTTGTGAAAGTGTGAAAGATGTGAGATGTTCTCACTATCATGATGTTTCTTTCTAGGCTTCTTGCCTGATTCTTCCACATACCTCACCACAGGCCAAGTTGCTCAGATACATTTAAGATTGTGCCCAGTCGTCCAGTGTTTTTGAATAGTCAGAAAATGAACAGCAGTTTATCTGCCAATATTTGAAAATCAAAGACCACATAAAGAAGATGAATTTTTTTACACCAGTTTGTTCTCACGTGAAGTGCTTTGGTCAAAAACAGATTGCTAGTTGAACTAAGGTAGTCATCCAGCTAGGCAGAGACAGGAGAAATAATCATGGAGAATAAGGAAATAGCAAGAACATTGAGGAAGTATTTTGAGATTTCACAGAAGAAGGAATGAATTACATACCAGAAATAGAAGTTTACCAAGGGGCTAACAAAAGTGTGGAACATAAAGTAATTAATATCGGAAGACAAAAAAAAAATCAGTAATATAAGCTTAGTGACATGAGGTTTGGAAATGCAAGCTGAGAGCACACACAGAGGCAGGTATAAACAGATTAACTGAATGGGCAACAAGTTGGTGCATGGAGTTTAATATGAATAAGTTTGAGATTATTCACATTGGTAATAAAACTAAACAGGAGAAAACTTTCTAAATGGTGTGAAACTCCTAAACATTGAAGTTCATGGGGACTTGGTTGTATGAGTACAAGGAACACAGAAATTCAGCATGAAGGTACAGCAAGCAATTAGTAGGGGAAATTACATGTTGGTCTGCAAGTGAACTATAGAGTACCAGAACAAAGAAGACTTTCCCCAATTGTGCAGGGTTTTGGGGAAACCATTTTTGGAGTACTATTCACAGTATTGCTTTCCATATTAAGGAATAGATTTATTTGCACTGAAGGTGGTGACAGTGAAGACTCACTTATCTTGGTTCCGGGGCTGAGGGTATTGTACTACTATGAAAGACTGTATAAATTTGTGCTGACCTCTCTAGAATTTCGAAGAATGAGAGATGAGCTAACTGAAAAATACAAGATCTTGAATAGGTATGATAGTGTGGACACAAACTGGTTGCATCAGCTGGCTGGGTAATCTAGAACACAAGAGCACATTCAGAAGATAAGGGATTGATCATTTTGGACCGTAAGCAAGAGAATCTTTTTTCATTCGCAAGATTATAAATCTTTAGAATTCTCTAAACCACGAGCATTCTAAATACTCTATTTCTGAATGCATTGAAATAATAGGTCTTTAGGGAAGCATGGAAAATGGGAGGTGGCTGTGAAAGGAGAGTTGAGACATTTGTTCTTTTTTGATATATTAATTCAAACGGTACCATTCTAATGACAATTAAATTAATTTAATAAAGTATGAGGGCGTTCATCAAAACGTTATTGAAGTCAAGATCAAAAAATAAATTTTAAGTGACTACGTTAATAAATGTAGCGTCTCGCTGAATGGAGCCTGATTACTCGATTTGTTAACCGCTTCAGAATGCTTGCTTGGAGCAGTGTGTCTCCGAAAATTTACTGTCATATACTGTGTTTGACATGACGTTTTGTTTCTAACTTCATCATATACAAAATGTTATTTTGCAATTGCTAAGAACAACATGCTAGCTTATTTTCTTGCTTGGGTACGTGATTTCACTTGTATATAAGGGGTAATTTTCAAACCTCACACTCCCAGCAAGAAACCTTGCCTGCTGACAACGAATATCGAAATTCAGGAGCACGCTGTGGATGATTTTCTAAATACATGGTCACAAAATCATATGCAGCACTGTTTGAATGTCCAATATTCCTTCTCAGCAGCTCACACTTAGAACATTATAACTTCAGTGTCTGCACAGTTTTCTGAAGGTTTAGTAAAACATCACATGCTGTTTAACATTGAATTCTGATCCAAACCGGAGCACTTGGATATGTCAAAAAAAAGCATTCTTTTCAAACCTATGAAAACTACCTGTAGCAATCAAATTACTCACAGGCTCATACTCCCTGACTTGGGTGATTTTATTTTCCAGTAATACACTACAATGGGCGGCATGACTCACTGCGCCAGGGACCTGGGTTGGATTCTTAACCCTCCGTGACTGTCTGTGTGGAGTGTGAACTTTCTCCTCGTGTCTGGGCAGGTTTCCGTCCGAAGATGTGCAAGGATTGACCACACGAAATTGCCTATTGTATTCAGGGGTGTGTAGCACACAGCAAAATATGTGTGATGGCTACTCAAAAAATACTTTATGTCCTCCTACAAAAATGGGTGAAATATAAGAATTTGAAACATGCAATAGTCTTCAAACTGTTAGATTGAATTGCTGGGTAGATTATGTGGTGTTTATTTTAATTTACTTTTGATGAATTTTCGGCATGGTGGCTCGATAGTTAACACTGCTACCCGACTGTCCCAGGGACCTGGGTTTGATTCAGGCTTGGTGACTGTGGGGAGTTTGTATGTTTGCCTTGTGTCTGCATGGGTTTCGTCTGGGTGCTTTGGTTTCCTTCCGCAATTCAAAATGTGCAGATTAGATGGATTGACTGTGCTAAATTGCCCATAGTGTGAAAGTTAGGTGGATTAGTCATGGGGAATGCAGAGTTATGGGGTGGGTCTGAGTGGGATCCTCTTTGGGGAGGTTGATGTGGACTTGATGGGCCTAATGGCCTGCTTCCACACTGTAGGGATTTTATGATGTGTACCTTGTTTGTAATAGAGAAGACATTACCATTTAAAATTTACAATCGTATCTATTTCAATATTAAACAAACTGATTCCAAGGATGGGTCAAAACATTAACTCTGATTTCTCTTCTCAGATGCTGCCAGACCTGCTGAGCGTTTCTGGCAATTTCTGTTTTTGTTTCCGGTTACAGTATCCACAGTTTTTTCAGTTTTTATTGAATAATTTAAAAAAAAATCCACTTTTTATCTGTTGCAATGTAATAAAAGTTTTACTGCAAATGAAATTTCATTAACTAATTTTAGGTATAGTTAATTTGTGAGAAATTAAAATGCTGCAAGATTGACCAGCTCTATGACAATGATGATGAGCATCTTTTCCCTTACTCCTTGCATTTTCAGTGTTTCTAGTAAGCAAAGTTAACCCCCTGCGACAACTAGTAGAATATTGGCATGCCAGCCTGTGCAATACAATCTGAATTTTTGCATTTCTCTTGTCTTCCTGCCAAGCTACATTATACAGTCTGCTGGTTGATGATTGGCTTATCCCTGCATACAATTGTCTTGCAATTAGTGTGAGTTGAACACGAGAGATACAGTTGGCAGATACCACAGCGACACTTAATAGCAACCAATAACATGTTGCAGGAAGATTTCAAGTCTCCAGCCTCCTTTAAGCACTGTACATGATTCTTCCCCTTTGTTAGGATGCAGATGGTTTTGACAAGCACAATGTCTTTGCACACAATGTATGACATAATATATCCATTCCCTGGGAGATAATTTTGCATTGAACTAACAAAGCACTATGCATTAACTTTGTTTCCTTTTCAACAATTGTAATTTTTCCTGATTTTACAATATACAATGCTTTCTAGAACATTTATTAATTATTTACATAAATGATGTCTAGTTAGTCTTCCATCAGGAGGATTTTGAATTATATTGAGGAAGGAATGCACTCACTGTAGGGGTATAGATAAAAAAAGACCGACAAACAACATCTGATATGTAATCTGTCCAAACCTGAGTGAGGAACTTCACTCAGCAGAAATGCACATCAGAAATCAAGGAATGTGCCACCTCTGAACTTCAAAACCATTGCTTTCAATTTTTGGAAAATTATTCACAATATGCACCTGCATTTCCGCTGATCAAAGCTCACTGCAAGATGAATCAAGTCAGAAATGACTTAGCTAGCATAAAGGAACATTCTCGTGCAGTAAATTAATTGAATCCCTACAATGGAGAAGCAGGCCATTTGGCCCATTGGGCCCACACTGATCCCTTGAAGATTATCCAACCCAGACCCACACCAGCCCTGTATCCTTGCATTTCCCATAGCCACTCCACTTAGCCTGCACATCTTTGGACTGTAGGAGGAAATTGGAGCACCCAGAGGGGGCCCATGTAGACATGGGGAGAACATGCAAACTCTGCATAGAGAGTTGCCTGAGGGTGGAATTGAACCAGGGTGCCTTGTGCTGTGAAACAGCAGTGCTAACCACGGACACACCGTGCTGCCCCATTATCCTACAATATAATTGATCTACCAGGATGATTAACAGAACAGCAATGTAATCTATATCATAATGAAGCATCTAGTTTTCATTTCACTCCTAGTTTGAATACAAGCTAAGATTAAGGATAAGGCATTTCTAAGGTTCACAGTGGAACAGTGACAGGATCTGTTGCTGTGCAAATGTTTTGTTGTGTTTCGCAAGGCAATACAGCAGCAGTGGTCTCCAAAGGATTTACTCCTGGATTTTGAGTTGGTTAGTACCTAAAAGAAAACGCTTAAAATCTAGGGTGAGCCTTCGTCAGAAATAGTAAAGTCAGATTCTAATGCTTTCTTCAGTCGTCTCACGTGTACAGACCCAAGATTTACTTGTGTGATGACAATAACCAGACAGAGTAACACATGAACAGGAGCAGGCCATTCAGCCCCTCCAGCCTGTTCTGCCATTCAATGAGATCATGGTTGAATTATGGCCTAATGCCATATACTGACCTTTGGCTCATACCCCCGTTTGCGTGTGTGTATGTGTATACGCTGGAGGAGAAGGCCACATGGGAGGTGGTGAGCTGAATTGAGCAGGAATCTAAAATTCAGCTTCTGAATAGTGGGATAAACTAAGCTATAAAGTTTAGGGAAGTTTGATAACGGGTTAAACTTCTCAATGACAGGCATTGGGAAGCCCTCAGGCATCCAAGTTCAGGTCATGTGTGCTAATGAAAAGGCAATCTTGCCAGCATTAACTTCTTCCCACTGAAGGTATTTCTGAGTGAACAATACGTGCCTTCAGATTCCCATCGCACATCAGTGATGTGAAGAAGGTGAAGTAGACAGCTTGCAGGAGTTTGACTGAGTACAAAGATCTGAGTAATGAGATAGTGAGTGTGCTCGGCTGGAGGAGGTCTGAGGGTGACAGGGCAGGGAAGCTGGCTGAGGGACAGATGGAGTCCAGGCCAAAGAGGCTGATTCAGGATGGATTGGATCTGGGTCAGGGAGGGAAGGTGACTGTGCAGAAGCACAGACTTGGGAGGAAAAAGTCTTAAGTCATGGGCATTCAGATCTCTGAATGGCTAAGTGAGAGGTTTTCCAGACACATTTGGTGGGACAGAAATGGTCCAGAAGGGCAGGATCAGTGCTTTCTATGGTGGTGCCCTGGGGGTGCTCGGATGCAAGGTACAGTCAAAGTGTAAGGGAATAGTCAATATGGTAGGGTGAAGGATGTGTAGTGGATGATAACATGGGGACAGTGGTGAGGGAAACAGAGAAAGCAGATGGCATAGGTAATGGAAGGATCAAGGTCAGAGTGGGCGTTGTAAGGGTATAGGTTCAGAGGACATGAAAGGCATATGGAGGATGAAGTTTATAAGGTCAAGGACTGCAGGGGGAGGTTCAAGGGTAACTGAGGAGAAAGGAATATATTTTTTGGATGTGGGCCAAGGGTGATGAGGATAAGGTACTGGGTGACTGGAGAAGGGTAGATGGTGATAGAGTCTGTTTCAAAAGTGATGTGCACCATTTTGTTAGCATGAAGGTCCCCAGTTACTGGTCTTGGCTGATAGGAGGATGAGTAGATGCTATCTGGGGTCAACATCAGGTGCCAACCTCTGGATGACGAATGAAGCTCAGCCATGAAGTGAAGCTGCATGGTCAGAGCTTCCAATTCCAATGTCAACATTCCAAGTCTTCATGCACATGGCTGGATCAACAGGAGGGATCTCAGCAATGATTGTCCAGGATAGGATTGATTAACTTGAGGTGGGTAGAGGTCAAGGTTTGTCTGATGATAACCATGTGGCTTTCCATTGGGCAGAAGTGCTCAGGACATGGGGGAGGACATCAAGGAATATGCTGACTAGATGGATGCTGAAATTTTGTTCATAAATCACCTCGGGCAGACAACCCAGCACATCTGACAGCAGTATTACAGCTGCAGAGAAACTGTTGGAGAGGGCCCCAAAACCAAGCAGGACAGCTGCTAGAACCTTAACAGGGAAAAACAATGGATAGTCAAGCAATGCAGGATGCTGGCAACCAGGTGCCTGTGCAACAGTAAGCATTGATTGACATGCAACTACCGGTATTTATCCTGGAGGTAATGCCGGAGCAGCTTGGAATGTCACAGAATGTAGTAGTTCACATATGCCAGCTGTTCGATGCAGACCTGGACATGTCCAGTAGGGTTGGGAGGCAATCCAATGTGGCAATGTTAAAAGTGCAAGTGACATTGAATTGCTTCTCCACTGGGACATGTCAGAAATATGTCTGCCACGCACAAATGTATTTGGAAGGTGATAGATGTTCTCTTCAGAAGAGCAAATAATTTCGTAAAATTCAGGGCACAGCCCGTGTATCAAGCAACCAGAGCAGTGGGATTTGCTGCAATTGCAGGATTCCCACAAGCGTAAGGGGCAACTGACTGCACACAAATGGCACTGCAAGCTCCCTGGGATCAGCTGACTGCATTCTTTAACAGAAAGGCATTCCAGTCTCTGAATACACAGCTGATCTGTGATGGTAGAAAATAAATCCGTCAGTTGTATGCAAACTAGTCAGGGAGCTCTCACAATGTGTACGTCGTGAACAACTTGCAGATGCCACCAAGTGTTTGCTCTAATTCTTCAAATGGAGGACTGACAGGGGATAAACCCAGAGGACCTGGTTGATGACACCAGTGTGAATCCTGCAAAGTGACACCGAGGAGATGTTCAATGCACTCACACTTCAGTGAGGTGTCAGACCAGACACCTAAAAACGAGGAACAAAAACAAAGTTGCTGGAAAAGCTCAGCAGGTCGGGCAGCATCTGTGAAGGGAAAAACAGAGTCAACATTTTAGGTCTGGTAACCCTTCCTCAG
>NC_063336.1:44196717-44277976 GCF_021869965.1 Rhincodon typus
CTGTTTTTCCCTTCACAGATGCTGCCAGACCTGCTGAGCTTTTCCAGCAACTTTGTTTTTGTTTCTGATTTACAGCATCCGCAGTTCTTTCAGTTTTTACCTGAAAACAAGGTTCTTCAGCTTGGACTGCTCAAGTAGAGTGTTTCAATATTCAATAGGGAGAGCCTCCAGGATTACTATAGCTTGCTAGGTCTGACATAGTTTTGTGCAGCAAAGGGGAAGTCATTTTTAGAAGGTGAGACAGGAGAGCCAGATGTCTCCTTGGCTGAGCAGGAACAGAAGGATGATGCTGACGAAAGATTAGATATTATGGATGCAGTGGCAGAGGCAGGCTAATTTTGTGGTGCAGCAGACAAGCCGATGATAATTTAATTACCACCTGATTCCAGCCTGAATAAAGCACCGCTACTTTTATATTACACCGTGAACTATAATCCTCTTGTTTGTTCTTATGTTCTGGTGCACAAAACTGCACAAAATGTGCTGCACAAACAACACTGCAAAGTCAGTGCCAACAAGAGTGCAGCATTACCTGCACATCCCTCTGACCTCTGCCACCTGGAAGGAGAAACGTTGCAGGCCTGTGGCACAAGCAAGCCCATATTCTTGCAGCATTGAAAGCCATATGCATTGTCAATTCGGCAGGGATGCAATTATGTCTTGCTGATACATTCTCCCAATAGAGGCAATATTGTATCAAGAATTCTGCCACGTAGACACCAGCAGAACAAACAATGGCTCACAGCAGCTTCGCTCAAACAGCAGAGGGAAAAGAATTAGGTGAACACCACCCAGCGGATTTCCAGATAAATGTTATAAGGATGCAACTCTACAATTGATGCCGAAGATTCAATGCGACACACATCAGTATGCTCAGAGATAGTACTACTGATAATGTGACATGATAAATGATGTATGCATAGGCCCCCATCAGCAGAGACTGATTGGGAATGAACTGCAATGCCTCTGACTCGATGCGACCATTACAGCAACCAACAGTGCAATGAAAATGCAACACATGTTAATTGAGGTGAATTGAAACACTTATCTACACGTGTTTCATACATACAACAGTTAAACATCAATACCAACCTTTTGCCCATATATTTTCTTGAACTTTCTTCTTTTATTAAGATGTCTAAATACAGCCCTAACATCCACAGCTTTGATACAGGTAGACTACTGACTGCTATGCCCAGTTGCCTGAAATGACCTTAGTGGCCATCCCCTGGTGGTCCAGGGCTTGTTGAAGAACTCTTGCACATGTACAGGAGCACTACTTGTGGCCTGTCCTGATGTATGTGAGAGGGTGCCTGGCAAAGGGTGGAGGAGAGGCAGGGTCCCCTTGGTGTGTACTGGGATGATGCATCCAGGCAACCATTTCCCTTCCATTGCATGGGGATACCTGCCTGCCTCCTTGAGGAGAAGGGGCAGATTGAAATTGGCAGGTATAATGTTATGGGTATCACAGAGATGTGGCTGCAAGGGGATCAGGGCTGGCAACTAAATATCGAAGGATGTGCGTCCTATTGAAAGGATAGGCAGATGGGCAGAGGGGCCAGGGTTAATTTGTTAGGCAGAAATGGAATTAAATCGACACCAAGAAGCCATGTAAGGTCAGATGCCATACAATCTGCGTGGATGGAGTTGAGAAACTGCAAAGGAAAAAAATGCCTTTATGGGAGTTGTGTACAGGCCTTCTAGCAGTAGTCAGGATGTGGGGAAGAAAATAAATCTGCAGGTAGAAAAGCCAAGTAAGAAAGGCACTATTACAATAATTATGAGTACTTCAGTATGCATGTGGACTGGAAAAATCAGGTTGGTAGCTGATCCCAAGAAAATGAATTTGTGGAATGTCTATGAAATAGTTTTTTTGGAGTAACTTGTGCTATAGCCCACTAAAGTACAGGCACTTCTGGGTTTGGTGATGTGAAATGAGGCAGACTTGATTAGGAAGCTTAAGGTGATAGAACTTCTAGGGGACAGTGACCACAATATGATAGAATTCACCCTGCAGCTTGAGAGGGAGAAGCAGGAACAGATGTATTACAATGAACGGTATTACAATTGAGTAAAGGTAACTACAAAGACAGTAGGGAGGAACTGCACAAGTTGATTGCAAGGGGAGCCTAGCATTGAAGACGCAAGAGCAGCAATGGCTGGAGTGTGTGGGGATAATTCAGGAGGTACCGCAGAAATTCATCCCAAGGAAGAAGAAACGCACTAAGGGGAGGACAAAGCAGCCAAGGCTGACAAGGAAATCAGGGACAACATAAAAGCAAAAGAAAAGTCTAACAATGTGGTGAAGGTTTGAAGGAAGCCAAAGGAATTGGATGCCTTTAAAAACTAGCAGAGCTGAACTCTGCAAAAGTGGAGGAGAAAATGAAATATGAAAGCTAGCTAGCTAGCCATATAAAAGAAGATTGCTAGAGTTTTTTTTGGATACAAAAGGTTAAGAGGGTGAGGAGAGTGGACATTGGACCAACGGAAAATGAGGCTGGAGAAGTAGTAATAGGGAACAAAAAATGATGAGAAACTGAATTGGCAGTTTTTCACAGTGGAAGACATCAGCAGCTCACCAGAACTTCAAGAGAGTTGGGGGCAGAGGAGAGTGTAGGAGGAAGCTGAAAGGTCTGAAGGCAGATAAATTACCCAGATTGGATGGGCTGCACCCCAGAGTTCTGAAGGAGATAACTGAAGAAATTGTAGATGCATTGGTGGTGATATTTCAGCTGCCTCACAGTGCCAGGGACCTGGGTTCGATTCCACCCTCGGGCGACTGCCTGTGTTTGCACATTCTCCCTGTGTCTGCATGGGTTTCCTCCGGGTGCTCCGGTTTCCTCCCACAGTCCAAAGATGTGCAGGCTAGGTGGATTGGCCATGCTAAATTGCCCATAGTGTTCAGGGATGTGTAGATTAGGTGGGTTATCGGGGGATGGGTCTGGGTGGGATGCTCTGAAGGTCGGTGTGGACTTGTTGGGCTGAAGGGCCTGTTTCTACACTTGAGAGATTCTATGATTCTATGAACACTGGAGTCATGGAAGGTCACAGACACCTGTTTAAGAAAGGAGGGAGGCAGAAGACAATAAACTTTAGGCTAGTTAGCCTGACCTTGATGTGGAGGTGCCAGTGTTGGACTGGGGTGGACAAGGTCAGAAGTCACACGACACCAGGTTACAGTCCAACAAGTTTATTTGAAATCACAAGCTTTCGGAACGCTACACCTTCATCAGGTGGAGTTGCCTGACCTTGGTTGTTGGTAAGATTTTACAATCCATTATTAAGGATGAGATTGTGGAGTGCTTGGAAGAGTGTGGTAAAAGAGGGTGGAGTCAGCTTAGCTTCATCAAGGGGAGGTCATACTTGACAAATCTGTTTGAATTCTTTGAGGAGGTAATGAGCAAGTTAGACAAAGAAGAGGCAGTGGATGTGATCTATTTGGATTTCCACAAGACCTTTGACAAGGTGCCGTATCGGAGGCTGCTAAATAAGGTAAGAGCCCATGGTGTTAGGGGCAAGGTACTAGCATGGATAGATGATTGGTTGACTGGCAGAAGGCAGAGAGTGGGAATACAGGAGACTTTTTCAGGATTGTAGCTGGTGACTAGTAGAGTTTCAGGTGTCAGTGTTGGGAGCACAACTATTCACGGTATACATTAACGATCTGGATGAAGGAACTGAAGGCATTGTGGCTAGATTTGCAGATGACACAAAGGTAGCTGGAGGGACAGGTAATGTTGAGGAGGTGGGGATGCTGCAGAAGTACTTGAACAGGCTAGGAGAATGGGCAAAGAAGTGGCAGGTGGAATACAATGTGGGAAAATGTGAGGTTATGCACTTTGGTAGGAAGAATAGAGGCATAGACTACTTCCTAAATGGGGAAAGGCTTTAAAAATCTGAAGCACAAAGGGACATCGGAGTTCTGGTTCAAGATTTTCTTAAGGTTAACATGCAGGTTCAGTTGGTGATTAAGAAGGAAAATGCAATGTTGGCATTCATTTCAAGAGGGCTAAGGATGTACTGCTGTATAAGGCTCTGGTCAGACCACATTTGGAATACTGTGAGCAGTTTTGGACCCCATATCCAAGGAAAGATATGCTGGCCTTGAAAGGGGTCCAGAGGAGGTTTGCAAGAATGATCTTGGGGATGAAGGGCTTGTTATATAAGGAGTGGTTGAAGAGTTTGTACTCAATGGAATTTAGAAGGATGAGGGGAGGCTTTCACTGAAGCTTAAAGAATACTGGGAGACCTGGATAGAATGGACATGGAGAAGATGTTTCCACTTATAGGAGAGACTAGGACCCGAGGGCATAGCTTCAGAGTGAAGGCATGACCCTTTAAAACTGAGATGACGAGGTATTTTTTCAGCCAGAGGGTGGATAATCTGTGGAACTCATTGCCCTGGAGGGCTGCAGAGGCCAAGTCATTGAGTGTATTTAAGACAGAGATAGATAAGTTCTTGATTGGTGAAGGAATCAAGGGTTATGGGGAGAAGGCAGGAGATTGGGGTTGAGAAACGTATCAGCCATGATTGAATGGTGGAGCAGACTCGATTAGGCTTTGCTGAACTGCATGTATGCCATATGAAGGAAAGAAGGTCCAAACACATTTCTGGCAGCTGCTGCTTACTCGGCTAGACTAGCCCTTCCATGATGGTTGCCACTGTCTCTATGGAGAAATTCCTGTGTCAGAGCAATGACAATATTCTTAATGTTGCCAAGCGTCTCCAGCCTTCAGTCTCGTCTTGTGAGGGCTCTGGCATCTCCGCCTAATAGTCCTCGGCCTAGCTCTATCAAGTCTCCATCAAGTCTCTTATGGCAAAACCCAGAGGCTTTTGGATCAGCAGGGTTCAATAATCATCCAAAGGACCTTGACCGTTACATTTTCTGTCAGCTGTGGGCACTTTTCTGTGATGTAGTCACCAGGTTGTGATCTTGAACCTAATCTGGAGTAGGAACCCCCTGTGATGAACTCTCTGTGCTGGTGGATGGTCCAGGGGGTTGCCATTAATGGTGCATCCTCTGAGGATTCGGAATCATCATCAGCCTCAGAGGCAGTTGTGGAGGTGTTGCTGGGAGTAAGCTGCTTCTGCCTCTTTCTCAGTCTGGAACCTGCAGTGGGTAACAATGGAATTAGCTTATGGTTAATTACAAGCCCTTTGCGCATCTAATTAAGACTGGCGTCATCCTCACTGGACTCTGGAAAAACCAGCCTCTTTTTCAGTGCATTCTTGGCCACTGTCCTCCCTTGCCAGGTCTGTGGTCTTCTCCTCAGCTGGAGTGAGGACTCTGATGTCAGGAACCCTCCTCCAGTCTCCTACTACACATGTCTATTTTGAGCTCTTTCCTCCTGCAGACAAACAGAAAAAGTGGACGTCATCCCAAAAAGTTTGTCACTGGTGCCCTCCTGTGCTCAGCCACAAAGGTGTTCCACGCATGCATAGTGGCCTGCAACTTACACACTTTATGAATCAGGAAAGGGATTACATGCAGTCCACTTTCCCCATTTGATGGTGAGGACTGCAACCTGAACTCCTATCCAAAACTCCTCCGCATTCGCATATCAACGTTGCTGACTGTCCTCATGAGTGCCAGCTTGCAGTGGAAACTAAGTGCCACTTGGCTTTGCAGTGCACAACAACTCATTCATACCATCCTTCCCCCCCCCACCGTTACTGAACAGCATGCCATTTTTCCTGTGGGCCCCACAGCTGCTGACATGCTCTATCACTTCCATACAGCTTATGCCTGTCAAATGCCGCTGCCAATCCTGGGAAACAGGGCCTCCTGGCCTTCCTGGATGGCATTGCGGTATTGCTAAGTGGTGTGGTTACTCATTTCTCTGGCCCAACATTCTGCATGACTTAGTGGGGTTGAGACAGGGAGCTGAAAAGGGGCAATAATTAATTGGGCATGGTGGACCCTACCCTTCCCTGGAAGGGACGTCGATGGCCCGCCGACAGATTCAGAACAAGCCTAGAGTAATTGTGGACTAAACTCAGGCAAATCGATGCAGAGTAGACTTCCATCCCTCAGTTGGATGAAGTGGTACCTTCTGGAGCTACCAATCAAGCTGATTGGCTGAGAGCTCTAGTATCATTGGCAGCACCAGAACTTGGTAGTGGAAGCTTATTCTTGAATGAGATATGGGCATCACTGGTAAAGTTGCAATTATGGCCCATCCTTAATTGTCCTTGAACTGAGGGGCTTGATGGGACATTTCAGAGGACAGTTAAGAGTCATCAACATTGCTGTGGGTCTGGAATCACATGCAGACCAGACTGGGTAAAGCTGGTAAATTTCCTTCAGGAAAGGACACTAGTGAATCAGGCCAGTAGCTTGCTCCTCTGGAATCCAGTGACACTTCCACTGTGCAGCTACCTTCCTTCGCATGAAGAAGGCTTATGGATCCCTGGATCCAGCTGAGAAGGGGAGCTGTGTTACTGCTTTAACAGCTGAAAATGCTGAAGACCAGGATGACACCATAGCCATGTAATCTCCAAGCAGCAGCTTGCTGGATTAAGGTCATGTACATAAATTGCTTTGTAACTGCAGGTTATTAAGTTGGTAAACCACAAGTAAAATCTCCAGACCCAACGGTAAAAAAAAAATCACCTTTACAAATGATGTCAACCTGACAGTGAATACATGGTTTGTCAGTTGGCTGGATTAGTAATCTTGAGCGTGCAAATTCAGTTCTGAGTTGGGCTAGAGAAACTACAGGGCCATCAAGACAACTTTGTGTGCCAGTCCTACACATAAAAAGAAAGTGCAGAAATAATGCTTCATCTGCAGGTGAAATCAGTATAAAGAAAGATAAGATAAGAATGCACAAGAAACATAGCTTCCCAAACAAGCACATACATTACGGAATCTCCGCAGAATAACCTTAGAGTCCTTCTCAGACTCACAATATTATTTTTGAGGTTCCCTCTTAAGGTTTACTTTTTGATTTAATGGTGCTACGTTTTTGTTTTTATGGGCTCCTTGCTCAGTCTCACTAAGTCCTTCATTGGGCGATGCAGTCATTTAGAAACATTACTGTCTGTCTTTGTTGCTGATGTATGGACGACTTGGACTCACACAGAAGCAAATTAGGAGATTTCATCAATATCTTCAATAATTATCACTGCTCCATTCGACTTAAAGCTAAACGCATAAGGAAAGTATTAATTTTCTAGCCATTGCAGTACTTAAATTGGCACACAACAACCATCATAAATTAACAGCCATTTTTCAATAAGTATGACATGAAAAAGACAGCACATGAAACACAGATAGTAGGAACTGCAGATGCTGGAGAATCCGAGACAACAAGGTGCAGGGCTGGATGAACACAGCAGGCCAAGCAGCATCATAGGAGCAGAGAGGCTGACGTTTCGGGCCTAGACCCTTCATCAGAAAAGGGGGAGGGGAAGGGGGTTTTGAAATAAATAGGGAGAGAGTGGGAGGCGGATAGAAGAGGGATAGAGGAGAGGATAGGTGGAGAAGAAACAAACAGGTCGAAGAGGCGGGGCTGGGGCCAGGAAAGGTGAGTGTAGGTAGGGAGTTAGGAAGGGGATAGGTCAGTCCAGGGAGGACGGACAGGTCAAGGGGGCGGGATGAGGTTGGTCGGTAGGAGATGGAGGTGCAGCTTGAGGTGGGAGGAGGGGATAGGTGGGAGGAAGAACAGGTTATCTCCTACCGACCAACCTCATCCCGCCCCCTTGACCTGTCCGTCCTCCCTGGACTGACCTATCCCCTTCCTAACTCCCTACCTACACTCACCTTTCCTGGCCCCATCCCCGCCTCTTCGACCTGTTTGTTTCTTCTCCACCTATCCTCTCCTCTATCCCTCTTTTATCCGCCTCCCACTCTCTCCCTATTTATTTCAAAACCCCCTTCCCCTCCCCCCTTTTCTGATGAAGGGTCTAGGCCCGAAACGTCAGCCTCTCTGCTCCTATGATGCTGCTTGGCCTGCTATGTTCATCCAGCCCTGCACCTTGTTGTCTCACATGAAACACACTTTTCCTTGGACTTGTGAGGTCATAGCTAAATGATTGTATATTTGTCGCAACCACAGTCTCTGTATCTCAATTAATTCATAATAAATAAGATGCTTTGAGATGTGATAATACAAATACAAATCTTTATGAAATAAAAGTTTTCAATTAAAGAATTGGCATTGTTCATTACTGTACAGTCCACAACATTTTCTCACCAATATAGTAGTTCCTGAACTCCTGCTGCTTTAATCTGGAGAA
The DNA here is from genome assembly GCF_021869965.1 of Rhincodon typus. Classification (NCBI taxonomy): domain Eukaryota; kingdom Metazoa; phylum Chordata; class Chondrichthyes; order Orectolobiformes; family Rhincodontidae; genus Rhincodon; species Rhincodon typus. Next base: position 44,204,960 of record NC_063336.1, read on the forward strand.
AGCACATTCCTTTGCAAGAAATTCATTACATCAGTTTTCCTCATCATAGTTAGCTGAGTATGCATTTGTTGAAAAAGCTCTAAACTGTTCTCTGCCAGTTTCGGACCTTTTCCACCCTCTGAAGACCCCCTTCCACTCCTCAAATTCCCTGCCCTCACTCTCATTTGCAGCTCCTCGCTTCCCATGGCAGTTTTACTCCATTCACTTTGAAGCATCTCTTTACCTTTGCATCTCAATCCGCATTTTGAAGGCTCTCACTCCATTCTTCAGCCCTCTGCCCATTTGCACACCCCTTCTCCATTTCATATGCTCTCATTCACCTTTGCAGTTCCTCTGCATTGCATCTACAGCTCTTCTCCCCTTACCACCCTCTGAGCTCCTCTGTTTGAAGCTTTTCTCCTCAATCCTTGTTGCTGTACTCCTCCTTATCACCTAGGCCCTCCACCCTGTTCCTCAGCCTTGCTCTCTGTTCTCACTGGCCTCACTTTCCAGTTTTGTTGGCCTCACTCTTTAGTCTCATTTGCCTTCCTCACTGGGTTCGATCTCTAGTCTTACTGGCCTTGCTCACTGACCTCACTCTCTGGTCTTGCTGGCCTTATTCACCAGCTGCACTCTTTCTGTTCCTGCCCCCACTTGCGCTTGCCTTCCTGATTGCTGTTGCTCCTCTCACAGGCTAATTCTATCCTGTGTTTGCTGCTCATAGCAAACATAGTCAACATTGTGACCACCCATTATATCACCAAGGAACGTTGCTATATTTCCAAGTCAGTCTAGTGAGTGGCTTGGAGAGGATCTTGCTGGTGGTGCTGTTCTCATATATTGATGCCCTTGTCTTTCTTTCCAGTCGTGGTCATTGGTATGGAAGGTGCTGTCTGAGAATGCTTGGCAAATTTCTGTCGTGCATCTTGCAGACGGTACATATTGATGTCACTGAATGTCAGTGGTAGAATCAGTGTGATGCTGCTTTCAATGAACTATGTACTTGTACTCCTAGGTCCCTCTGTTCCACCACACTCCTCAGGACCTTACCATTTACTGTATAAGTCCTGCTTGGTTTGATTTTTCAAAGTGCAACACGTCACACTTATCTGTATTGAATTGCCAATCCTCAGCCCACTTTCCCATCTGATCAAGATCCCTCTGTAATTTTTGATAACCTTCTTCGCTATCAATGATACCTCCTAATTTTGTATCATCTGCAGACTTACTAATCATGCCTTGTACATTCACATCCAGATCATTTATGTAAATAACAAATAACAAAGGTCCCAGCACCGACTCCTGTGGCACACCACCAGTCACAGGCCTCCAGTCAACCGTTATGCTCTGCTTCCTACCATCAAGCCAATTTTGAATCCAATTAGCTATCTCTCCCTGGATCCCATGTGACCTAAATTTCATGACTAGCCTGCCATGTGGGATCTTTCAAAGGCCTTACTAAAGTCCATATAGACCACATCAACTGCCCTACCCTCATCCTTCCTCTTGGTTACCTCTTCAAAAATCTCTAAAAGATTTGTCCGACATGACTTCCTGTGCATAACTCCATGCTGATGATCCCTGATCAGACCTTGACTCTCCAAATGTTGGTTGAAACTGTCTCTCAGTATCCTCTCCAATAACTTGTCTACCACTGATGTCAGGCTCACTAGCCTGCAGTTCCCTGGCTTGTCTTTGCTACCTTTCTTAAACAATGGAACATTAGCCAACTTCCAGTCTTCTGGAACTTCAGTAGTGGCTAAAGATGAAGTAAAAATCTCTGCAAGGGCCTCTGCAATTTCTTCCATAGCCTCCCACAACATCTGAGGATGGACTTGATCAGGACCAGGGGATTTTTCCACCTTAATACGCTTTAAGGCTGCAAACACCTCCTCTCCTGTAATGTGTACGTGGTCCAAAACATTCTCGCTGTTACTCTTGTTTCCTTAGCATCCATGATTCCCTCCTCAGTAAACACTGAGGAGAAATATTCAATGAAAATCTCCTCCATTTCCTGTGGTTCCACACATAGTCGGCCCATGCTGAACGTTAAGAGGGCCTATTCTCTCCCTAGCCACCCTTTTACTCTTAATATAGCTATAGAACCTCTTGGGATTATCTTTAACCTTATCTGCCAGATCAATCTCATACCCTCTCTTTGCTCATCTAATTTCCCTCTTAAGTGCGCTCCTACACTTTTTATAGTCATCTAGGGATTCACTTGAGCCTGATAGCTTAAACCCAATATATGCCTTCTTCTCTTTCCTGACCAGAGCCTCAATATCCCTCGTTAGCCAGGGATCGCTAAATCTGCCAGCTTTTCCTGCCACCCTAACGGGGACATACTGTCCCTGGACTCTTGATATTACACTTTTAAAAGCAGCCAATTTTTCAGCCATTCCTTTTCCTTCAAACAGACTTGCCCAATCGACCTCTGCTAGATCCTGCCTACTGGCATCAAAATTGGCCCTGCTCCAGTTCAGCACCTTAACCTGTGGACCTGTCCTATCTTTTTCCATAACTATGTTAAAACTAAGAGAGTTATGGTCACTGGACCCAAAGTGCTCTCCGATTGACACTTTAGTCATTTGCCCAACCTTATTCCTGAAGAGGAAGTCCAGTGTTGCACCCTCCTGAGTAAGGCCCTCTGGATATTGATTTAGGAAACTTGCTTGGACACATTTGACAAATTCCACCCCACCCAGGCCTTTTACACTCTGGGTGGCCCAGTCAATACAGGGGAAATTAAAATCTCCAACCAATACCACTCTATTATTCCTAGCCAGCACATCCCCGACACTACAGGCAATTTAGCATGGTCAATCCACCTTTTGGATTATGAGAGGAAACTGGAGCACCCGAAGGAAACCTACGGAGACACAATGAGAATGTGAATACTCCATATAGACAGTCAACCATGGGTGGAATCAAACACGGGTGCCTGGCGCTGTGAAGCAGCAGTGCCAAACACCGTGCCACCATGCCACTCCACAGTTCTTCTCATAGTTTACAATTCTTCCAAGTTTTGTGTCATCTGCAAAACTTGAAAATGTCTCCTGCACACCACATTCAGATTGATAACATAGATCGGGGAAAGCAAGGGTCTGAGTACCAACCCCTAAGGCCCTCTACTACAAATCTTCTTCCAATGCAAAAATATCCATTGAGCATTATTCTGTTTTTACCAGGTCAACGAGTAGATAATAGCGATATTTGAAATTGGAAGATACCAGACCTGACCTGCTGTGTTCCTCCAGATCCACACTGTATTGACATTTGAAGTAAGAGATAAGTTTCTCATAATTTTGTTGTATGTGTTGCAGACCCAATCACTACTAGCTAATATTTGGGACAGAATGATGCCACCTATCCCCCATTCTAGGTGTATTTAAGCAACCTGTTTAGACATCTTATGACACACCTCAGCACTATAAGGGGCTCTCGCATCCTCTTTCCTATGCTTGGTACATCAGATTGTTTGGAGCAGAAATTCAACTACTTTTAGAAAAGAAAACACAACTAATGATCCATGACTGAAGAAAGCTGTAAGGTTATCTTAGAATGATGACCTGATATGATACAAAAGGTGTCAGTCACTTTCAGATGCTTTAACCATACAGATATCAATTAGGCATAATTGAGGAGGAGGCATAAGTTTTAAAGAGTTATACATGCTGGCACCCAAAGCTCTTCATCAGGACATATTGTCAAATCTGACACATATGGGCATGCAGCAAACAAGATGGCCAGCATGGACACTGTGTATGGACCAGGGATCAAACTAAAATACAGAAACATTGAACCCCTACAGAGTGGAAGCAGGACATTTGGCCCATTGAGTCCACACTGATCCTTTGAAGAGCATCCCTCCCAGACCCATGCCCCATCCCCATAACTTTCCCATGGCTAGTTCACCTAATAGATAAATCCAATCGGTTTATTCTTTTCACACGGCAATGATTTTCTTTTAGCCAGCAACAGTTTTCCAAATTTCTCCAATTGTTAGACAGTTAAATCCCATTTTAAGTACACGTGTGGCAGATACAAGGAGTTCAATATTCAGTCTATCCTATCCACCTGAACAGATGATATCTGCCAACAGGCCACATTATACAGGGCATATTTTAAGGACATGCGTGTCAAATAGGGCATAAATCACATGACAGTCTCACCACATTATTCCAAATCCACCTGTCTTGCCAGTTCACACCAATAAATCACTTACCATAAATGCTGGATGACAAATCAGGATCTCTTGTACTGCTGTGCCACACTGCTAGATACAGGTTTATTGTCACCAGCCAAGATCATACTTGGAGGGCAAGTTAGGACAACCTGTACAAGCTTGCAGAAATAAAGGACAAACTTCTCAAAAACCAAAATCCATATGCAGGTAGAGATTACAAAATCTATGTGTAGGACATTAGAACATAGGAACAGGAATAGGCTTTTCAGCTGTTTGAGCCTGCCGTACCATTCAATATGATCATGGCTGATTAAACATGTCAAGATCTTTTACCCCCTCCATTCCCATTAACCATGTGTGGAATGGGTAATCAGAAATCTATCAATCTCGACTTAAAACATACTCAAAAACTGCATGTCCACAGCCCTCCGTGAGAAACTTAAAGGTTCACAACCTTCAGAGTTAAAATATTTTTCCTCATCTCAAATCTAAGTGGCAAGTGGGACTAGGTCAGATTGGAACAAAACAGGACGTTGCTGGAAAGGCTCAGCAGGTCTGGCAGCATCTGTGAAGAAAAAATCAGAATTAACATTTCGTGTCCGGTAACCCTTCCTCAGAACAGTCACATTGGGATGTCTGGCGGGCGCAGATGAGTTGGCCTGAAGGGTCTATTTCCGTGCTGTATGACTATGACTTTATCTGTAATAAGGGAGAATAAGACCTTGTGGTAATGAATGAACCTGTTCACTTGTTTGAGGAGCTGACTGCTATTTAGCTACATTGTAATGATGTTACTGAAACAATAGAAGTCCTGGCAAAATCTCAGCTGTGGATGCCTGATTACCAGTACAAAGTTAGCTGAAAATACACTGAGCTGACTTGCCTGCAGTTCTGTGAGATTCGTTTATTTGAATAATTGGCACACTCTCCCAACACAGTTTTTGAACGTGCACCAGCAGGCAGCTCCTTGAGGAATGCAGAAAATCAGGTTAATCGCTCAAATTTGAAATGATTTGCCATTTAAAGGGAAGAAAATGGAAGCAGATAATCTTTCCGCATTTATAAAAGTAGAAAAAGAATTTTAAATACTTTGTGATTGTTACTTAGCTGTGTGTGGAGGGATGATGGTTGGGGGTTTGGGTATGAAAGGAAACCCAGTGTAGGCACATGAAATGAGGTCTGTGGGCAACTAACAGAGTTGATGACTACCAAAATGAATACCGTGCAGTGGGAAGTGGAGAGAACCGAAAGGCTGCCATTTTAGGGCAATGTCCACAGAGAGCAATGATAAGTGGAAGCCAGCAGCAATTCTATACTCACTTTGGAGGGTCACTGGAGATGCTCTGTTGATCTGATGTCTCCTTCCACATGGAAAATGAAACTTGTGAGGGCTCTTGCAGATAGAATCACTGAAGCTTGATGCATCTCTGCGTAATTTTCTGGTGTTTCTGAAGTAGGAGGTACACATATTGTCAGCCTTGGCTTTAGGTGTCATAAAAGTTTAACACTATTCCATATTCAGTGAAAGCCAGTGCCTGCATGCAACTTCACTTCTTGTTCTCCAGATGATAGTCGGATTACATGGCTGCCTCCTTTGCAAACCAATTTTGCAAAGGGCAGTTCTTACGTGGCAAGCATAAGAAATACTTTCTACACTCAGTTTAGGTCTCAGGGTAAGCACAAACATGTATATAATATTGAGGTGCGGTAGTGACAGTTATCGTTGTACCCATGTTTCTTGTCTCTTCAATATTGGAGTGACTTTGGAGATCTGCCCCACTGCCAAAGGATTGTAATTGATCTTTGATTGTTTGAGTGAAATACCTGCTGGAAGCAGGACAATTATATTTAAAATTTTACAATGCAGAAAATTGTGATGGTACAGTTGTAAAATTAGTGCACTAATGTAAATGCAGGTAAAGCAATAAATCAGGCAAAAAATGAAGCTTTCAACCATTAATTAAACAGGAAAACTCTTAAGAAGACAAGTAAAATAGGCCAAGCCTTCCACAACCTACTCTGCCCATTTTATATGGGCTAATCATGAAATTAGATAAAGAGGCTGTTAAATTTAGGATGGAACTCATTGAATAAAATTTATTAACTTGCTAGAAAAATTGCACTGCAAAAATTTGCCATAGGACCCCCATAATATATCTTTATTCCACCAAGACAGCCTTAAAGTCAATTTACTTATAGTTTAATCGAAAAGATCATAGAATAAAAATATCAGAAATGCACTGATTGCAGATACTGCATTACAATTGTGACTTGACAAATTTATAGACTATTAGTAATCAGCTATTAAGTATAATTCTTTATACTTAATATTATTCAAAAAAATTCTCTGATTATGGTACTTAGTGTTAATGAGACCAAAACTGAGGACTGAATACTAAATGAATTATTTCAAGCAGTTTATTTCAAGAAAAATTTACTTTTTGAGTTCTATATTTATGTTAACCCTTCCCAACAAAATTGGACTCATGTTTAAATGTTAAAACTTTATTTCTTATATCTATACTGTCCCTCTCTATTTCAGAAATGTAAGAATTTGTATAAAGTGTACACCAGGTTAAAATTTTTAATTTCTGCATTTTCCAGATAAAGTGACATGTGCACAAATAAGACTGATATGTAGATATGTGAGATTTTTGTCTCAATCTTGACTTTTGCACTCAGTATTTGCTTCTTAGTGGATTCATCTTTGATGCTAAGATCACAAGAGATGTAATTTTACAATTGGACAATATTTGCTACATAATCCTGTACATGTGAGGGATGAAATTTGACAATCAATTGTCAGTTGGGCTTGCAGTTACATGTACTGGAAGCTACATATAATAACACACAGGACCCTGCTTTTCATAACAGAAAGAACATATACAGGCACTGGATCTTTCGAACACTGCAAAATAGGTGACAACCATTCATTATTTTATTTCTCATGCAATGTTCTAACCAGAGTCCAACTACTTGATTTAAATCTTAAACAAAGCCTTGCTTTAATTAATTAATAGATACATTTTCTGTGACAATGCCTCTACCAATCAAAGTCTCCTTGTCAACCAATCAGTGCTATCCTCTCATGCGTAAATGTAAGTGTTGGTTTTCCCCTAGAATTTGTATTCTTGTGAAATGTCCTGATGGGTACAAGACAAAAGGCTATGACAAAATGTGCTTGTTTACAGTAATACAGCTTCCATCTTACTGCTTCAAGACAACTCAAATGAATTGAAATCCAGCAAGGTGTTTAATAAGGCTAGAACCAAGAAGTCAAAATTCTTGAGGGATATTCCATATAGCACTGAAAAATTTGTTTTTATTTGAATTTTATTCATTTTATACCAAAGACATTAAGGTAGAAATTAAATTCTCTTGCACCATTTTTACAGTGTAAAGAGGGCACGATTAACATCAATCAAAAGGATCAATGCTCCATGCTAATGGCCTTCTGAAACATGTCTGAATCAATTTTGAACTTGCCTACTTTTTAGGCTTCCCTTGCAGTTACCAAAAGCAGGTGGCAAGCCCTTTCATTGATAATTAAAGAACATTACTGCTTGTGAAAGTATGATGAAGAAATCGAGAGCTAACAGAATTGTGGGAGACTTTCACCAGACGAACTGCAATGGTTCAAGATTAAGGTTCACCATTATCTTCTTCAGGGCTACTACAGAGTAAAGAAATAAATGTTGGCCTTGCAAGTGACACTCATGTCCTAAACATAAAAAATAAATATCCTTTTGTGCATGAAAGAAAATAATTTGACAACAGGAATATTGGTACCTGAAGCAGTTTCACATTAACATGTGAATCATTATAGATTCCTATTGTGATGCACTGTATTTTCTGCCTAATGAATCTCTCTATGTAAGGCACTGTTTAGCCCACAGGGCTCCTCTGTTCAGTGTTTCATTTTGTCTTGAGCTTACCTGTGTAATATGATGCATCGTCCATACTAATCTAGAGTTAACAACAATGAAAGAATGCACGAGGGAACCTCAATGGAAACACTGACAGAATATAGGTATATCTACATGTTGAACAGTCAATGATGAACAGTCAGGGAACTAACAGAAAATATGTCCTCAAAACTGTGTTTTCATAGAATTTTTACTGCAGTGATATGTTATAGGTAAGTAATGCATCTGTGACATTTAAAGCAATATGATCTGAATGTAACATTTCAATAATGAAGTCTGCTGCTGAGGAAGCAATCAGGCAGTTCGTCTATCACTGAACCTTTCACTATGAGTCTCTTTTTATAGTCAGAAACAATTTCTTCCCTTGTCATCTTTTTAGCATGTACTATACATTCTTCATATTTTCTATATTTTCCACAGGGGTAAGGAAATAGGAATTTTGGACTTTGACAACATCAAACACTATCCGTCTTGTACCTCTTTCTTCCTTTGCATAATTTCTCATGAGAACAGAAAGGAAGAAATTTGGGGTATGGCAAATAGTATGCAAGCACAGCATTTGTGAGCTCAACATTGAAAGAAAAGTATCTTATGCATTCAGCACTGCAGGCTTTTAGAAATATAATGCACATTATCTACTCTAAATATTAATGCTTGCATTATCACATCGCAACCTATTAGTACGACAGAATGGTATTCAGTTTTTCTATTTTTCTGTAAAATCATATTACTATTGTTGTAAAACACTTAATGGAATCAAATACTTTTGAAATGCAGCATCTGTTACGTAGACAAACATAACTTATACAGATAGACATATTTCAATCAATTATTGCTATTTTCGATACAAACGTCATTTGTGTTGTATAATTACAGGATATTGTATAATAGATACGATGGAAACTATAAGATATCATGTGAGTTGTTAGATGCAATTAATAAATTCCTATTTAATTGCAGTCTTTTTTTACTGCTAGTAAGACCATTTTTGCCTGCTGGACTCATTGGCTTCACAAAGATGTGAATCAGAGTTTGTAGTAATAATACTGGGATATTGCTCTCTGGGAATATTCATTGAAGATTTTCTGTGATGGTGGAAAGTATGGGGATGTTGGAATGTGAGTCTTAAATAAATAGTTTCTGTAGGGTGCACATACTACTTAGGATACATGTAGGGTTGATGTTGTGTTGGAAAAGCTAGAAAATCCATTAAAAAATGTTAATCCAGGAATTTCCAAGTTCGCCTGTCACCATAAGTAATTTTATAGGATCCAAGTGACAAACTTGACAATTTATTTGGACTTCATTGAAATATACCGTTTATTACTGACTGATGGTTTCATTGTGTGTGAATACTTAACCTTCCAATGCTAAAGATTCTCATTCGTACACAGCTGGACAAAAATTGTCAGTACTTCTAGGACTGTAGGTATTGTAGCTCTGAAATGGCACATCTGAAGAAAAGTTGTGGTGGTTTTAAACCTATGAAAGAATCTTTGATGATTCTTCTTTTGCTTTCTGTCTGAACTTGCTGTGATGTTATGAAAGCTTTGAAACCCTTAGATCACTTTTCTGAGTAAATATATTCTTTTTTGTAGTACACATGTACACCTTTATGTTGACATCAAGTTATGTTTGTGTTACTCGGTTTAGTTTGGTGTAACAATTATGAGGACCTGACACATGAACCTGACATCATCAAAATGTATGTCAAAAATATTGCAATCAATCTTTCACTGTAAAGAAAAAGAAACCAACATCAAACCTCATTTTACTGGAACCACAATTGAATACCATCATTAAATTATTTCAGAAATCCTATGTTGACAGTTGACAAGATTAATGCTTGAATGTATTAAAACGCATAAACCAGATTCAAATCTGTCCCTTCTGTCACCTGATATTCTAATGGTGACTTAAGGATATTCTTTTCCATTTACCGAACTTAAAGATGGGAAATGACATGGTGATAAAATACAGCAGGAGACTGAACAACTTACATCACCAATGATCACAACTGACTGAATACTGACTAGAAAAGTTAGGGAGAAAGACAGTGGTATATTATGGTTAGCTAGTGTGAAGTTGAAGCAATGCAAGTGAGGATATTTGAATTCAGTATGTGCTGCAATATACAATGAACTGTAGCAAGCAACAGCTGGTAATGACTATGCACCAGTAGTACTTGTTAAAACAAAATGAAGGTGTAACATATGGTTCAAATTCTCAGCCAGATTGATAAAAATAAAATGGCTTCACCTAAAGAGGCTTGGATAGAAATAACATGAGAGAGATTAACACAATGAGTGACATGGGACTAGGCTCTCCAGTGATTAGTGGAATGTCAGTGGCAGTTTCTCATCAGTCCTTAAGCTATAGGAATTGACTATATCACCTACAATGTCTTGCAAATAAATTCTGCCTCAAAAGAAAGATTTATGACATTGAATCATGTCTTTAGGCCATATAAGTTTTTCCTCTGATCCAGACTAATCACAGCATGAATTATGACTGTTTGTTCCAAATTAATTTTTGATCTAGATTTTTATTCATTGATAACGGTTTATACTTAATGTTGATCAGACTATTTTCCTTAGAAACAGTCATATCGATATGTGGGAGACACCATCATTAAGAGCTGTGTTAGTCATGTGATGATGTTTGTACCTTGCCTTGTCGAGTTCCTGACACCAATATGCTGCAGAATTTAGAGTCAGTAATTCCTCATGCTATCCTCATTTAGTTCCCAACAGCCAGTTTAGACTGACATTGGATAAGCCCTTCAGTGTACTTCTTAGTTGGTTTTGGATTGGTGAGACTGGCTAAAGGTGAGACAATAAATTGGAAAAGCGATGGAAAGTTCAGTGGTTAAAGTTAGTGCAGAGTATGGTATCATGCCAATTAAATGCAAAGTAAAAGAAGCTCGGCTGACGTCTAAAAGTTGCAAAGGTCCACATTCGCTGTTCATGGTGGGTATGATTTGAGTGTATTGACTGAATTGCAGGCCTGTGGATTTTAGAGACTGAGATAACATCCTACTTACGTAATAAAGACATCACTGTATATGAGAAAATGGTGTCACGTTATTTATGTATGGCATCACAACAAAATGTTGCTTATTCAGTTGCTTTTCTTTCCTAAAGTTATGTGGTAACTATTTCAATGCAATAAATCTGATGTGTAGGAAAATTTCACTTTTGAATTAATATTGTATTTCACAGTAAGAATTTAAAGTAGGTATCTCAGTTTGTAGAGCAAGCCAAGGGAGAAAATAACAGGAACACTCACAAAAGTTTTCAATTTCTGTCTTTAAGAGGGAGCAAGGGATATACCAGGAAACTACACAATCAGTCAGTCTAACTTCAGTGGTGGGGAAATGACTGGAAGCAATTATGAGGGACAGATTAATCTGCATTTTGAGAGGCAAGGATTGATTAAGAACAGTCAGATTGATTTTGTTAAAGGGAGGTCATATCTGATGAACTTGGCTGAATTTTTCGAAGAGGTGTACAGATGGGCGCAATACTTTTGATGTAGTCTACTTGGACTTCAGCAAGGCTTTTGATACGATCCCATATGTGAGACTGTAGCAAATGTAAGAGACCATGAGATCCAATGTAACTTGGCAAATTGGATCCAAAATTGACTGAGTGGCAGGAAGCAGAGGATTTTCCAGCTGGAAGTCTGTCTCCAGTAGGGTCCCACAGGGATCAGTGTGGGGACCTTGCTGTTTGTGGTTTATTTAAATGATTTAGACTTAGTGTGGGAGGTTTGATCAGCATGTGCTCAAATAATACAAAAATTGGTTGGGTGGTAAATAGTGAGGAAGTTAGACTTAGATTACAAAAAGATATAGACAGGTTGGTCAGATGGGGTGATCAGTAGCAAATGGAATTCAATTTGGATAAGTGTGAGAGACTTGGTAGAAAAACAAGGCAAGGGAATACATGATGAATGGAAGGATCCTGAGAAGCAATGAGGATCAGAGAGACGTTGGTATGTATATATCACAGGTATCAGGACAGTTGAATAAAGTGTTGAAGAAGACAAATGGGATACATGCCTTTATTAGCTGGGGTATAGAATTTAAGAGTGGGGAGGTCATTCTGGAACTGTACAAATTGTTGGTTAGGCCATAACATGGGAATCTGGAGCACACTGCCTGTAAGAGTGGTAGAGGCAGAAACTCTCATAATATTTAAGAAGTACTTAGATGTGCATTTGCAATGACAAGGCATACAAAGCAATGGGCCAAGTTCCAGAAAGTGGGATTGGAATAGTTAGGTGCTTCTTTTTGACCAGCACAGATTAATAGATTGATAGACTGTCTTCTTCTGTGCTTTGGACATCTATGACCTTATGACTCTAAAGCTAATGGCCATCTGCACACATGGGCCTCATGTTCTTTCAGTAGATTGGTAACACAACTCAAGTCATGAATCATTTCTTTCCAAGTGAAAGTAAAGTTACAAGTCAATCTTTCAAAGTGAATGTCAGTAACATCTCTTACTCTTGCTTTATTCTGTAAATCTGATAGAGACTAAAATGCGAATTGTCTTGATATGTGCAAGATGAAAAGCATACCAAAATGTGTATTTTTTCAGCAATACTCAAATATGTAAATTGAAGAAGAATTTATTATATTCCATTTGCTAGCTGCAATAATAATCTGAGGTTACAGGCTTATTCCTGTTCAATGAAATTTGCCTACTTTATGACACAATTTTTTTTAACTTCAGTGAGAAGATAATTGATTGTAAATTTAGATAGCAGCCTAAATGCTACAAAACACTACTTACAGTCATTCGTAAAAGAAGAAAGATTTCAATGACTGATATATGAAGTCAGAGATAAAAATTGAGAAAAGAGTGGTGTTTTGTTAAACATAAATACTTGTAATAATTGTAATTAATTCATGAAAAAAGTTAAAAACTCACTTTTCATTGTGGCTTTTCAGGTGATGAGGAAAACGTGATGCCATTGCAGGACCATCAACCACCTTCAATCCCCATGTTTTACAATCAGCAGTCCTCTTTGTTACCAAACGTTTGCAACCAATTGGTTAGACGTTTGGAGGCAAGATGATTGTGGTTTAGCTTGGGAGTGCATTGGAACAATAATCAAAGTTACCTCTGTGTCTCTCTATTCAGTACAGTTGCTACACATAATATACACAAGATTTTATGCATTCTGATGATCTGCTCCTTTGGCCCTCTACCATGTCCCTGTGCACTTCTCCATCCCTAACCTGTACCTCCCCACCATCCTTCTCCCCCCTGCTCTCTCTCTCTCACCTGTCTCTCTCTCCTGTCTCCTCCTGTCTGCTGTTCAATTTCCCATCTCTCTCCCTCGTTTGAGGCATGTGGCCATGGAAATCTAGGGTTGGGAATGACCATGGAAAGCTTTGGTGTTTGGGCTTCAGGAAACGTCCAGCAGGAACTGGACTGAAACCTACTGGCCAAGATTATCACTCCCAGATTGGGAGGGCTCCTTTGCAAAGTGAACTGTGCACACTCACACTACAGGTAGAGGGCCTCTGTTATCAGAAAATGTTGTATGTGGAACTCATGAATAGAGCCACTGTGTTGACAAAAATTCTTGGACGCAAGCACTCATGACTACATTATTCCAAGTTATGATTCAATCCTACTAATGACTGTAGGGCACAAGCAATGTCTTGCAGGCTGGAAAAAATCATCAAAGTTGCCAAAGTAGCAATCACCTTCTAAGGTTGGTGCAGGAGCTGCTTACTTCACACCTTGGGCCATAATATGTCCACACCATTATCTGATTTGCAGCGCTGCCAATTTTGGGTGCTCTGGAGGTTAGGGATGGGGTGAGAGGTCGTCATTGTTGCTGCCACACAGACAAACTGTTACTGCATGTATGCCAAAAGGTTGGAGTAACAGGCATTTGAAACAGGGCAATGATGTATAACATGCATGTGTAAGCATACCACTGGCCTCCTTAAGGCAGGTCTCCAGTTCCCAGTGTTTTGAGGATGCTGGTCAATTGTTGATTTGTGTGTGTTAAATGATCGTATTACTGAGAAACTACTTTGTATCCTGCATGGTCCACATAGATTCATTGGAACCAACCCAATGGGTCCAGGCACAGACGTTGTGTTTGTCCCTGTGGCTAGTGAACAAATGCATTTGCAAACCGAGAAGCAGCATCATTCTCCAGCAGTGGTAAAGCCTAGCCCTACTGTGGAGTTTCAAGCCATAGGTGCACTCGTGATGAGACGGAGATATAGGGGAGCCACAGTCAGTTATTTTCCATGAAGTGTCATGCTGATGAGAGAGGAGCAGTGTCCGGAGGTGGAGATCAGAACACTATGTCATATTGTCCAGTATGTCTTCAATGCACACTTCTTCCTGTAGGGCCTAGGATGGCCCCTCCATGTTAGGTTTCCATGCAAATTCATGGGTTTTGCCTCAGTATTGTGCAGACAGATGACACCTCTAGATCTTTTGAATCTTTGCTTTGGACAACTGGAGGATGGACCGAGGTTAAGGAATGGATGATGGGGATCGGTGAGAACGTCATCACTGTGCCAAGTAAGAAATGAGGACATTCATTAGATGGATCAGCTCCCTCAGCATCCCAAGGTACAGTACTGCTGGCAAACACAAGGACTTCTTTGTGAATCTCTTTTAATGGAACTGAGTTGTACAAACATTGTCTGCTGAATATAAATGTTTTGATGCAGCCAAGGCCAGCATCCCTTATATAATTCCAACTGTAAGGGCAACTTAATGCTTTGATCTTTCAATGCACTTCATACTTTTAATAGTTAAGGTTACAAATGAAAGGAAGCCTTCTCAACACCTAATGCTCCCTCATTCAATCCAGGCAAAGGTTCCTGCTAGTATAGGCATGACAGAAAGGAGAAATATCATTGACAGGCTTACAATATTGTATGGCAGTAAGTTTGGCTATCCTCTGTATCTTCATTCTTGTTGTTGTAGCTGAACTGACATTTGCTTACACAGCTGATGATGAAAAGTCAACACATATTGACAAATGTGATAAAACAAAGAGCCGAAGTTGCTGGAGATCTGAAACAAAAACAGAAAATCCTGACGAAACTCAGCAGGTCTGGCAGCATCTGTGGGGAGAAATCAGAGTTAACATTTCAAATCCAGGGACTCTTCATTAGAACAGGAGGAGATGACATCCTCAGTGGCTGGTCTCTTCTAGGCGGACACTGTGCAGATGCGAATGGTGTCTGCAGGAGACAAAAGAAAGAATCAGTTGTGAAATAAGGGTAGACGTTTGGGCATGTCACCACGGTGGTGGTATGGGAGAATAACGCAGTGGTTGTCAGGATAACGAGGTCTCAGCAACACCACATGAACAGTCTCTATCGCCTCTCACTAATACAAAGGTCCTCTTTGCATGAATGGTGAGGCGATGGATTTTGGGGCACCAACCACCTGTTTTGGGTTTCTCCACGCTGTTGTTGGCTGCTTTCTCCTGGAATGAGACAAAAGGGGGAGATTAAGTGAGATGAAAGCAGTTGGTACAGCTGTTAGTAAAGGTGAATGAGAATAGTGAGGTGTCCCAAATGAGTGAGTAGGCAGTGCAGAAGGCATGCCTGGTTAGTTGTGATGGGTGGGTATTGGGGAAGGGGTGAACGTGAGTCAGAGAAGATGATGCATGCTATTGTGAGAGGAGCAGAGAATGAACCTCGTTGTGAGGTGGGTGCAGTAACAGAGTTAAACCGTGTGTGATGTAGCCAATAGAAGATAGTGGCATTTACCCTTGCAGAGGGAAAAAAGTTCATTAACTTTCTTGTGGCATTACTGGACATTCCTCCAGACACTGCGCATCATACTCACACAGTTGGCAATATCAGACCACACTGGTAGGATCTGGTGCTTTGGTCTCCCCAGCAGTTCTGAGGAAAGAGGATGGCTCTCTTCTGTACCACCCCATCCACATGAAATTCCAGGTCCCTGTGGGCAAAGTGAGCACTTAACCTTTCTTTCTCAATCATCTCTGAGATTTTTCACATAAAGGAAATGTGAAGAGCAGCTCCTGACTGCTAGTGTATGAGCTGGTGGTTTTAGCTGTAGCGTTGGTGTTCGGAATCTTGGAAGGTCACATGGCGAGCACTTTTGCCATTGATAAGGCAGCGATAGTGTGAACATAGGATGCAATGGCATTGTGCATAGATAATGAGGTGAGCTGCTGAGAATTGCAAAAGAGAACCTGCTAGAGTTCATAGAGAGAAACCCTCCATGAAACTGCCCAAAATTGACTTTAAGCTGACTTTTTTGGTAAAAATCAACCCCATGCGTGCTCTGACTGTTGACTGCGTGCATTATTAAGGAGTCACTTTGATTCTGACATTCCCACATAGAAACATTGGAACCATTGTCAACGGATCCAGGTACAGCACCTCTTCTCACCGCTGTGGCCATGGCACAATGAATGGCCATAGAAAATGATAATGAACAGATGTATTTGGAGGTCCAGGAAGCCCATTAATGCCCTGGGGATGTCCAGCAGTTTCAAAATGCAGAGTTTCCAGCAGAAAGTCCACTCACTATGCAGTGAAAGTCGATGGCATGCCCTTCAGATGAGTGATGAGCAATGCCTCCTCCAAATGAGGATGTCCCAGGACACCAGGAGAAAACTGTGTCATCTGCTGGAATACCCCAGGTGCATGATGCTATAGACTGTACACAGGCAGCAGGAAGAGCACTAGATCATACCACTAATTTCATTGATAGGAAGGGTTATATTCTGTCAATATCCAACTCATCTGTAATCAATGCATCCATATCTGATAGGTCTATACCAGGTATCCTAGATGCTTGCATAATGCCTGTATCACTGATAACTGTCAGATTCCTCCTTCATTCCAAGGGCTGTATGCTTTACAAGGATGGCTGGTAACATCAGAAATTCCCTCTTCAGGCATTGCTGATGGCTCTGCTACATCACCTGCTGTGTGAGGCCAAACCTGTATTTAATGCACCATCTTCTTCCACATACGATGTCTCCTTGAGATTATGTTTTTAGGTTTACCTGGCTTGGCCAGTTCTGATCTTTTTTGCAGCATGCTTCAGGAAGAATGCACTGAATAATCCTTGCATGCTTTACTCTTTACTCTTTAAACATCACCTTCAGCATGATAGAGTGCAGCAGCATTGGATGCAACAAGACAGACCAGTTTTATTTGGCAATGACTTCCAAAGAAACTTCCAAAGAACATCACTTATGTTGATACTAGAAAGGAGTGCAGCCCGTTTATTTGCGTCTGCTTGTGCAGCTTATTGCTTTATCCTTTCCTCACTTTACGTGTTGTTTAATAAAGGTAACATTATAAACTATTGGAAAACTTCACAATTTCTAATGCTGCCACATTTAAACATGACAATGCAGTTTATGCTAGTGTAGGTACTAGGGTAAGGGTAACAAATCTTCATGAAGTTCTCTATCATTGTGAAGTGCTGAGGAAGGATACCCTGTTGAGGTTGGTTGGCTCGCAGAGCTGGTTTGTTGTTCCGCAGATGTTTCGTTATCGTGCTTGGTAACATCTTCAGTGCAGCCTCTGATGAAGTGTCGGTGTGTTTTCCCGCCTGGCTTTTAAACTCTGGGGTCCGTTGCGATGGATTGCCTCACTTCCGGGTTTCCTCCGTAGTGGAATGTATATGGGGTCAACTTCAATGTGTTTATTAATAGCCTGCTTTGTGGAGTACCACGCTTTCAGGAATTCTCGTGCTTGTCGCTGCCTAGCCTGTCCCAGGATCTTGGTGTTGTTCCAGTCAAAGTCGTGGTTCTCCTTGTCCATGTGGATTGAAATGAGTGAGTATTGGTCGTGTCTTTTTGTAGCCAGTTGGTGTTCACGTACTCTTGCTGTTAGTTTCCTTCCTGTTTGTCCGATGTAGTGTTTCTCAAAGTCTCTGTGACCGCTGGGTATCAGAGTGGCACACAAACCCACATCAACCTGACGACAATTGCTCACTCAAACTAAAGACCCACTCCCCACCATGGACAGGACCAATGTCATCTACAAGATCCCCTGCAGAGACTGTGAGAAACACTACATCGGACAAACAGGAAGGAAACTAACAACAAGAGTACATGAACACCAACTGGCTACAAAAAGACACGACCAATACTCATTCATCTCAATCCACATGGACAAGGAGAACCACTATTTTGACTGGAACAACACCAAGCTCCTGGGACAGGCTAGGCAGAGACAAGCATGAGAATTCCTGGAAGCGTGGCACTCCACGAAGCAGGCTATTAATAAACACATTGAAGTCGACCCCATATACATTCCACTACAGAGGAAACCCAGAAGTGAGGCAATCCATCGCAACGGACCCCAGAGTTTAAAAGCCAGGCGGGAAAACACACTGACGCTTCATTAGAGGCTGCACTGAGGATGTTACCAAGCATGGTAACGAAACGTCTGCAGAACAACAAACCAGCTCTGTGAGCCAACCAACCTCAACGCCCACAACCCGAGCTACAGATCTACTCCAAAACCTTAGAAGGATACCCTCTCTGGCTTCATTCTAAAAATGTAGCTAAAATGACACTCAGCCAGACTGGTGATTGTACAAAGTGAAAATTTATTTACAAACATGAAATTCTACTTACAATAAAGTGTCACCTATGCCACCTATGTGATTTCATAAAGTATTCATTTTCCTTTCCCTCCCACTATGTTTAGTTGCAGTCCTGCAGGCCGTAGCTAGGTTGGAAGGAACCTGTCCTAAAGTGGAGTCTGTTGGCCTTGGAATGTTGGGTGGACAATGCTGAAGTTGGCTAGAGGGGCCAGACATGCTGACAGTGTCCTGGCCAAATGCAAGCCTATCTTCCTCCATTTGAACATTTCACAGGGTTGAGGGTCACAACCAGAGCTGAGGTGAAGGGGTTGCACACCTCTGGAAAATCCTAAGATATACATTCTGAGAAGGGAGGGTGGGGGTTGTGTATAGCTGGGTGGGGAGCTTGTTTATGGTTCCTCCTCCATCTGGTTGCCTACTGGTGCCACTTTGTACCCTTGTGAGGAGTGATGTCCAGGTCCCTCGCCTCCACTTGCCTTCCCATCGTTGTTGACCATAAATGATTAAAGCAATAGTGTGCAACTCTGAGTGCATTCTGCTGGAGCTGGTTTTCCATAGCAGCCAGCACTGTATCACTGAGCCAACACAGTACAGATATCATTGTGGGATTCCTGTAACCTTTGACATTCTACTTGCCGTTTCCGTGTCCATTTGTGTGTGACCATGGAATTGTTAATGACAGATACCATGGGGCCCTTTCCAGCCTGGGCCTGAGCAGGTTCTTGGTATCTGGCACTCCTCTGAACTGGGACAGTTCTTCATCACCAACTGTGAAATGTGCCAGTGATTCATTCACCAGAATATGCTCCCAACTCTAAGCTTGATAAGATACGCACTGAGGTGTCACTATCTGAGCAGGACTCAGCTTTGCTGGTGCATCCTTTGAGGGATCTGTGACTTCTTCCTCAGAGCAGGAGGAGGAGCCGATTCCAGCGGTGCTGGTCTCTTTCAGGGTGGAGGTTGTCTGGGGGAACTCAGACCTTCAGAAGGTGAGAGAGGGAAGGAGTTGCTCAATAGGGGAGAAGTTTGAGCATGTTAAAAATACATTCACAGTGGTGGTGACTTGGGAGCAGTGCAGCACTTGAGAATGAATCTTACTTGGTCCCGAGTTGGGAATCACCACGAGTAGTCACAATTCTCTTCCACCAGTGCAAGGATTCTTGCCTTGTAGAGGTGAGCAAATGGGGCACTATTCACCTTTGCCCTCTCAGCCATGTTAATGGCTGCTTTCTCCTGGAATAAGAAAGGCCAGGGATAGAGCGAGATGTAAGTGACTGACACAGCTGTTAGTACTGATGCAGGTGGGGGAAAGGTAGTGAGGTGACTCAAGTGAGTGGATAGGCACCGCAGAGGAAATGCAACATTAGTAGTGTGGGGGGATGGGGTGCGTGAGATTGAGTAAGGAAGAATGTTGCATGTAATATGTAGACCATGAGCCTTGGTAGGAAGTGGGTACAGTGGCAGAGTGTGAAGTGATAAGTCGAAGATAGTGGCCCCACTTCAAAAAGTCGACACCATTTGTAGTTATCAATGAAACTGAGAAATGGCAGGCACCTTACTGTGAAAATTGATGGTTATGAACTCAGTCATGCAGCAGTAAACTGGAAATATAATGTTAAGGATTATGACAAGACAGTGTTCAACAGCAAGCAATTGTTTTTTTATAATTTGCCAGGCATTTTTTCAATGATTTAAATTGCAGAAAGCTTGACAAGTGCTTTTGACAGGCGAATGTGACAGTTTTAACAGCAAATACATGTGAACACCATCACCTTTAAATTTAACTACTCAACATCCTAATTTAGAAATATGTTGGCGCCCATTCAGTACCATTGCATCAAGACCACAGAAAACCCACAGTGTGAAAACAGGCTATTCAGTCCATCAGGTCTGCATTGACCCTCCAAAGAGCATCCCACCTGTCCAACCTATCCCTGTAACCCTGAATTTACCATGGCTAACCAAACTAATCTGCACATTCCTGGACACCACAGGGAAATTTAGCATGGCCAATCCATGTTACCTACACATCTTTGGACTGCGGTAGGAAACCAAAGCATCTGGCAGAAATCCATGCAGACATGAGGAGAATGTGGAAACTCCACACAGACAGTGACCCAAAGCTAGAATAGAACCCAGGTCCCTGATGCTGTGAGGCAGCAATGCTAGCCACTCCCTCCATGAAGGCATCATGAGTCTACTTACTACACAGAAATTGCAGAAATTCAAGAAGCAACTTACCTTCAATTTCTCAAGGGTGGATGGGTAAGAAATGCTGGTGCAGCCAGCGACACCCACATCTAACAAGTGAATTGAAATAAAATCTTGACAGTTCCCTTTGATTAGTGCTTCGGACAATTTTGACAATTAATTTTAACAGGCCTGTTGACAATTCCAAATGAATTCCAAATGTAATGAGTTTTTGTAATATTTACACACCTTCACCTGTCTAAAGCACTTGTCAAGCTGTCAAGACATTTAAAACTTCTGTCATTTAAATCTTTGAAAAATGTCTGGCATGTTATAAAAATTAAGTTTATCAATTCCAAAGGACACCTTACCTCCCCTAAAGGGCACTATTTTCCACTAAAGTTGCCCTGAGACTGATCCAAAGTTGTACCCTGGCTACTTTAAAAGATCCACAAAATTCAAACCTGCCCTCACAAAGTTTGCTTTGCACATTTTGTGTCTCACACTCTCAGTCTATCAGAATCTAACTGAATTGGAGGCATCTGATGACATAAATGACTAGTTGCCTCCTTGCACAAATGCTGACCCAACCCCATTCTCACTCTTGCATAAAATGGGAAGTCTTATGTTCTGAGGCAGGACTTAAAACTTTTTGCATTTTGCCACAAAGGAAAACTTGTCCATTATGGTGAAAATCCGGGGGTTTATTTGATTCATGAATTGGTGCTCTATCCTTCACTTTCAGGAATTTTGACTCAGGCCAACAAATAAAGCTTTCCTTACACTAAGTCAATAAGTAAGGTGTTTAGACTGTTCCCATTGTCAATCTGCCTGGCCAATTGTTTCGGGTGATCTGGCAGTCCAGTCTCGAAAGCAATTAATCAGTGGTGGTAATGGGTGCAATCAGGGAGGAGGAGAAAAAACTAGTCTGGATTGCATACATTATAGTCCATGCCGAAACATCTATCAACTCTTTCACGTCAAGATGAAATTGAAATTAAATTGTGCAATGTTGCTGAGCCAATTTTGTCAAAGTCAAATAATACAGATAGACTTGAGTCCAAATCACTGATTCGAATCAACAACTTTAACTTTCAGCAAGTACTTAGAGTGGGAACACTGAGTTGCACAATTGATTAGGCAGTGCTGAGCTGCAATAAAAAGTTGAAGAAATGGATTCACAACTGAGAGATCACACAAGTGCTGCTGATTGAAGGAGAGAGCTCAACAAATGCTCTGCCAGTCTTATAACTCAGGGACAGCTGATTCTTGCCTACTTCACCAGAGCTGGTCACAGAGTGGGACTGGAAAAGGCCTAGCAGCACAAAATCAAAACAGCAGATGTGACATTGGTCCACCAGTTGCATACCAGTTATGTGAAACAGGTTCACAGCAAATTGGCAGCATATTTCACACTACATCTACTGGCCAATGCTGAAAATTGTTCCATGTTAATTGTGGTATGTGGCTCATGAAGAAAATTATGTGTTGTGTAAAATAGGTTTTCATTTCGCACTCCTGAAGGAGAACAATTTCAATCTTAGTTAATGGCGAAAAGAGTTATGCTTAACGTGGCCAGTCAAAAGAAGGTGCATGAAGTCGCACCTCTATACAACTTGTGCTGGATGTTGCTACATTCACTTGTGTTCACACTAGCTTTTAGACGTCAGTTGACATAACATTACTCTACCATGCAAACACTTGCCAGAATGTGTCCATGTGAACTGAGGTGAAATTCAGATGCTCTGTTACATAATTTCCACATTGACCTTTACTCCATAACAAGTGTAAATTTGGTGTTAAGATCTTAGCATAACAGGCTAAAAGAGGAGAGAAAACGGAATAATGAGTTTACCCATTCAACAAACACCAGGTTACATTTAAGCTTTGAATATGCAAAGTATAAAAATTAGAATGCCAGAAGTCTAAATTTAAATTCATCAGATGCTCATGTCTAGCTTATGTATGTGTGCACATATGTCTCTGTCTGTTCAAATATACACTTATGTGATATCAAATATTAGGCCCAAAATCCTTGACACATCAGCTCTTGTGAGGTGCAAGTCATATGTAAAAGACATTTTATCAAGGTGAGATTTCTGGCAGAACCAAGGAATGTCAACTGAATGTGAATGAATCATCACTTGGAACAGTACTGGCTATTAAATTGCATAGGGATCTGGCTGAATAAAATCTCTGTCCATCCCAAACATTAGTTTCCAACTTCAGAAGGGGCAGAGCCGATGTGAGGCAAATTTATCAACTATGAACTTCTTTGGCTCCAGCCTCTGTGTTGCCCTTTGACCTGATCATTAGGATGAACATTAAATCATTAGAGCATTGGCAGTGGAACAGTTTTCTCTCCACAGATGTTACCAGATTTGCTGAGTTTCTCCAGTACTTTCTGTTTTTGGTTTAACTTAAATTAACTGTGCTCTGACCCCAGATAAGCCAGGAATACAGGTCACAGGCTGTTTCTCTGTCATAAATACATTGGCAACATGAGGCTAAGGATTTTTAGGCTTGTTGTTACATGTGTCAACGTAAAAGATAGACATATAAATGATGGCTAGAAGTAGATTAGCAGATTGAAAATGTGAGACAGAATGAGAAAGGGAGAGAAGTGCACAAGGGAGTTTCTTTGTACACAGACTATTCTGCCATGATTTCAGAGTTATTCCCATCTTCAGTGTTTGTTAAAGGCTGATTTCTTCAGAGGGTTTCAGCCTGCACTTGCAATATTGACACAGATGATAAGTGCTGAAGAAGCTGACCTTTACCAAACACAGAAGGCAGCTGTAACTTAAATCAGTCATGTATGGGATTGTGAGCTTGCGTGCATCAATGTGAAAATTTCTGTGAATTTATTTCTGTGCGTGCATGCATGTTAGTTTCTATGTATGCTTCTGTCTGTATGTGTGGAAGGGGGCAGAGAATGTGAGTTAATTATTTTCTGTAGATACGTGTGTTTGCGTTTTTGTGTGCGTGTGCGTGTATGTATGTGAACAGCAATATTTCTGCGTCAGTGGCTGGGATTTTGTGGGGCACTGACGGTCCTGTTAACCAGCCAAAACATTGAGGCCAACATCGCCTGATTGATCATGGAAGTTCTGAATACATTGTATGTTCATTCAGGAAACTGATGTCCTATAGTCAGAGGTTTCATTACCTTAAGGGGAGAGGTACTGCCTTCAAGAGAGATCAGAGAATAAGTGAGCCACTGGCTCTCCAATCCCAGCAGCACCAATCAGAATGACAGCCATGACAAGTGGTGCAGCTGTCCCAGGCCAGTCACATGGAGGACTCCCTGAATGAAGGTCAGACCTGCCTTTATATGGCAAAGCTGCCAGGTTCCTCTGAGGTTGGGGATAAAGTCGATCATAAGGCAGTAGGGTCTTTAAATGGGGCAAGTCTTGCTAGTGGCTGTGTATTCCATGGTCACATATCCATGATCAGGAGAGCCCACCCTCAAGGATGCGAGGAGATAACTGTCGGTCTCGACACATGGCAGTGCCCACCTACCATGGCAGGAAGAGGCTCTTAAATTACCCTTAAATTGCCCACTTCAAGGCCTTAATTCATCAAGAAAGGAGGGCTGTTTGCCACCTACCCTGCCTCAAGTAAAATGTTAGCGGTGATGAGAACACAATGGTCATCCCACCCAAATTTACATCGCCATTCCAGTCTCCCAGCAGATTCATTTGGAGCTGCAAAATACCAGCTTACATATATTTCTGTGTGCAAAAGTGAGGGTCATTGTGAGTTTGTGTATGTTCTCTCTATGGTCAAAGTTGATAGTGCTGTTGAGACTTATACATTGTTGGTCATGGTTTAGGGAGATGTGCTGGATGTGGCAAGGTCTTACTTATTAATTCATGAGTTATTTAATTGGTGCAAACTAAGCAACAAAGTCTTGGTCTTCTTGGCAGGCTACATCTTACCATCAGCATCAAAAAAGGAACAGGCACCAATGGAGGGTGAAGAGCTTGACTGCTGCATGAGGACAGATGGTGAGAAAGCCGTCCTCATCTTTAACGAATATTATTGCTTGGGAGGTAAAAACAGAGAGAAAAACTGAAGGCTAATGTTAGGAAGGGGTCCAGGGTCTAGAAATATAGCTTCACACAATGTCCTTTTCTGATTTCTTTAGCTGTACAGTGTCCTGACAGTATACTTCCCACCAGAGGATCCTGGTCCCTGTAGATTTATGAGGCTCCCACCCGATTCAGGTAGGTGCCACAGTCATGAAAATGAAGCGCTGTGAAATTGGCAGTGCAACAAAACATAGCAGTTGGTCGACCATGTCCATTTTAATCCCACTATTGAGTCATTACAATGGGACATGTTAAAATTACTTCCAGTATTTTTCAGTAAACAAAATTGACTAATTGGATCCCAAATTAGCTGAGTAGCAAGAAGCAGAGGGTAATGGTTGAGGGGTGTTTGTGTGACTGGAAACCTGTGTCCAGTTCTGTTTAGACCAATGCGGGAGCCTTTGCAATTTGTGGTATGTATAAATGATCTGGACTTGAAGGTAGAAAGTTTGATCAGTATGTTCGCAGCCCTGAGATCCAAGATGGCAACAGAGTAGGACACTTCAGCTGGAGCTCATTCACTCCATCCATTTTTTTCTTTCTGTTTTCCTTTTTATCCTTTTGAACGTTTTTTTATCTTCTCTTCCAGCCTCTGACGACTCCCACCCTCTAGTTGATTCCTGGCATCAGCGCAGACATGACGAGGGGTCCTCCTGGCGCCCCGTGTAGCATTCTTTTGGCCCGGTGTGGGGGGGGTGGAGTGGAGTCTCTCAGCTCGGTGTGGCGGTCTCTCAGCCCTGTGTGGTGGTCTTTCCGCCCAGTGTGATGGTCCCTCGGCCTGGCATGGCCTCAGTGTGGTCACGGTCTTGAGGTGATACCAGAATGATCTTCTAGCCACATGATCCTCGAGGTGAAGCCTGGCGCAGTCTGGAACCAGGACCTGTTGCAGACTGGAGGCTTGGTGCCAGCATGATCTGGGCTGTGAAAGACTGCTGTTCTGGACTTTTACTTTTGCAATGCTGGACATTTTATTTCTCAATTTTCTAAGATCTTGTAATTAAAGAAACTGTACCTAGGTACCTTCATACTTAAGATGGTGCGTAAGTGGTGACATATAAACTATTCACTGTAATCATTTGGGTATATGTGACAATAAAGCTAATTCAATTCAATTCAGATGATGCAAAACTAAAACAAACCATCTTATCTAAATGGTAAGAGATACCAGAGCTCTGAGATACACAAAGATCTAGATATTCCTTGTGCATGAATCACAAAAGGTTAGTATGCAGGTGCAACAAGTAATTAGGAAAAATGATAGGATGCTTTAATTTATCATGAGGGAATTTGAACTCAAAAGCAGGGCATTAGTGAGGCCACATTTGGAATACTGTGTACAGTATTGGTCTCCTTATTTAAGGAAGGCAAATGTGTTGGAAGCAGTTCAAAGACGGTTTACTAGATTAGCAAAACTGGAGTCAATGGAAATCAGTAGGAAAACTCTCCACTGTATGGAGTCATACTGAGCATAAAAATAGATGATTGAGCTTTTTGCAGTTCAATTATCCCATCCGCAGGACATCACTGCAGGAGTCCCTCAGCATAGTGCCCTAGGCTTAACCATTTTCAACTGTTGTATCAATATCCTTTCCTTCTGCAAAAGGTCAGAAATACGGATATTTGCAGATGAATGGCAATGTTTAGCGCTATTTGCAACTCCTAAGATACTGAAACAGTTCTGGTCTATATGGAGCAAGACTGGACAACATCAAGGCTTCAGCTTATTAGTAGCGAGTAAAATCTTTGCCACACAGTGACCATCTCCAACAAGAAAGGTTGTAACCGTCATCATTGATGCTTAATGGCATTAATATTGCTTAGTTGCCCACTATAAATACTGACCAGAAACTGAACTGGACAAACCACGTAAAATGCTATGGCTACAAGATCATATCAATAGCTAGGGATTTTGAGGCAGGTGGCTCACCTCCTGTCTCCCCAGTTCCTGTCCACCATCTACAAGGCATAAGTAAACAGCATGATGAAATATCCTCCACTTGCCTGGATACATACAACTCCAGCAACAGTCAAGAAACTAGATGCCATCTAGGACAAAATATTCCACTTGGTTGGATCTCCGTCCCTACCTTCCACATTCATTACTTTCACCACTGACGCACATGGCAGCATTCCAACGCATACACTGTCCTGAGTTGGTACTATGTTGCTGTTCCTTCACTGTTGTTATTTCAATATTCTGGAACTCCCTTCCTAACAACATTGAGGGCACTCCTGTGGATCAAGAAGCTACCTCACTATCGGCTCCTCCAGGGCAAATGGGGATGGGTAATGAATACTGGCCTAGTTAGCTACAGCCACACCTTATGAATGAATAAAATAAATCTAATATTTGGTGCCTTGTCTTATGAGGAAAATTTGGCAAGATAGGCTTGTATCTGCTGGAATTTATCAGATTAAGAGGTGACTTGGTTGAAGCTTACAAGACCCACAGGTACCTTGACAGGATGATGGGAAAACGATATTTCCTCTTGTGGGAGAAACAAGAACTAGGGATCACATTTTCACATAAGGCGCTACCCATTTAAGTCAGAAATTGGGAGAATTCTTTTCATAGAATGTTGAGTCTTTGGAACTTTGTTCCTCAGATGCTTGTAATTCAAGAAATATTTTAGCAAAGACCTCTTCACAATCTGTGCAGTTCTTTCTGCAACACCCTTTGATGCATGACAATATGGTGATATTAGTATGTGTTTGACACACTTAATAATTTCTACTTAAAAATGTTTCAAACTTTCCTGACTTAAACTGTGGACCATTATCTAACACGAACATCTCCAAGCAACTTATAAACTGCAAACCAACTTTCAAAATTTGACTAGTTTTGGCACTTGTAGAATTGGGTATAGACTCTGTTTATCCACTTACTATAGTTATTAATCAAAACAGGGTATTCTTCCTCTTCCACTTCACTGAGATTATCATGTAGTTGTTCCTACAATTCAGTTGGATTGATCTACAAAATGAAATAAACCTTGGTTAAATCATTTCTTGTTCTGGCTTCTTCACAACTTTTAACAACTCCTTAATATCTAAATCCTTACCTTTAGATACCAAAAATAGCCTCTGCTGCAGCTTTCATGCAGGCTAATCCTATGTGACCTGAATGAAGTTACTCCAACAATCTTTCTCTAAGTTTTGACAGAATAATGCCTCTTAAGCTCATAGGAGAGAGCTTTACTTAGTCTCAGTTCATTTCCACATGCCAAATACTCCTGCAATTTCTCATCATCACTCTCTTTAGACCAGTTATTTAGGAGATAATTCATTGAGAACTACATTCTTACAAGTTTCTTCACTAATTTATCTGGTAGACACTGGTACATCATTTGTTTACATAATTTATTGATCACTCAGAGACTAGAAATGAGTTAGACTTCATGGCAAATCTTGCAAGTGTATCTGTATTTGCATTATCCACCGATTTATGCTCGTTAATCTCATGGCGATGAGTCTTCATAATCATCACCTGTGCTCATGCTAGAGATGGTACTCCCTTCTTTTAATGAAATATGATTTTAAAACCTCAGTGGCAGTTAATAAAATTAACTTTTTATTGAGATAGTATTTGTGTAACTTAATTACCACCATATATGATCTCTAATACCTTTTTCTCAACTTATGAGCAATTTTGCTTTGACTTTGCTCGATTATGTGAAGGTGTGTGATTGACTCAGAATATCTACTATGCAAATGTTTAAAGGGATATTGATAATTATTTGGTAACAAAAAGTATTAATTTTCAGCAAAAAAGGCAGGAATATAGTTATGGATTAAGATAAGGGTCAACAAAGCTAACCAAATAATGGTGCATAATGAATGAGCCAATTAGATATTCGTGTTTTTGCATGCTCCATACAGACAGATAAATGGCCTTCCAGATTGGTGTATTCCATATTTTCATAATTCTTTAGCCAATGCTTAAACAAAATATGTGTTTGGTTTTAACAGGCTGTGTTTTACTTTTATGATTACATCGACTCATTTTGACTTCTGCTACTGGAAAGAAAAATCTTTCCAAATCTATATGATCAATTCCACTCATTATTTGAAACACCCTAAGTTTTTCTCCCTTCAGCTGCAATGTCTGAAGTGAATAGAACAATATTACTTTACAGCACATGCCCAATTTGATTCCATTAAACCTCGCTCCCTCTCAAAGTGCTCTTTAGCTGTATTTCAAAATGATACTCTCTAAAAGAAAGATACCTACTTTACATGTCAGTAAATAAATCTGCTACACCATATCATTGTGGATTTTTTAAATAGATGCTTCTGGACAAGGTGAAATATTTGTACATCATATAAGTCCATTTAGAATCTAAAGCAGCAGCAAACATATAATGTCTTAGCCTTTTCTTTTTCATTGAGAACACACTCAATTTTTATAACTTTTACTAATAAATCAGTTCCTTCATCGCTTAATCATTAAGTTGAAAAAGAATCTCAGAATTTTTTGTTATGAAGAGAAGAGATATTTTACTCACAGCTGCCGAAACAGGTTATTTTCGTATTTATAAACTAAATGTCAGGATCGCACCACTCACAAGATATTTCACCTGTGTTATCGCTGGAGACAGATTTGTTAAACTAATGTGAGAATATGTACTGACTGTTGTCTCTCAGTAGTTCCTGGAGTGCACCTGGGGCGGGGTAGGGAATTGAAGTAAGCTGTTTGTCTTTGGGCAGCAGCTGAATAGTGGAGATGAGTAACTTTTCTGCAGCTTTCCTTGATTGCCTTTGGGCTTCAGGGAATATTTATGTGAAACTTTTGCTCGGAAGATTAAATACATTCTGTGGAGTTCATTATAAATGAAACTATAAAAATATCCATGCCAGAAGTGGACCTGATGGGCAAATATCTTTCCCATGTTCCATACTGTCACATGTTGGTAATCAAATGTGGTTTATCATCTGATAAATCTGGAGTAATGTCAAAATGATTAATCTGTCAGTGATAATGCTATCATTCATTTATTTTATATTTTGTATTATATTGCATGCTGGCACCAGAAAATAAGTAGTGCCAAGATTTGCTTACTATTTCCCAACTCCCAGAAGAAAAGCCCAGTAAAACTGGTGAATGAGACATACTGGTTCAACTTGTCTTGTATATTTCAAAATGGAGGTCCAGTATAACGAGTACATCAAGTTCTAAGTATGATTTCTTTTACTATTTATTTTTCCATCTGAACAGTTATATCGCAGTGAATTTACATCATGTGTTTTGAAGTTAGCTGGACCAAGAAGTTTTCTAAATCAATTCCAACGTTTTGGTGAGGTTGCTAACTTCAGAATGATTTTTTTTAATTCATTCGTGGGATGTGGGTGATGTTGTCGGGCCAGCAATTATTGCCTGCCCCTTGTTGCCCTTGAGAAAGTGGTGGTGAGGTGGCTTCTTGAACCACTGCAGTCCAGCTGCTGTGGCTTGACACACAATGCCACCTCGAAGGGATTTCCAGGATTTTGACTCAGCGACAGTGAAGTTATGGCGATATATTTCCAAATCAGGATGGTGAGTGGCTTGGAGGGGAACTTGTAGGTGGTGGTGTTCCTATGTATGTGCTGCCCTTGTCCTTCTAGACGGAAGTGGTCATCAATTTGGAAAATGCTGTCTCAGGATTTTTGATGAATTTCTGCAGTGCATCTTCTAGACAGTAGATACTGCTACTGAGCGTCGGTGGTGGAGCGAGTGGATGCTTGTAAATGCTTGTGGATGCTTTGTCCTGGATGGTATCAAGCTTCTCGAGTGTTGTTGAAGTTGCACCCATCCAGGCCAGTGGGGAGTATTCCATCACACTCCTGACTTGTACTTTGTAGATGATGGACAGGATTTAGAGGGGTCAAGAAGTGATTTATTCATCATAGTATTCCTAACCTCTGACCTGCTTTTGTAGCCACTGTGTTTATGTGATGAGTCCTGTTGAGTTTCTAGTCAATGGTAACCACAAGGATGTTGATAGTGGGGTATTCAGTGATGGTAACACGATTACTGCGGGATGGTGGTTAGATTGTCTCTTATCGGTGAAAGCCTTAGCCTGGCATTGTATGGCGCAAATGTTACATGCCACTTGTCAGCACAGGCCTGCATACTATTGCATTTGAACACGGACTGCTTCAGTATCTGAGGAGTTGCAAATGGTGCTGAGCATTGTGAAATCATCGGCGAAGATCCCCACTTCTGACCTTATGATGGAGGGAAGGTCATGAAGAAGCAGCTGAAGATGTTTGGGCCTAGGACACTACCCTGAGGAACTCCTGCAGAGAAGTCCTGGAGCTGAGATGACTGACCTCCAAAAACCATGGCCATCTTCCTTTGTGTCAGGTATGACTCCAACCATCATGGAGTTTGCCCCCGATACCATTTATTCTAATTTTGCTAGGGGTCCTTGATGTCACACTCAGTCGAATGCAGCCTTGAGTTGTCACTCTCACTTCACCTCTGGAATTCTTCATCTCTTTATTAATGATCGAGAGTAATTGACCGGATTGGATTTATCATGCTTTATATGTACAGGACAGAGCTAGGCAATTTTCCACACTATTGGGCAGATGCCAGTAATGGAACTGTACTGGAATGGCTTGGCTAGAGGAGTGGCAAGTTCTGGAGCACAAGCCTTCAGTACTGTTGCTGGAATGTTGTCAGGGATTGTAGCCTTTGCAGTATCTAGTGTCTCCAACCTATAGCAGGCATACTGGGACAAGTTGCCTTAATAATCTGAGAAAATTTAACATGGTTTATTTTCTTGATCACTGCCAGTGACTCCTGCTGGAAAGATATACTTAGACAATGGCAATGGCTAGATGAGGCTTGGCTATGATACCAATTTGTGGGAAATACTCAATGTTGGAGGTTAACATCAATAGTGGAACTGTAGTCCAGGAAAAAGACTTTGTTTGCATGGCAAATGGAGGAAAGCAATGATTCCATCAACTCTACATTGTATGCATAAGCACAAAATGTATTGAGAGGAATAGTGCTGCAGTTATATCCTCATCTCTGGATTTAGATAATGGCTGCCAAGTCATTATCCTTCGCAGAGTATTTAGCTTCACGATGTTATCTTTGTAAAACCATTCCAAGCATGCAGATTCTGTCCTTATCATATGACAATATTTGTGACAAATTTACACCCAAAGCAGAAAAACGCAGCATGATAATCACAGCACATAGCTGCCAAAGCTCACTCTGTTGTGCTCCACTGTCTCCGCCAAAAACAACTCAAGGTGCTGGTCTGGCAATGAAGAAATGTTGCTAGAACTAACGTTTTGCTCCATTATCCACTACCATCACAAAATACATTGCCATGTGCCTGCCCCCTGGGTCTGTGACTCTCCATCTTCTGGTCAGTAAATGATCTGCCAGCAGGCACATGTGATGTGTCAGATCAAGCGGTATACAGTACCGTCCTGCAAATTGCAGGATGAAAGACAACAGAACTCATGTCTGTGCACTTTGAAATTGATTTTTAAGAGATAAGAAGCTTGCCATTTGTGTGCAGCCAAAGTTACCAACTAGTACCAATAAGACAATATTATTTATTGCCCCTTACTTATGAAAGCCAGTTTGGAAAAATAAACAGGAGTGCCAAATACCACATTATAGTATCTACAGTAAATAAAACTCGTTCAAAGAGCTTTAGGAAATATTCTTCACACACTCAGAGTCAGCAATAAATACATTCCTATCTTTCTCCTCATTTTATTAAATTATTCATAACTGTGAAAGGTTTATGAAATGTGAAGAAAAATCTGTTTTCGTATTAAAGAAATCTGAATATGTAAATTCATTCTAATTAGCACAATTATTAGCATGTTATCCCTAATAACATAAAACTCACAGCCTCTAAGTTTTACAAATATAGGCATTATAGTTGTTGAGTTTGGGATGAAACTGTATTTCCAAAGTAGCCCAATTACGCAATGCAAATTAGTCACTATTAACATAATTGATTAATAGACTAAAAGCACGGAAATAATAAATTTGCAAATTTATGAAAATGCAATTTAGGGCTTTCACATGTTAAGGAAAAGTCTATTTTCTAATTAATCTGATTTTCATAGGCAAAGTAAAAACTGTACATATTGCAAAATATATCAGAATGACAGGATGAAGTAACAATGTAATCATAATCACAGTGTCCATCAAGTGCACTTTAAGCATCAAAATTTGAGTTAGGTTTTCAATTATAGTAGTAACTTATTTGGCACTATTCAGTGTGTATAACTGTGCAGATAAATGGAACATTAACACAATATACTAATTGATCAGGCTGCTGGATTGATAGCCAAATAAACCTATCTTCAGCCACTTTCGTTGTTACACAATTAGAGCTAAAATAATTTTGAAAATGCAATTCAAAATAATTTTCTGGAGACTAATTATTTTTTATTATTTATTCCCAACATGTTGCAAGTTGCTGACCAGCCCAGCATTTATTGTCTTTTTCTAATTTTCTTCAAGGATTTTGTAATAAGCTGCCTTCTTGAATCTCTGCAATCCATCTGCTGAAAGTATTTCGATAGGTAGTGAGTTCCAGAACTTTGACACATCAGTGACCAAGCAATAGCGAGATTTTTCCAAGTCAAGTTGGTGACTGATTTGGAGGGAAGCTTGGAGCTGGTGGTTTTCAAATGCATCTGTTTTGCTTTTCCTTCATAGAGTTCGAAGCTTTGGGAGGTGCTGTTGAGCAAGTCCTGACAAGTTGCTACAGTGTATCTTGTAGATGGTAAAAAGTATATCAGTGGTGCAAGGAGTATACTTACGTACAAGTGACCTCTTTTGTCCTGGATGGTGTAGATCTTCTGGAGCGCTATTGAAGCTGCACTCATCCAGGCAAGTTGGGAGTATTCTCTGACATTCCTGATTTGTGTTTTGTCGATGCTGAACAAGTATTCTGAATTTAGAAGAAAGCCACACACACAAAATACCCAGGTTCCAACCTGCTGTTGTAGCCAAGGTATTTATATGGTTGATCCAGGAAATCTTTTGATCAAGGTGGCCACTAGGATATTGATGATGGGAATTCTGTAATGGTAAAGCTATTGAATGTCAAGGAAATGTAATTGGACTTCCTATTTGTCCTGATTGTAATGAGGTCAGTCAGATGGCCCTCATAAATGCATTCCCTGATAGGGGCTGTTAATCTCGTCCTGTCAGGGAGGCCTGGCTGACAGACAAGAACAGGAGAGTCAAACATCCTGTTCACTCTGAGAGCTGGCTCTGAGGGAGTTGGATCAGTGTCAAGAACTCTTGACATGTAAATGAAAGGTACCAGCCTCTGTGGAGGTAATTCACTCTTGTTGAGGATGGTTATGAAGCTGTAAGTTTCTGGCACAAATGATATTTGTTCCATATCAGATCAAGCCTCGATGTTGTCCAATTCTTCCTGCATATATGTATGAAATAATTCTGTGTTTTGAGAAGTCGCAAATGGTGCTGAACAGTGTACAATCATCAGTGAATATCCCACTTCTGATCTTCTGAATAAGATAAACTCATTGATGAAACAGCTGAAGATGGTTGGATTTAGGACACTAAACTGAGGACCTCTTTAAGTCCATATCTTGAGGTTGAGATAACTGGTTTCCAATCATAACAACAATCTTTCTTTGTGCTCTATGCCGTTCCAAGCAGTGAAACTTTTTCCTCTGAATTTTCATTGGCTCCAATTTTTCTTGCATTCCATGATGTGACAGCTGGTTGAATCCTTGTAGTCAACAGCACTTACTCTCACATCACCTCTTCAATTTGTCTCTTTTGTGCACACTTGCCCCAGAATTGTGGATGAGATTTGAAGTGAAGTGGACCTGGTGGAGCCCTAACTAAATACTGGAGAGTAGATTATTAGAGCATAAATGCTGCTTGAAAGCACTATCGTGACATTTTACAATTTTGCTGATGATTGAGTGTAAATTAGTGGGATGAACATTTTTTTTGGAACTGCCATTTGTGATGCTAGTGTTCTCAAGAAGAGGCATGATTGCTTCATCCTATCTGCTTCAACCTATTTGAAATTGCCTTGTCTTCTGCAACATATACTGGGCCCTGCCATTATTTGGAATAGGAAAGTTCATGAAGTCATTAGTTATATAAGTCTTCACCACCGTTCATGATCACAGGCGAGCAGGACTGCAGCATTATAATTGGATTTGTTGGTTGTGGGTTGGTACACTCTGTCTAAAGAATGTTGCCTCCACTGTTTGACATGTCTATAGTCCTTTTTGAGACAGTGAACGTTAGTGCAACTGAAAATGTTTAGAGGACTATAAGTCCAATTGTCCACAAATATTTATATTTTTGTTATACAGTAAAACATAAGTCAAGTTTTAGCTCAAGTGATCTTATGATGGCCAACAAATGTTAGCTATTAGGATTGGTCATTGTTTTTTGTATTTAGTCCATGGAAATGTGTTTTCTAACCCTGTTCCTGAGCAGGCTTGTATCCATAGAGGCCCTCTGCAGAGACTTTAGGCTCAGAAAGTACTACCTGTCCACAGTACCCGTTTAAAGACTTAAAATACGCTTCAATATTTCGGATAAATTCAAAAACTTACCCGGAAAGGCTTCCCAATATAATATATATAGAACGTTTATGAGCATGCTCCTTTCCTAAGCATTTATCATTTTTGGTTTTTTTGGATAACTAACAGTATCCAGAAGGAAGTGCATGGAGTTCTGGCTGTACAAGAAGCAGAGCGATAAAAGTCAGATTTTGCCGATCTGATAGATCAGCAAATTATCTGGAACAATTGCAAAACAATTTCAGTTTGCATAACTTCTAGTGCGGAATGTTCTTTGCGGTTTTAAATTTTGTCCAATTTAATACAACAGCTGCAAAAAACAATTTCGTAAAGATTTCTAAAGCTGAAATCCACAACAGAATACAAAATGAACTGTAAAGAACTGAACATCACATTAATATTCACAGGCACAAATTGCGGGAGGGTGTAATTACAGCATGACAAATTTACGTAGGTAGTTTCCATCATAAATGTGGACACAGGAATTTATAATTGAACAAGTTGACAAAAAACGAATGCAGAAATTTTCATAAAATATGATAGAAAATAATATCAAATATGAAATAAAAATAACCACAGAATAAATGACTTTAAAGTGGGGACAGAATTATGTCTGCGTGATTATCATCTCTTAATCTCAACTCCTGGTACATCCAAAGACGAGAAAATAAAGTAAGATGATTGAGCATCAAACTGTCACCTCTAAGCTTATCAGTTTGCAGTTTGAAGTGTATTAGATTGTGGGTCTCATGACAGCAGCCTGCTTAGAATAAGTGGCCTCAGGGCTACTTAGATCGATCACTTTAGTGGAGGGTGAAACTTCAGCCGGGTCTTCTGTGAGCAAAGGGAGGGCCAGCAGAGGTTCAGATCTCCCTTGTGAGGCCTGAGGAAGAACTCCTATATGGTTTATGCTTTTTGAATGCCAGCTTCACTTAACAAGGCAGCCGCAACAGTTGAAATGCCTTTCTGGATCCTGATGACATCTTAGAAGCCTGATTCGCTTGATTCAGTAAGTTTCTGACTGAGCCAAGCAGGCACCTCAACCACCTGATAAAGGGATTCAATAAAGGACGGGGCTATACATTTTCAGAGGCAATTCAAACTGCACAGTTTCCCCACTGCAGTCAGTTTGGGTGGGTTAAAAATCAACTCCTTGTGTTTGGAGGCGATTGAATAGCTTTATTTCATTCAGTGAGAAAAGTGTAAACCAGTCTTGGAATTTAGTCAATTTCCTTAAGAAGTGCTAACAGTATTGTCAGTTTTTATTATGATGTTTGATGTTGTTTTGGCCTTGAATTAAGCACTCGATGACAAGCAAGCAGGAATGTCTAAGAATGTCACTATTAAAATAGCTGGCCCTTATTGAAGGTGCATTGCTTGTTGTTAGTGGATAAGGAACTCATGTACCTGGCACTTGCTGGACGATTGTTGCCTGGAGTCTGTTTGTGAGATGTTGGGCTTAGTGCCTGCCATCATGGGCTGCAGAAATGTAAACAACCTTTCTCTAATGACTGCAAATCCAAAAAAACAGATTTAATCTCATATTGTATGAGATCTGAATTGTTCTTTATGGTTCAAAACCTCTAGGCATGCAGCAGAATGGTTTGTTTCGGTCTATGTGAAACATCCATAACTAAACTGTGATGTAGGCGTGCGACAAAAAAGGAGGAAAAAATGGCTACTGTGAGTAAAGACTGCACTGACATGTCATTGACGGACAGTCTGTCTCACATCAAGCATATCTCTTTGTCAAACCTTAGCATCTGAGCAACTGGATTTAACAATTGATGATGAATAAGTGCATGACATGGAATTTGTCTGGAATGTCAGTCGACCACTTTCAACTCTGCGGCTGGGCTGTTTGCTGCCACCAAGAGACTCTCAATGAGACGAAGTTATTGTTTTAAACACAATGTCGTTTGTTGTATGTTAGCAATCAGGTACAAGGTATATTAGTAAGATAACTATTGTTGCTGAGACCATTAGGAGATATGGGACATAGGTCACCACTCCATGAGATCCTAAGATACCCTTCTTGATCCCCACCCAAGTCAGTATATATCATCAGATTGGGTGGAGCTTAACATAACCGCCAATACCTTATCCAAGCATTTTTCCTTGTTATTAACATTTATACTTTCAGAGAAATAATTACATTTATGATTATCCCATCTGCCCATATGTCTCTGATTTCCCAAATTCAGATAGTCCGGAGGTTTCACAAGGCTCTTCAGAATTGGAAGGCTGGTAACTTGTTGGCTTGAAGATTGTGTTCTTGAAAGTTTGTAGGTTTTAATGCCTCTGTCTGCTGGAGGATCATTTATTGATGGACGGCTTGTCACTGAGGATGTTGTTCAACATAAACTAGGTAGTCGGTCCACTAACTTATTTGGAGGACCCTTAATCTCCAAAATTTATTTCACAGTGGAACTCTTCCCTGCTGAATCAGATAATTGTGCCACAGCATCATCTGGGGAACATTTATTCTTGTGAATTTCCTGCCTTCTCTGGGCAAAATGGAGTTTTGCCAGTTTTTTTGCATGCCTCTACGGGCTTGATAGGCAATACCTTTCATTTTCCATGACTTTCTCAAATAAAGCTTAATGCCTCCATCCTAGTAAATTTTTCCAGCCTGATTCTTTGTTTGAATAATAGATTTCTTGTTCTTAGTGTGGTTTCTACTTACAACTTTTGCTGTTAGATTCTATCTGATTAGGTTTTTAAGTTGCACTTTTGTGGCCTTAAATTCTGTCTTTGCAAAATTATTGGTGTTGCACACTCAGTTTAAATTTCTTTCATGGTCTTGAATTTTCCTAATATAGCACTTCATCATGGTTTCCAATTGCTATGGCAGCAACACTTACTGTGAACTGCCTGTTCACATTGTTACTTTAAAGTTTCCTTCTTGTGAACTGGGATTTCTAATTTTACTCATGGAATTATGATGCCTGTTTTCTTCCTAACTCAACTTCTAATCAGGACTGCTCTAGCAGATTCCTGTTTCCTAATAAATCTGTGCTAGATCATGTTTGCCTTTCTTGTCAGGCCTGAAGTGAAAGGCTTTACTATTAATTGCTGTTTCTTCCTTGTCGATCTTCTTACAACTTTTTCTGCAGCCTGTTTCACTGTTCAGCTGCTGCAGTTACTGATTAGCCATATGAGTAGTTCTTAAAGCTGTAAAGTCTTTAAAGAACTAAAAGTCAAATACTTTCCTTAAGTCTACTGGAATTCTCTGCTCCTGGGTACATCAGTATTCTCACCATTGTGTGGTACAGGTAAATTGAATTCCAATTCCTACAGCTAACTACCATGCAAGATCTATTGGGATGCCAATCACTGGAAGCTGGTATTTGGAATGGTTAGCTGCAATCAAGTGAGCCTAAACTAGAAGTGGCTGCTGACCTAACCACAATTAAGTTTATTGATTGTTAGCAATCAGCTACCAGTTACATCTTCTTTACGCAGAGGGTGGTGGGTGCCTGGAACACGTTGCCAGCGGAAGTGGTAGAGGCGGACATGATAGCGTCATTTAAGATGTTTCTAGACAGATACATGAATGGGCGGGGAGCAGAGGGATACAGATCCTTGGAAAATAGGCGACAGGTTTAGATAGAGGATCTGGATTGGCGCAGGCTTGGAGGGCCGAAGGGCCTGTTCCTGTGCTGTAAGTTTCTTTGTTCTTTGTTCTCTTTGTACATTAGTAAGATAAACATGGCTATTAAGACATTAGGAGACCTGTGGATATAGATCTTCACTTCAAAAGAGCCTGAGTTGTTCTGCCCTATTCCCATCGAAGGTGATAAGACGTCATCAGACTAGGTAGAGCTTAATGCAGTCTTCAAAATTAACACTTTTTGAACTATTATCTTGTACAACAGCTCACTGTTTTGCAGTTTATGTTTCTTTAATGGAATGAGGACATCACTGGCTAGACAGCATTTATTGTTCATCCCTAATTGCCCAGAGGGAGTTCAGAGTCAACTACATTGCTGTGGGTCTGCAGTCACATTTAAATGACCAGGTAAGGATGGCCGTTTCCTTCCCTAAAGGACATTAGTGAACCAGGCAGGTTTTTCTGAAAATGGATTATCAATAGATTATCATTAGATCCTTAATTCCAGATACGTTATTGAATTCAAATTCCACCATCTGCTGTGGTGGGGTTCAAACTCAGGTCCCCAGACTGTAATCTGGGTCTCTGGATTAACATTCCAGCGATAATACCTCTAGGCCATCGCCTCCTCCATTGTTGGGTGTCCATATGGATAAAGAGGAACTTGAGTAGCTTTGGGTATCAAATCCTGGATGTCACTACCTGGAGGCCAGCAATGAAAACACTTGTTCACACATCTTGGGTTCAGTTCACACCAGGATTGGGTTGCATAGAGATGAGCAGCTGCAACTGCAAAGCAACACTTCTAACTGATAACACTATCACAAGGGGAATTGCCAAGGCAAGAGGAAGTGAAAGATTGTCTGAGTAGATTCTCAGAATGGACATAAACAAAAGATGGACAGTTCGCATGGCCTTTTAATATAGTTGCTATGATATATTACTGTGTTTTTGATAACATAATTTATTCAAACATTTGAAAACTTTGCTAATCTGAATAAAGTATTCAAATGCAAAAAAAAACCCTCAACAGTCCTTGATAAAGGCAAGGTGATACAATTCAAAGGTTCCTGATACAGTATTGTACCTGATTCATTACTGTTTATTATCTTGACTAATAGCTGACTAGATGGCTTGAGACTACACAGCAAACAGGTGAAGGACAAGAAGATGTACTAAATATTAAATATTCCTTTCTGAGTCTCTCAACTATTGCTGGCAAGCTTTCACTGTTTATAAGTTTTAATATTCAAAGTAAAGCAAATTATCATGAATAAACTGTATACTTTCACGAATAAGATGTATCTTTATACTTTAAGTGGAATGACTGAACATATGGAACTGAATGCTGATAAACTGCTGATGCCGTGTTTAGTCTGTTTTCCTGTGGTTAACGTTGATGCTATCTCCAGTGCTGAGGGCAAAGCTGCATTTTGCAAGACTAAAAATCAATTTTATTTGGCATTCAAAGCTGGATATTAGATTGGCATACATAAGTTCAGGAACTGTATTTAAATAGGTTCATTGAATCTTATTGCATGGAAAAGACTGTTCAGCTGAACAGACCCACCCCCACTCTTTGAAAGATCAACCTGATCAGTCCCACTTCTCCCATTCAATCTCTAAAGCCCTAAAATCTTTCCAAAACAAGTAAATTTTGATAGCTTCCCTAATAGTGCATCAGTTAGTTACTGTGCCAAAGACGATCTTTGGTTGTGTTGTACGACAGACCTAACAGGACATATAAGTAGGCTGTAATTTCTTTTAATTAGACAGGGGTAAACCAGAACTCCAAGCCAGATTGTAATATCAACACATTTGGAAGTGGTCACTGATGACGGACATGCTGTTGCTGTAGTGATTTGCTATAGAATATGCAGATGTTGCATACTCAACAATCACTTTGCTGTAGTGAGTTAGTATTGAGTTCAGTGAGGTTGGGAAGTGAACA
Organism: Rhincodon typus; assembly: GCF_021869965.1. Lineage (NCBI taxonomy): Eukaryota > Metazoa > Chordata > Chondrichthyes > Orectolobiformes > Rhincodontidae > Rhincodon > Rhincodon typus. The sequence continues at coordinate 44,246,036 of NC_063336.1, forward strand.
AGCAAATGGATCTTACTTTGCTGCTTCAGAATCCTGTTGCAACTGTTGTCAAAAATGCAAATGATGAGAATTCCTCATCTAAGGAATTAAATATTGTTCTTATGGCTAAAGGGATCAAAACATACGGGAAGAAAATATGGTACTAATTAAGATAATCAGTCACGGTCATATTGAATAGTGAAGTAGGCTTAAAAAGCCAAATGGTTTACTCTTGTGTTCTATGTTTCTCTGGTTCTTCCAGAGGATGGATGAGGCATTTCAAGATAGGGAGGTGAGAAACTTCCTGTGAAGTCTTTGGTGTTTGATTGAATTTGTACCATTTGACTAGATGGGTGCTGCTGTTACACCACTCATGAAGCTCAACAGCATCCAAAAAGAACAGTTTATTTGATCAACCCATACCATTATATTCAATAGCCATCATAAATGAACTGAGTTTGCAGTTTGCTCAATTTATCAACAGTGTTTCACCAACTCACCAGCATCTCCCTCCTGTGCAATGTCTACTATTAAGAAGAACTAGAGTAATGCCATGATTTTTGAGTTTCCCTTGATTTTTCCAGATTAACACTCCTGGTGGTATTCACCACCTCTGCCAGGATGTGGCCCAGGGTAAGGGTCATTTGAGGCAGTTTGCTGCCACCGAAGCTGCTTTATTTTTGCTTTGTCTTGGGCCTATCGACTGATTAGTGGTAGAGGATACACCATCATAAAATATGGGAAGAGACACTGTTCTTAAATATCAAGAAGGTTTATTCCATAATAGCAATAAGTAATAACAGTATTTGGTCAGGCAGAATTAACAGAACATTAGGGAGCTGATACAGAGACACCTTTCTCTGAAAGCTAGAGGAGAACTTTTTGTCTCTGGCCACGGGGTTTGTGATATCTGTGCAGTGGGTACAGCCAATGTAACGTGAACATTAATCACTTCAGAGCTTTACTTTATACAAAATTTTTCCCTTAGCCAACCCATAATTCAATCATGTAATTGACATTATTGCATTTATCCCTAGCCCATCTCTCCCAGAGTATCTGACTTCACAAATACAGGAGGTCTGGATGTTTCACACATTTCTCATAACACACGCTCTTCGGACTTGGAAGAATAGTTGGTTTTTAGCATGAGGACTTGTTCTAATGTGTGAAGCATTTCTCACTGGACATCTTTTTTCCTTTGGATATCCTTCCGGGAGCACATTGTTCTTTATAGATATTGTTGTTCAATCACCTTATCAGGAGGACCCTTAATTGTCCAAATTTCCCTCCTGGAAGACTGCTGCTCTGATGAAATACGTTTGGCTGATAAAGTAAGCTCTGATATGTTGCTGAAATATTGTTGCTCACTCAGCAATACCTTTGTCACTGTGTAGACCTTTTTATGTGTATTAGTTCAAGAGCTTGTGGCCTCTGGTTGACATCTGGTAGTAATCTCACTGACCCTCAGAGTTTTGATTCCAGTGAGGGTCCCCCCCATTTCATGGAGGTCTTGATGTTGCCTGATTATTGTCTAGTTCAGCAAGCGTTCTTTAGGAGAGGCAGCACAGGGCCCTTTCTGGCTCTCTGGACTGCTCAAACATTGCACCTCTACATGAAGACACCTTGAGCCCTTGTGACTGATCTTTGCATTCTTTGCATTTTCATCCCCACAGCTGGAAATAATACTGCTAACTTGGGTAATAACATGGCTCTCCATTTAGCTAACACATATTTTTTTTCTCTTTTTAATGAAGGGAAATGTCTTCTCTATGTCTATGAGTTGTTTTTATAGGCAAGTCTTAAGAGGTAATATGCATTACGTTAGGGTACTTTATTTTACACACACAGGAAAGGCTGACCAATCATAGGAATGTACTGTGGGCCTGTTTTGTACTGGATTGGAGGATAGATCAATGAATTGTTTGAAATGCCAACCAGTAACAGAAAGCTATTGAATCTGAACCTTCATTAGACCTTGGATCACCAGCCTTAATCCCATAATCCTGGCAAACTGCTGATGCCAACTGGCTGCCTAAAGACAGCTTTTTAGTTGGCTATGTATAAATTTCGATGAGATATGACAGTGGCAGCTGTCCTTAGGTAGGTTCAGCAGAGAAAGGAATACTAACTGGGTGCTGGTATTGGGGGGGCCAGCATGGAAGGGTAAGAGAGGATTACAAACAGGGGGCTGGTGTTGGGAGGGCCAGCATGGAAGGGTAATATAGGAATACAAACAGGGGCCTGGTATTGGGAGGGTCAGCATGGAAGGGTAATGGCCCATCATGTTACTTGCAAGCCTGGAGGAACACTACCTCTATGCCTGTTTCTTTTTATACAGTACATTAACAACAAATAAAAAAACTTACCATTTTCTTGGTAGCCTTTAGAGATAACATTTGAATCCATTGATTAGGCTGCATAAGAACCAGAAGTATTGAGCAGTGTATACCTGAGACAAGATCTATTCTGCTGTGCAGAATTCCAGAGTGTGGTTTCAAAATTAGGTCCTGATTAGCACATTAGAAAAAGGTCGTGAGACAATAAAATTGGAAGGTTTTGACTTAATTTTGCAACAGATGTTTCATACATGGCTGCACCCAGACCATTTGAAATCTTGGGACACAATGGGATAGATGTGGGTCTGCCCCAGTAAGTTTTAACTGCTTGTTTGAGCCAGTGTTGGGGCCTGGTGTATCCTGATCACAGGCTAACCAATGCTAATTGTAACATGGGAGCCTGGATATATTAGGGCTCATTACCTAAATGCAAATTTTGTTACTTTGGTGCTTCTCTTTTGTGAAAGAGTACAGTGTGTTCTTTGCCAAACTTACATTAGCGATGCTTTTGAATTGGAGGGCTGTGCATGCCTCTGGGCAAGGATGTAGTCCTAAGATGGTCTTGCAGCTGCTGGCATTACACATAGTAGGACTTCCTGTCTGCCTTATGATGGGTAATTATATATGGGTGCCTCTGACCTCACCAGGTGACACATTTCCATCAGCATGCCAATTCCTGTCACTCCCTTGCAGCTGACTATTTCAGTACATCTACCAGTGCAAATTCAATAATGTGTCTGAGTGTGGATTCCTGAACTTCAATGAGGTTGCATATCCATATATTATGGCTGTCTCAGTCTGGTTCATCCATAGTTGAAACAAGAAAGTACATTGGAACCCATGGTGTCAACCAACCTGTTAGATCATCTATTGGAGAAAATGCACCAGTACTAGGACCTTGTTGGCTCAGGGTTCCACTGCTGGTGTCCCTGTGTTATCTCATCTTTCGATAGTGCTCTGCAATTTGATTAGGTATTCCTGCAGCATCAGTCAATATAACAAGTGACCCTGACCATCTTCCCCTGACTTTGCTGCTAGAACAGAGATTTGGTGTAGTTTTTTCTTACTCTTTGATGTAGGGGAATATTGTTAGGATGTGAAGGTACACAAGGATCTATAGCGTAAATGAAAGTATGACTGGACAGATCCCTACTCAACATTTATTGAAAACACAATTTGTCAGGTAGGAAATTTCAGAAGAAGATTCTAGTACTCTATGGGTGCAGGTATATATATCTGGGGATGATACCAAAGAAAACTACTGTAACATTTCCTGTTAATGTGTCAATTAGTAACATTCCTTAATTGAAAGGCTGGTAATTTATATTTGCTTTGCTTACACTGGTGTAACATCAATAATGGTCTGATTATTTTCCTAAGAAGCATAACAGAGAATTGCTTCACTCTCTCTTTTGAGAATTTTTACATATTTAGAAAATTAAATGACATCTTTACAATAGATTTTCTGCAAAATCTAGTTCAAATTATCAATGACCATGAGGCCGAATGACCTCCTTCTGTGCTGTAGCCATTCCGTGATTCCATGATGATAGAAGTAAATATTTATTCATTACTTGCTTTGACACAGTTTTCGGCACGATAGAGACTCCCTGCCTGATCAAAAATAGTGGAAGACGTCAGAAATCCCAAGTCCAGTTTGCCCTGGCAATTCCCACTTTCGTCAGAGCAGCATTTGGGATAGGGCCATGGCTCATGTCTACCTGGTCTTTGGAGGAAACTAGCTACCTAAATCATCAGCATGAACTAACAGGTTCAAGAACAGCGTCCTCCCTGGTGTTATTAAATTGCTGAATAGACCTCACTAATTTCAAATCGAACATTGATTTTGCTTTTGTGCTCCTCCTGTGCAGCTGTAGCCTTGTATACCTTGCTCTGTGTAAACACCCTATGATCTGTATTTCCTTTTATGTTATGATCTGCCTATACTGCTTCCAAAAACAAAATTCTTCACTGTAATTAGGTACATGTGACAACAGTAAACCTAATCAAATCAGTTGCATCCACTCAAATCACATTCTGGACTCCCTTGAATCAGGAGCTTGGAGTGTAGATATTAGACAATGTAAGAGCAAGTCTACTTTTAGTGCACATGTTTTGGATAGCCAGGTACCCCTTTGGTGAGCTGAGGTATCCGTATCGATAATGTCCCAGGACGTCTGGTTATGGGGTCAAGGATCCTTGTCAAGTGCCAATGGGATTGCTAACTGTGGGGAAGATTATGTTTTAAATGAAGCCCTTCGAGCTGCCTAGCTTACCAAGATATGTCACGAAGTGTTAAGGCCTGTTACAAATTGTCAGTAAGTGACAAACGTGTCAAGACATTTCAAACCTGTCATGTCAAGATCTGTTTAGAAGAGCTGGAGCCTAGAGGCAGGGTTTCTGCCCAGCATCACCCACCTTTTGGGAACCAGCAGTCTCTTCAGTTCTTCTCACATCTCCTGGCCTCACTTCTAATCCAGCCTGCCCCAATAGACCAAAAATAATGACAGTAGGTTGTTTTCACAAGTTTGGGCTCGTGGAGCCAATATTTCTTCTGCCTGTGTGCACCTGATCGGTGACATAGCTCAGGGTCTTTGTGCTGGCACAAAATAAATTAACTTTTATTTTAAAGAAGGAGCTCAATCTTGGAGAACAGATGCAGTCAAATTAAGTAATTACAGAATAAATGAAGAGTCATAATCAGTGAATGGAAGCAAACATCAAATTCATTGTATTTGCTTCATTGCTTGTTGACCCAATAATTCACTGTGTGAGATAATTATTCTGTTGTTACAAAAATATTTATGCTTATGGACCATCAGGAGAACTGAATATATTGAAGTGTTTGGACACTGCATTATAAAGGTTTTATTTGTCAAGGGTTTGAAGGGAACACGTGGTTTCTTGAAAATGAGATCAACAGGTTAATATAGGTGATGCTTCACCTGCTGATTACAGAAAAATCAAGTGATTGGGAAAAGCTAACCAAGCAAAGCTGTTTGGGAGATATATGGGAAGTTTATTAACTTAAATTACTAGAAAACTTGACTTTGGAAGAGACTATAGGGATTTCTATGCTAATGGTTGCCTAGCAATCATTTCTGGACTTGGTTTTTTGTTTCACAAACCTAGGAAATCTAAGAAGAAGGTAGGATAAAGTAAGATTATGATAAAGTTTCTACACCTCAGTATCTTGATTACTTTGTAAACCCTGAAAATCTGAACTGTGGCCATTATCCAAAGACTTGAGTCCAGCTTGATTTCCATCAGAACTGTGGTCTTGTTTGGAAGATCTTCTAAAAATCGAAAGTACTGCGGATGCTATAAATCAGGAATAAAAACAAAGTTCTGAGGAAGGGTCACCAGACCCGAAACGTTAACTGTTTTTCCCTCCACAGATGCTGCCAGACCTGCTGAGCTTTTCCAGCAACTTTGTTTTTGTCTGGAAGATCTTCTATCACCTTAAAGCTGTCAGTAACTAATTCTATCAATAAGAAACCCATTGGTCATGAGAATTAGAGATAGTAGGAACTGCAGATGCTGGAGAATCCGAGATAACAAGGTGTAGAGCTGGATGAGCACAGCAGGCCAAGCAGCATCAGAGGAGCAGGAAAGCTGACATTTCGGAAGGAGGGTCTAAGCCCGAAACGTCAGCTTTCCTGGACCATGAGAATTCATCAGTTTATGTCTTTCAGTTTTAAACCAATTTTCTTGCTTTTTTTTGATAAACAAATAATCCTGTAGAACGCTTGTTGTCTTTTGTGTCATAGAGTCATAAAACACAGAAAAGGTCATTCGTCTCTTTGAGACTGCGCTGACCTACCAGGCCTCATCTCACGTTCCAGTGATCCACAGCCTTGAATGTTATGCAATTTCAAGTGATCATCCACAAACATTTTAAAGGTTGTGAGGTTTGCCACCTCTATTACTCTCACTATCCGCTGGGATTCCTCAAATCCCATCTAAACCTCCTACCTTTCACCTTAAAATTATGCCTGCTTATTATTGGCCCTTCAACTAAGAAAAACCACTGCTTTCTATCCACCCTGCCCAAGCCCTAGATAATCTTTTTTTCACCTCAATTCGGTCACCCCTTATACTTCTCTGCTGTAAAGGAAACAATCTGAGACTATCCACCCTTTCTAGATTGGTAAAATACTCCATCTCAGGCAACATTGTGGTGAATCTTCTCTGCACTACACCAGTAAAATCACATTCTTTCTACAGTGTGGTGACCAAAATTGCAGATAGTACTCAAACTGTGGCCTAACCAAAATTTGCGCATCTCCAACACAACTTCCCTGCTCTTAAAATCCATGCAATGATTTCAAGACAAGTGACCCGCATGCTATTTTAATCGTTCTATTAATCAGTCCTGCTGCGTTCAGGGATCTGTAGACAAGCATGCCAAGATCACTCTGTTCCTCTGAGCTTCCTACCATTGTGACTTTCATCAAGTATTCCGTTGTTTTCTTGCTTCTTCCAAAGTGTATCACTTCATGCTTTTCAGGGTTAAAATTTCATCTGCCACTGATCTGCCAATTTGACCAACCCAGCTATATCTTCCTGCAACCTAAGGCCCTCTTCCTCATATCTTGGGATCTTCCCTAATTTTACCCCCTCTTCAGTCTTTTAACTGCTTTCTTAAGTTCCCCTGCACCTTTTATGCTCCACTAGGACCTCCATTGATTTGGAGATAGTAGGAACTGCCGATGCTAGAGAATTTGAGATAACAAGGTGCCTAGACCCCCAAAACGTCAGCTTTCCTGCTCCTCTGATGCTGCTTGGCCTGCTGTGTTCATCCAGCTCTACACCTTGTTACCTCCATTGATTTGCTTCCTTTCCACCTGCTAAAAGCATCTGTTTTCCTTCTTGTGTAGTCCTGAATATTCCTGGACATCCAGGGTTCTTTGGGCTTGTTGCACCTACATACCATGCTAAAGGGAACATTTCGGACCTGTCGTCTTTCCATTTCCTTTTTGAATGCCCTCACTGTTCTGCTTTTGATTTCCCACAAGTAATTGTTCCCATTCTACTTTGGCTAGATCCTGCCGTATTTTAATAAAAACTGCCTTCCTCCAAACCAAAATCCTTTTTGTAGATCATCTGTTTCTTTTTCCATAATGAACTTAAATCATACAGCGTTGTGCTCACTATCACTAAAATGCTCCACCACAGCCAACTCCAACACCTGTCTGCCTTCATTCCCCAGAATTAGGCCAAGCACTGCACTATTTTCAGTTCAACTTTCTATGTGAACACAAGAAAACCACTACCTTCTACATCCTTTACACTATGACTAACCTAATTAAGGTTCAGGAAATTGAAATCCTTTCATATAATTACCCTATTATTGTTATATGCCTCAGTGAATTGTCTAAATATGAGCTCCTCTATTGCCCATTGACTGTTTTGGGTCTACGTTACTCTCCCTGCAATGTAACTAAGCCCTTTTTATTCCTAAGCTGTAACCACAAAGCTTCATTTGAAGACCCTTCCAAGATATCGTCCCTCCTTACTGCAGTAACTGGTTCCTTAATTAATAATGCAACACCATTTCCACTTTTATGTCCTTTCCTGTCTTGCCTGAAGATCCTAGATGCTGGGATGTTGAGCTGCCAGTCCTGCCCCTCTGTCAATCATGTTTCTGTGATGGCTACAATATCACTATTCATAACGGTGTTGTGTACATGTGTCAGTTATTAAAAGGGGATATAGCTTAGATCCTAACCAGTTTTGTCATTTGTTTTTAAAAGTGAGTTTTGTTTTATGATAAACATTATCTTCAGATCGTTAAAGAAGCCATGCACAAATCTGTACAAATTTGACAGCAAAACTCAAAATCGACTGGGATACATTGACCAAATAGGAACTGTTACAAATGTGATGGGAGGAATATACTGGTAATCAAGCCCACCTACTCTACATTCCACAGCATTATTATAAATGTTTTAATTCAGTCACCAAAATAGTCAATGGTTTCTGTTTTGTACCACTATCTAAAGTAAAAGACTTTCACTGATTTTTAAGTTTATTGTCAAATTTGTTCAACTTCTATAATCTGCTGAAATGCTGAAAACTAATGACATGGAATAACTGTAGTTTGCAAAATTTTTCACTGTCTGCAAACAGGAAACAAGACAACTCCATACACACGAGGATACTTACTGAAAAACAAGCGATTAATTCCTAGTTCAGAGAGAAAGAAAATCTGATGACGAACATGGTATTCAATGGATTAACTCATTCCATCTTCCTACTTAAAGAAATTGCAAAATCTTTTAGAATTCCTGATTGAGATTGCATGAGGCTCACAGGTCTTCTTAAACCTGAAGTTACTGATGTCTGTAAAATCATCCAGTACACTCTCTGAGACTCATGAGGTTTCCTGTCCATTGGCTGATATTTTTGACTGGATCAACCGATCTGTGAAACTGAAGAAATTTATTGATTTACTTTTTGATTTAAAGAAAGTAGCTCAATAGTACTGTAGATTCACAGATTTTGTGCATTAAAGTAATTCACTCATTTGAATTTCCCATCTGCACCTTATAAGAAATAATCTCGGATACTTCCTGACAGGAGTCCGCCTCCATGGTTTCCAACCCACACTCACCTTCCTGCTAGCTGCAGCATCATGATCTTCACAGGCCTGTTTGAAACCTTGTTGTTAATGAGATCATTAGCTCAAAATAATTTCTTGCTTCCAGTGAGTGCGTCTCTGACACTGAACTCATTGGTCAACCAAAACTTAAAATCTACCGCAGGATGTGAAGACTGGGATCGAAATTCATCTCAGGCGGTAGACAGTGGAAAATAAATCTCGGTGAAGTGTAAGAAAGGTTGCTGAAGTCCTGTTTCGCCCTTCTGCCCAAGGCAAATTTTGCCCCCTTTTGATATTAAATTGCAGACAACTAAAAATATTAAATTATATGAATAAAAAACACCCGATGGCAAAGTAACGCATACCTCATGTTTGGAAACTGGTGATATGTCATTACAACCCAATCCCATTTCATTCTCCAAAATGAATCTATCCTGAATCAAGTCCTTTATTGTATTCTCCTGGAGATTTTCCCTCTTTGGGCCAATAGTCATAACAAGGGGTCAGCATAGACATACGTCTTTTTGCGGGGGGGGTGAGACACACGGCATCCTCTTCTTTTTAACAACAGCTTGTATGACAGTATCGGCAGGAGGGAATAATTCATAGTCCTGTAGAGAAAAAAAAAACATCTTCACTACCCTTTATCGCATTTTGTAGCACTAGCACCCTGCTAAATAGAATAGATTTTGAACAGATCTTGCAAGGTAAGACTGGATGAAACTGATCAGGCACTGTGGGCAATCAGCAGCAGTAACATAATTGTGCTTAAACACAATCTGACAAATTAATGGCTTGGCCTATCCCCCACCACTACATCAAGCCATGGGACCAACCCTGCTTCAATGAAAGAAGCAGGTAGGCATACCAGGAGCAGTACCCAACAATTGAAGTGTCAGTCTGGTGCAACACAGGACTATTTTTATGCCAAATCAATAGAAGCAGCAATTCATAAACAGTGCTAATCATTTTCACAACCAATGGATCAAATCTAAGCTCTGCAGTCTGGCCACATCCTTTGGAATGATGGTGGAGAATTAAACAGCTCATTGGAGGAGGAGGAGGATCCACACCTTCTCAATGACAACTCAGAATGGGTAATAAAAGCTGGGCCAATTAGCGACATCTGCATCTGCTGAATTAATGAAAAACTCTCCTTGTACCATCTCTCTGGTTATTCTCTAATTCCCATCTCACTCCAAGGAAGCTTCTGATTAGATACAGATCTGTTACCCACTCCCCAAACTCCAGGCCTTTGACCTCAATCCTTACATCTCTGAACATCCTGCAGGCCTTTGACACCACAACCTAGATTCCAGATGCCTCCACCCCAACACTCAGGCCTCTGATTTCCCCAACCTGAGTCTCCTGAAGTTGACCATGAAAGGAGAGACTTTGGAGAAAGGTGATGTATTTGTTTGTGTTGATTGCTATGGAAATTATGAGTAGTACACAGAGGATGAGTAAAATGGTCTGAAAAACAGAGGATGTTGTTCGTAACTTTGCTTAGGTTTAATATTAGCATTAAGCTTACAAATGGCATTTGGGTAGTCTTGTTGGTCAGGAGACCTATTGTATTGGCTTGTTAAATCTTACTTTGCCATCTGTCTTGGAGGGTTTTGTTTGTCTATGTAATAAGGAAAAATGTTGGAAAAGAAAAGAAAGATCATAGTATGGGCTGTATATTTTCACTGAAGCTTTGGAAATCACATGTCTGGATCTCTTGATAGCTCACCAAGTGAAAGAACATTGTAACAATTTATACCTGGACCACACAGTGCAGACGTATTCCAGTTTTAATCTTCTTTCTATACTGAATTATTAATTGATCACAGAAAAAGCGATCGCACAAGAATCATAACTGATCACAGCATTTCTGAACTGGGAGAAGGGGAAAATTGTCCACATCTTCCTCTTGTCTTTGCTACCCAATAACTCCGGCAGGAAAGTAGCCCTATGCATGGATAATGGATAATGACAAGTGAGGGTTCAAATATGAGCAATGTTCTTTGTTGAGGCTGACACAGTGTCAGTAGACAATGGATGCTAGCTAACCCTTTAAGAAATTAGCAAAGGGTCAATTACTCAAAGAAAAAGGGTGAAAATGGTAAAGAAAATTAGTAGGAAAAATTTGGGAGGGAAATCCCCCAAAATAGCAGCTTCCAAAGTTGATGTGATCTCCTACCAGCATATTTTTAGTCAATTGAATATCATTGTACAGTATTTAAAAAAATTCCATTCTGCATAAAGACTAATTTACTAAATTATTTTGGTAAGTACTGAATATTCAAGTGACTTGCCATAAAAATAACTATCACCTTTAATCACCTGTTTCAAATGTTTCACTTGACACAAGAATATTGGAGTAGTTCTTCTTAGTTTTCCTTTTCTGTGAAATATCCGTCAATGGGTTGTTTTACAATCAAGATGTTCAGATAACATTATTAACTTTGAGAGCCCCCTAAATGGCTTGTTGGTCTAGGGGTATGATTCTCACTTAAGGTACTGTATAGTGTTGACATGCAAGAGGTCCTGGGTTCAATTCCTGGACAAACCCAGGTTTCTAGTGTCACTTTTGCAGGCAGCATGGTGGCTCAGTGGTTGGCACTGCTGCTTCACAGTGCCAGGGACCTGGGTTCAATTCCACCCTTGGGCGACTGTCTGTGTGGAGTTTGCACATTCTCCCCATGTCTGCATGGGTTTGCTCAGGTTTCCTGCCACAGTCCACAGATGTGCAGGCTAGGTGGATTGGCCATGTTAAATTGCCCTTAGTGTTCAGGGATGTGTAGATAAGGTGGGTTATGGGGGTTTGGATCTGGGCGGAATGCTCTGAGGGTCGGTGTGGACTTGTTGGGCTGAAAGGCCTGTTTCCACACAGTAGAGGTTCTATGATTAACCATTTAGAATTCATTATGTGGGGCAGGTGAAATTATATATGGGATTAGATTCATGGCAAGTGAAAAGATTTACTGATCAGTATCTATTGTATATTTACAACAATAAAACTTTAAGGGTACAAAATTTTGAACTTTTCCAGTAATTTTGAGTATTTACATTGCAATGACTTTGAGATGCTTTGTCATATTCATTTTGGATTTTTGATTGGAGAGCCCAATGAATAGGTTATAAATATAACTATTAAGCTTAGAAATTATTGTATTGTGATCAATGTTACTAAATAAAGATTTCTTATTCATTATTTTAACTGAGTTTAATCAATTCTAAACTTTTTCTTAAAGTCAGATGATGAGTCTTATCAGATTAAGAATCTGCTAATACTGTTTCAGTCCCCTTTACCATGCCTGACTCATTCCTGAAGTCATGTTACCATCTTTGGTCACAATAATAAAAGTAACTTTTCTGCTAATGTATCTGTAGATACTTTCTTCTTGTCAATCCGAAGGTGTGTTTGCAGGAAGCAGTGAATGATTCCTCAGGCTAACATCTCTTTCATCCTTCAAATGACTCTGTTCAGAAGATGACTAATCTTTGAGGGAAAATAGGTGTAAACTTGAGAATGCTAGAATATCAGAGGTAATCTGAAAGCCTCTGATTGAGGCAGCAGTCCATCTGTATACAGCAAAAAGGAAAATATCACAAATTTTGGAAACCTGAAAATAAAAAGAAACAGAATATGCTGGAAATATTCAGGTCTGACAGTATCTGCAGACAGAGAAACAGAGTAAGAATTTCAGATCTTGAAGGGTATTGCTGAATGTTTCCAGCATTTTCTGTCTGAATTAACTCTGTGTTCTGTTGACTTCAGATGGATAGTAAAGATCCTATGATATTATTTAAATGAAGAATGAGCAAAGATGTATTCAGTACTATCCACTACTCTGGACAATTAATCCTTCCTTAACAATCACCAATTAAACCAAATTAATTCTTTGTATTCTGAGGAAGGGACACTCGACCCAAAACATCAACTGATTTCTCTTCACAGATGCTGCCAGATCTGCTGAGCTTTTCCAGTAATTTCTGTTTTTGTTTCTGATTTACAGCATCCACAGTTCTTTAGGTTTTTATTCAGTTCTTTCTGAGAACTGGGTATGCGAATACAACTGCAACAAATGCCCTACATGAAAGCAATCAAGAAACTTTATTGTCATCCATTACATATGAATAACTTAAAATATTCAAAGCTAATCTGATAAGATATTATGAGAAATTTCTTTGCAATGTCAGTTGTGCCTTGGATTCAGACTTGAGTCCTAATAGAGTTCTCTGGTGCTGCAGTTAATCTGAGGACATTAGAGGTAGTTTGAACTTAAGAGGTATTTAGCACTCATCAGGGTACTTAGTTTGCTGCAAATACACTTTGAAAATGTTGATATTTAGCAGATTTTTAAAAATTGTAGTTGTGAGAAAATGATGACCAGTGTGCACTGAAATTTCCAATATATACTTTAGTCAAACGCAGCTTCCCAGCAGGAAAACATGTAATGCTCTTGGCTGACTTAAATACAACTCATATGTCATGTTGAATATTTCAATCAAAAGGTCGAGTGTCCTTAAGCCCTGAATTCTTTGCTTCAACTTCAATTTGATTACTGGATCTTGAGTTCATTGTCACATTTCGTTGTCATAATATTTAAATCAAATTCTCATGTAAATGATCAATATCAAAATGTTAACTCCTTTTTTGTATTGTCATTTTTATTTTAGCCTTCTTCAGCAAAAATGTCCTCGTTCATTTATCTTGATGTGAAGAAGGAAAACCATAATAATTTTGTTTCATGCTTTAGAACAAAAAAATGCACTGAACTTTAGAAGACTTAAGGTGCAAGTAAAAAAAGTATATTAAGTGGCTTAAGTACTGTTATTTTAAAGCTGTTACTGGCATTATGGAATACAAATGGTTCAATGTGAACAATAAATAATGGTCATAAGTTGGTAACACATACTACAGAACTAACCCTTAGAATACTTGACTAATGTTCATCTATCATCTGAAACGACAACGATAACTGCTTATATATCATAACAATGAATATTATAAAGCAAATTAGAGCTTTTCGCTGCTAAAGTTGTTTCCAATTATCTTAATTTTCTATACAGTATCTATCAGATATTGACATAGTAGATGTCTTAAAGGCTAAACAATATATTTGCTAAAATATGCTTTGGATTATTTGAAATTTAGGTGACTGAAAGATATAGGGAAATTGCTGTGCCTTGAGTCCAATCAATTTTATTGTTTTCAGTTCAGTTACCTTGACCTCAGAATAAACATTATTACAATAACAAAGGGAGTTAACTGAAATGGTCAAGTGGCTAGCTGGCTAACATGGCCTTTAGAATAACACCAATAGTGTTGGTTTGGTTACAGTTCTGGTTGAAGTAGACTTGAGACTTGCCTCTTCAGTCTGGTGCTGAGGGTGAATGGTAATGCCAATTCACCACTGAAAAAACATCAAAAATAAAACAAAATGGCTCAGGATAACAGAATATCAGGCGTTGAGCAAAGTATCTACCTTCAGGTAGAGCACACATGAATAAATTAGTAACAAAAGTTTTGAACAACACCACTGTAAGGCTTTGGAGTAGATCTGTAGCTTGGGTTGTGGATGTTGAGGTTGATTGGCTCGCTGAGCTGGTTTGTTGTTTTGCAGATGTTTCATTACCATGCTGGGTAACATCCTCAGTGCAGCCTCCGATGAAGCGTCGGTGTGTTTTCGCACCTGGTTTTTAAAACTCTGGGGTCCGTTGAGATGGATTGCCTTACTTCTGGGTTTCCTTCGTAGTGGAATGTATATGGGGTCGAGTTCAATGTGTTTATTAAAGATTCTACACGCCCCGACACACTCATCACATTACCCTACATCAGGAACACGTCGGAACTCACCACAAGACTCCTACGACCGCTGGGCATCAGAGTGGCGCACAAACCCACATCAACCCTACGACAACTGCTCACCCGATCTAAAGACCCACTCCCTGCCATGAACAGGACCAATGTCATCTACAAAATCCCCTGCAGAGACTGTGAGAAACACTACATCGGACAAACAGGAAGGAAACTAACAACAAGAGTACATGAACACCTACTGGCTACAAAAGACACGACCAATACTCATTCATCTCAATCCACATGGACAAGGAGAACCACGATTTCGACTGGGACAACACCAAGATCCTGGGACAGGCTAGGCAGAGACAAGCATGAGAATTCCTGGAAGCATGGCACTCCTCGAAGCATGCTATTAATAAACACATAGAACTCGACCCCATATACATTTCACTATGAAGGAAAACCAGAAGTGAGGCAATTCATCTCAACAGACCCCAGAGTTTAAAAACCAGGCGGGAAAAAACACCGACGCTTCATCAGAAACTGCACTGAGGATGTTACCCAGCATGGTAACAAAACGTCTGCAAAACAACAAACCAGCTCGGCAAGCCAACTAACCTCAACGCCCCTGTAATTTATCAGCAGCTGAATTTCAAGTTGGGAAAGTAGTATAGTAGAGGGAGTTTCCAAGAATTGGAACCAGTGGTTTGAACAAGAGGAAACACAAAAGACAGACTCTGCTGACAGCTGTACAGGTAATGTCCTGGCTGAAAGAAATGGATTTTGAGAGATACCTATCACTGATAAGGGCTTCTTGAGTTTGGCCCATAAAATAGAATATTTGATGTTGATTGAGAGGATGCTCAGTTTTCTAAGATGTGATTTGAGGGGAAAGTAGGAATGTTCTCATTTGAGCTCAGTGACCATGCCTGGACCTGCACTATCCTCTGTAGGAGGGATGTGTCACAAGTGTCCAAGACAGCTATGCTATTTTCTGAACAATGAGCAACAAATAACATATTGATCAAAAAGGAAAATCCCTGTAGAAGTCAGAGTTTCGACGGCGTGAAGCTTAATGCTGCTAATGCATCATGGTGGGAAAGCTAAATAGTAAATTAGACTCAATAGTTTTAATTGAAGAGAAATCAACAGATGCCTGAATTAAATAATAACATCAATAACCGTTGGGCTTGAGGTTTAGAAGGGATTTAAGGAAGACTTTTTTCATGCAGAGGATGCTGGGTATTTGGAATTCACTGCCTCCAAGGGTGTGAGAGGCAGGAGCAATCACAACATTTAAAAAGTATTTCATGATTATTGTACAGCCATAGCTTCTAAGGCTAAAGGTCAGCTGCTGGAAAATGGGCTAGAGCAGGTGATTGGCACACAGATGATGGGCTGAAGGGCCTCTTTCCATGCTGTTAAGTCTATGACTCTCTAACTGTGATATTTCCCTCACCACAAGCAATACCTTGTATTCGAAGTATGGGGTATGAGACAGAAATGGAACTTCAGACTGGTTGGTGGAATTTATTTTATGTCTGCATATATGTGTAAGAGGTAAATCATGAGGTTATTGCTTTCATGTTTCATGTTCCTCTTGAATTGGACTGTATGCTTTGACAATCAGACAGAAAATCTGCAAACAATTGCAAAGCATGAGCAGCAGAAAAAACAAGGGTTAACAAATTTCATTTTTTCTTACTATAGGTATGAGATTAATGTAGCACACTTCAATACAGCAAGACGTGTGTCCCTTTGACTGAGGACTGCTTAGCAACCAGGCAAGCTTATTCAGAGCAAGTAGCAAGCTGGATCCACTTTGTTTGCACCCTGATTTCCTGGGAGTGTGTAAATTAATGAGGTGGGTTGGGTTGCTAACAAGGCATTTAGCAACCAATAATGAGGAGACAGCAAGAACTGCAGATTCTTGACTCAGACTCAATACAGTGTGGAGCTGGAGGAACACAGCAGGTCAGACAGCATCAGAGGAGCAGGAAAGTCAATGTTTTGGGCCTGGACCCTTCATCAGGATTGAGGGTCAATAATATGGGGCGGCATGGTGGCTCAGTGATTAGCACTTCTGCCTCACCACTCCAGCGACCTGGGTTCAATTCCAGGCTCGGGCAACTGTCTGTGTGGAGTTTGCACATTCTCCCCACGTCTGTGTGGATTTCCTCTCACAGACCAAAGATGTGCAGGCTGGGTGGATTGGCTATGCTAAATTTCCCATAGTTCCAAGGGATGTTTAGATTTGGTGTGTAAGACATGGGAAATGCAGGGGTAGGGGATTAAGTCTGGGTGGGATGCTCTTCAGAGGGGTGGTGTGGACTTGTTGGGCCAAATGGCCTGTTTCCACATTGTAGGGATTCTATGAATTGGCATCTCTCCACTGCCTAGTGAGCATTTTGCCATGCCACTTGTGAAAAAAAAATTTAAGTGAAGAGCATGATAACTGGGAGCAGAAGCAGGCCATTCAGCCTTGCTGTATTGAAATGTGCTACATCAATCTCACACCTGCACCATGTTTCAGCAGCTTTTACAACAAATACATTGCATGAGAGCAACCAAACAGCCATGTATCTAAAAGGAGTGTTGTTCAATGAAATCCATGGAAGTACCTGTCAGTCAGGGGGTCCTGGCACAGTAAGTCAATAGCAGTCTTCCAAATGGGTGACATGGTGGTTTAGTGGTTAGCACTGCTGCCTCACAGTGCTAGGGACACAGGTTCAATCCCAGCCTTGGGTCACTGTCTGGAACTTGCACATTCTCCTTGTGTTTGCATGTGTTTCTGCCGGGTGCTCCGGTTTTCTCCCATAGCCCAAAGATGTGTGGGTTAGGTGGATTGGCCATGCTAAATTGTCCATATAGCGTCTAGGGATGTGTAGGCCAGATGGATTAGCCATGGTAAATGAAGGGTTACAGGGATAGGGTGGGGGTTCGGGTCTGGATGGGATGCTCTTTGGAAGGTTAGTGCAGACTCGATGGGCTGAATGGCCTCTTCCTGCACTGAAGAGATTCTGATTCTATAAGTCAAAGTCATTGGCCGCGGTCGGGTGTGTGGCTGGAGTGGTCTCGGTCATTCCGTGACTCTGCACTCCAAGAAGTGGAACACGGTCAGTCCGTTGGCTCCCTAGTGGCAATTTCAGTGGTCAGGGAGATGCATAGGTACCAACTGGGGTCCGGTCGTGTCTGACATGTTGGCTCAGGGGTGTGGACCACAGTCAATCTGTTGGTTCCACTCCACATTCAACGTGATCACGGCTGATTTGATAATCTTCAACTCCACTTTCCTACCTTTTCCCCAGAATCCTTAACTTCCTTTACTGATTAAAATTCTGTCTACCTCAGCTTTGAATGTTCTTCATGACACGACCTCAACAGCCCTCTGCAGTAAAGAATTCCACAGATTCACTACAGCCTGCAAGAAGAAATTCCTCCTCATCTCTGTTTTGAATATGCAACCCCAACTTGTGAGATTGTGTTCTGGTCCTAGACTTTCCCATATAGGGAAACAACTTTTCCGCATCTACCCTGTTGCACTCTAAAATTCACATATGTTTCAATAAGGTTGCTTCTCATTCTTCTAAATTCCAACAAGTACTTGGATGAGAATATAGAAGGCATGGTTAGTAAGTTTGCAGATGACAACAAAATTGGTGGTATAGTGACAGTGAAGGAGGGTATCCAAGATTAAAGTGATCTTGACCAATTGGGTCAATGGGCTGAGGAGTGGTAGACAGAGTTAATTTGGATAAATGTATGATATTGCATTTTCGTAATAGACACAAGGACAGGACTTGTATAATTAATGATAGGGCCCTGGGTAGTGTTGTAGGGCAGAGAGACCTAGGGATTAAGGTACATAGTTAAATTGCATCACAGGTAGACAAGGTGGTTAAGAAGGTGTTTAGCATGCTTCCCTTCATTGCTCAGACCTTTGAGTATAGGAGTTGGGACGTCATATTGAGGTTATATGGGACGTTGGTGATTTTTCTTATGTAGGACTGTGTGCATTCCTGGTTGCCCTGTTGTAGGAAGAATATTGTTAAACTGGACAGAGTTCAGAAAAGATTTACTGGGATGTTGTTGGGAATGGAGGCTTTGAGATACAAAAATAGACTGGAAAGACTGAGACTTTTCTCACTGGAACATAGGAGGTTGAATGGTGACCTTACTGAGGTTTATAAAATCATGAGGAGCATAGATAAAGTGAATGACAAGTATCTTTTCCATAACGAGAGGGAGTTCAAATCTAGGGGACATATTTTTAAGGTGACAGAAGAAAAATTTAAAAAGGACATGAGGAGCAAGTTTGTTTTTTACAGAGAGTGGTTCATGTGTGGAATGAACTGCCAGAGAAAGTGATGGATGCAAGTACAGTTAAGAAGACATTTGGATAAGTTCATGAATCGGAAAGGTTTGAATGGATATGGGTCAAGCACAGGCAGGTGGGACTAGTTTAGTTTGGGAACATGGTTGGTGTGGACTACTTGGACCGAAGGGTCTGCTTCCATGCTGTATGACTCTATGGACTCTATGACTCTACTCAACCTCTCCTCATAACACAGACCCTCCATACTCAAGATCAACCTAGTGAATTTTCTGTAGACTGCTTCCAAAGCCAGTATATGTTTCCTGACATAAGGGATCCAAAACTGTTCACAATATTCCAGCTAGTGTCTTGTATAGTATTAGTAACACCACCTTATATAATGTGTCATTCTCTTCGAAATAAAGATAGAGATAGAGATGGAGCAAGATGATATTGACATTGAGATGAGCCTCACACTTTTTGCCTGATCCTGCCACACATTTCACTATAGCACACATTACTAAGATTCTGCCCACAAAGATTAGTCTATGCTGGCTACTTCCAATTATTTTCAACTTATCAGAATACATAGTAATGTCATTTTTAGTTAAAAACTCCAAAATATTCCCTATCAATGATATTAAACTCGTTGACAGATTAGTTTTGTCTCCCTTTCTAAAATTGTGAACTACATTGGCCACTGTCTGGTTTGACACATATCTACATTCAACCCATGTCCAAAATGCATTAGTGATATGGCTTAGAATTCAATAAGCTTAACAATTAGTTTCCTCCAGGGTTAAATGTATATCACAGTTTGCAGAGCATATAATGAGAATATGTTTGTGATGCACTGATGGTGTCCTTACCTTGAAGGTTTGAGTACAGTACCTAGATGTGGCAGCCACAAACGTACATCATAACAGGTTAAAAAAGGGTGATTAGAAAATAATTAGAGTTCATTGTGGTAATAGCATCAAATTAGGAATAAAACAGTCAATGGACCATGGAATGAATTCCATTCAATTGTTGATTGTTGCAGAAATTTCAAAGTAATTTATTTGTCTGCTCATGTTCAACAACATTAGCTGTGTCATTTTAATGAATATTTAGAGGGAAAGTTTTTGTCTGGTTTGATACATCTAAGTACCCATTGTGTACAAGTTAAAATTTAGGTAGGTGTCTTAATCCTTTTATTCGTTTTATTTATTTCATTCTCTTGTTTCTTCCTTTTCTTTCTTTCATTCTTTCTCAGGTTTGAAGGGTCAAGTAACCTATTCCTGCTCCTAATTCATTTATTTGTATGACCACGATTCTTCGATGTTCAGGTGGAAGTGCCAATCTCTGACATTACTCCGATAAATAGGCATTCACATTTGATGGGATGCAGCTATGCAAATTTATTTTTAAAACTTGTTTTTAGAGAAAGAATGGTATAATGGACAAAAGTTCCAGAAAATTATAGTGTGCGACCTTTGTAGCATAAAACAGGTCTTGTGTGGTGCATTAGTCACTAGAGTGGTAGGAGTGATTCAGCAAATTCTGGCTATATTTTCTGGAGTCTCTGAAATTTCTTCCCTCAACCACCTCAGAACCTTTGGATGTATCTTGTCAGAGTCTGTCACTTTGTCTGGCTAATGTAAATGTCGCTGTTTTTTCTCCCCATTTCTTCTTCTCAATAACTTCAAGAGTGACCTCCTTGCTGGTATGCATTTGATTAACAAAAAGTATGTGGAGCTTTTATTAAATACATACACCAATTTTTGATAATCATCTGAAACTAACAACACTCTACCCTCAGGGATTCCACCTGACTTTTAACAGTTGTTTATTTTGCAGACCTCCAGCGCATCAGGTACAAGTACCATGACAACCCAAGAACCAACTAATGAGCCCCTGATATTAACAACATTCCTTGTTAGTTTTTGGACTCTCTAGACTCCCTTGCTAAACAATCACCACATCATACAGACATGCACTAAAGCAAACAACAAGCAAAAGTATTCAGTTTGGCTTTCTTTGGCGTGATCAAAGAATAAATATGTTTGTAAAGCACACATAAATACAAAATTACCTTTACCAGCATCAAATGTTCTTCAAGGTACAAGTTTAATTGACAGCATTGCTCCAGCTTTTGTTTCGTTTAAAGGCAGAAAGCCTTTGTTCACTTTAACTTGTTGTTGAATTCCTGAGGTTAAAAAAAAATTGTGAATCAATGGTTTTTGTTCAGACTAATGCCCATGATGTCATGAATGTCATACTATTGAGATCATGGGCATTGGATCATTAGAAAATTTAATTCACAAAAGTTTTACTGAAACAAGCATTAGCACAGACCGTGAAGCTTTTGGACTTATGTATGGTATTGTGTCACCACTGAAGAACACAGTTAATAATGAAAGACCCAGTATGTCTAAAGTCATATAGAGTCCAGTTAAGGGATACAGACATGGCTGAACTAGTGGATCTGTGCACAAGCAATGATAAGCATTCAGATACCTATGGATCAGTCTTCAAGAAAGAATACTAAATCAGTGGTCACTCTAGGTGCTAGTAAATGGAATGATCAATTTTATTCATGTGGAGTTTGGGATGCAAGTTTTACCTGTTAAGGTAAGTGCATCCAGAAAATTGGCTCCATAGTGCCATAGTTATTTGGTCATCATTGCATGAACATTCCTTTGAGTCATAGTCAGAGTTATAGAGTCATACAGCACAGAAACAGACCCTTCATGTCGAACATAATCCCAAACTAAAGTGATCCCGTCGCCTGCTCCTCCCCTATATCCCTCCAAGCCCTTCCTATTTGTGTGATTATCAAATGTCTTTTAAATGTTGTAATTGTACCCACATCCACCACTTCCTCAGGAAGTTCATTCCACACACGAACCATCCCTGTGTAAAACATTTGCTCCTCATGTCTTTTTTTAAAATCTCTCTCCTCTCACCTTAAAAATGTGCCTACTAGTCTTGAAATCCCCCATCCTAGAGAAAGGACAACTACCATTAACTCTATCTACTCCACTTATTATTTTGTAATTTATCGGGTCGCCTCTCAACCTTCTATGCTCCAGTGAAAAAAGTCCCAGCCTATCCAGCCTTTCTTTATAATTCAATCCTTCCACACCCAGCAACATCCTGGTAAATCTATTCCGGACCCTCTCCAGCTTAATAACATCCTTCCTATAACTGGGTGACCAGAACTGGACATGTTATTCCAGAAGAGGCCTCACCAATGTCCTGTACAACCTTAACATGACTTCCCAACTCCTATACTCCAAGTACTGAGCAATGAAGGTAAGCATGCCAAACACCTTTCTAACCACCCTGTATATATGTGATGCAAAGGACTTGAAGCTTACAAGCAAAATTAGATTTTTTATTCATTTATGGAATGAGGGCATCGTCGTCTCACATTATTGCCCAGAGGGCAGTTAAGAATCACCACACTGCAGTGGGTGTGGAGTCAAATACAGTCCAGACCAGCTAAGGATGTCAGATTTCCTTCCCCAAAGGACATTAATGGGAACTAGATGGGTTTTTCTCCAGCAATCAACAATGATTTCATGGTCATCATCAGACTCTTAAATTCCAGATTTTTATTCAATTGAAATTCCACCATCTTCCATGGCAGAATTCAAACCAAGGTTCCCAGGACATTACCTGGGTGTTTGGATTAATAGTCCAGCAATAAGCTGGACCTATCGGTCATCACCTGACCTTGATATGTCTCCTTAAATATCTGAAGACCTGGTAATCAAATATTTCATAGCAGCTTTTATTCTCACAGCCAGAGGTGCTGTAGATGGAATCAGTAACAATTCCTTTAAATTAATATCCAACATTACAAACATCTCAGGCAATTCCTGCACAGCTGAAACCTATTTGCTTGTGGAATGAACCAGCTCTCTGCATTTACGTTTGAGTTTTCTGTACTGCTGTGGAGGCAAAAACAATAGGTCTGGACTAAACCAAATTCGCTTTATGATGCTCCATGAGATCCAACTTTTCTGCAAATGCATCATAGCTGTGGAATTGTTATTTGTCCATAGTTTCTGAGCCTTCAGTATGTGTGTACGTATCATACCGATACATGGGATGAATAATTTACAGTTGTTAACCGTCCAAGTTCTGAAGCTCTTTAAAATTAACTAATAAGGAGGGAAGAAAATCACTGTTAATAAGAGAACTGGTAGTATCAAAAAGGGTTTCACTGTCAACATGAGATAAATGTAAATCATTGTTTCCTTTACGTTCATGGAAATCTTTAATCTTTTCTGAAATACCTGTTACAAATGCAAGGTTTTATATAGTTGTTATGAACTGAGACCATGCTCTTAATTTCTGGGGAAATTCAGGGTGAAAGAGGTTGTGGCACTGTTTTGGATTCTGTCTGACAACAAAGTTTGGTGACTTGATTGTTCAAACTTACAAGGGAATCCAAGTTGTCTGACTGGGAAGATGCAAGATATTTCAACCATAAATATGTTGATAAATAATGACCAGATTGGCTATGCTGATGGTGAATATACTTTAATTCTCCGTCTTTGTTTTATTATCCAGGTTTTGTAAAGTGATATTTTAAACTGTCTATTTAATTCTAAGATATAAAAAAGTTGGAGGGATAGAGGGGAGCAAATTTTCATTTTTTCCTGACTATAAAATCAATTTGATTCAATTTTCCATGGAAATGGTCTTTTAAGAGGCAAAGAATCTGTAAGAAATCATTCTAGGATTGGGTTGCTGTATTTTCCTAAAAGTATCACTGAGCCTCAGAGTCAGTCCTGCAAGAATCTGGGAGAGGGTGAGAGCAGAGAGATAGAGGTGGCAAGTCTCATTTTAACTGTTAAATTGGGAATTTCTTCTGAAGTTTAGAGTATAAGTTGTCTCCAGAAACAATGTTCAGTCGATCTTGTTTTTAATTGTTTTTTCTCGGTGAAAATCTTAAAATTTGAAATCTTGTCATATGATCCTTTCAATCATTCTCTGAGAGCTCAAATTTTGCTTTATTTGTTACTGTTCCAATCCCCATAGAGACCAAAGTGGAAAAATTAGTTCTGAAAATGTTTTGAATGCAAAATTACTTTCCTGCTGCAATGTAACAGTATTGCCTGCAAATCATTTTGTAGCTACAATGTTATAGGCTTCAGAATTTGTTATACCTGAATTGGGGCGTTATCCTGGTGCAATGCACAATCTAGTTATTCCAGTAGGATCCTTGGAAAATTGTGTGTGAACCTCAGTAAATTGGATTGGTGTGCTGTAAACTCCAGTATTTTTTAAATTCCCCTGTGGGATGTGTGTGTCACTGGCTGGCCAGCATTTATTGTCTGCCTTTGGTTGCCCTTGGTGGTGGAAAGTTGCCTTGTTGAACTGCTGCAGACCTAGCTTAGAATCAGAGGGACCTCAGTTGAGGTCCTTATGTAATTCAAAGAGGGGTGGGCTCAGTGAAAAGGGGATTAGATGGTTGGAAGGGAAAGGAAGTGAGCTGAAACGTCCTCTCTGTGGAACTACTGCTATAACGTCTAAGAGCATAAGCTACCATCAGTCACCAACAAATGTCAGTTTTAGATTGGCAACTGGATAACTGCAGGGGTCCTACCAATATGATGGGTAATATTTTTGGCACATACTAATTGTGCACTTGTCATATTGGGTCCTGAAGCAGCTGCTACTCATCTGAAAAACACGACCCGCAGAGACAAATCAATTGTTGAAAACATCAGCAACGTGAGCTGAAGAATTCTTTTGCTCCAAAAAAGTTTTGCTCCCCTCCTTTGACTGGCATCGTCTACCACAACTTATTGAACAACATTCTCAACCTCCTTTGATGTAAACAGCTATCTTGCTGAATATGTGAATAGCACAAAAGAAAAAGTGATTTTGGTGGAAGGATTAAAATGCTACCTGTTGCATCATGATAATAATACTTATATTTTTGCTGGCTCTGGTGAAGAACTCAGAATCTTGAAAATTTACAGTGCCAAAGGGAGGCATTGAATTTCTGAAAGAGCTATTCACCTCATCGCATTACCTTCCCCTTGCCCCACTACTGTGAAAACCTTTTCTTGTTCAGCATTTAACCGTTCAAAAATGAATGTGGATTTTACTTCAAACAATGTTTTTGGTAATGTATTGCATGTCCTAACAAATCAAGTGATCTTAAATGTATACCCTCTAATTATCAACTCACAGACCATGGAATCAGAGGATGGTATGCCACAGGAGGAGTCAAACTGGCCTTTTGCTCTCTCTGCTTCTTTGAAGAAGGTCAGAAATCACATGACTCCAGGTTAAAGTCCAGCAGCTTTATTCAAAAACGCAAGCCTTTGGAGTCTTAATCCTTCAGCAGGTGAAGGGATGAGGCTCCAAAATCTTATGTTTTCAAAAAAACCTGTTGGACTATAACCTGGTGGTGTGTGATTTCTGACCTCGTCCAGCCCAATCCAACGCTGGCACCTCCACAACTCTGAAGAAGTCTTACAATGGTGTACATTCCCAATGCACCTGCAAATATTTCTATTTCAAATATTAACCCAATTCCCCTTTGTAAGCTTTAGTTGAATTTGGTTCCAGCAACATTTCAGGCCAGATCATACGCTTATTCCCTGCAATGTCACCTCTGGTTCTTTTATCAAACAACTGAGATTTGTGCTGTCTGGTTACTATCTCTTCCAACTTTGGAAGAAATTTTGTCTTATTTACTCTATCATGGCTGTTTATAATTCTGAACATTTCTGACAAACAACCCTTTAACCTTAAATAACAGCAAAATACTGTGGATGTTGGAGAGCCGAATTAAAAACAGAAATGCTGGAGAAACTCAGCAGGTCTGACAGCATCTGTGCATAAAGAAACAGTTAACATTTCAAGTCCAATGACTCTGCTTTGGAACCCTTAAGCCTTCTTGCTTTAAGGAGACAATCCCAATTTCTCTAATCTCTCTATGTAGCTGAAGTCTTTCATCCTCAATTCCATTTTAGTAAATCTCTTTTACACTATTTCTAAACTCTTGACATCCTTCATAAAATGTGGAGACCAGAATTTAAAGCAACCAGTATTTTATAAATGTTTACCTGAAATTCCTTGCTTTTGTACTCTTATGCCTCGGGTGGAAATAATTTTATGTAACTGGATCCAGGTGTACAATATCTTTTAATCTGCTGTATTAAGTTGCTACTAGCAGCGTTAAAATGCTTGGGGCATCTTGTTCATAATTGAAAGAGTCTAGTTCTGGCAGATTCTCATTCCCAGTTGAGCAGCTATTGTTGACGAGATCAGGCAGATTGAAAGTTGGGTATTTTTGTTTTGCATGTCCAATTCTTTGATTTGAGCTTTTTGCCAACCGAGGTTCTGGAGTGGAGATGAGACGTATACAGACAAATTATCTCAGTGTCCGAATGATATGGGCAATGGACAGTCAGTTGGGAACATCCAGGAAAGGCCTGAACAGTGAGATGAAACTCTCACTAGTGAGCAGTGAATGTCCGATTTGTATGCAATTTCACCTAAATAGTATTTAATCCAACTTTGCTTATGTGCAGTTTGCTATTCTCTGATACAGCAGAGATAAACTAGATGGCGGAAGTTCCCAACATGAAAGTCTGAGTGAGAACTTGGAGTGGCCTACTCACTGCTTGTTCCTCCAGGCCTCAATCTTGGCTAGCAACCAACACATCTCAAGGCATGTCACAGAGGCAACCAACATCCATCATCCATGGGTGGCACGGTGGCTCAGTGTTTAGCACTGCTGCCTCACAGTGCCAGGGACCCGGGCTCGATTCCACCCTTGGGTGACTGTGTGGTGTTTGGACATTCTTCCATGTCTACATGGATTTCCTTCAGGTGCTCTGGTTTCCTCCTACAGGCCAAAGGTATGCAGGTTGGGTAGATTGGACATGGGAAATGCAGGGTTTCAGGGATTGGGTAGTGGGGCTGGAATGCTCTTTGGAGGGTCAGTTTGGGCTCGATGAGTACCAACAGCCTGCTTCCGCACCATAAGGATTCTATGGAGATTGGCATCAGACCTGTAACAGCCTCTCCTCATCATCAGCAGACCATTCCAATGCACTCAAAAGCAGTTCTCCACTTCTGTACTGCACTTCGAAACACACTGACACCTTACATTCTAATACTGCTGCTAGGCCACTGTGCTTATAGGGACAGGTACTCATCTCATGGTGCAGGGTGCACCTCAGGGATCTTCACATTTGCCCTTAGTGCTCACTAACTTTGCACCTACTTGATGTTCACAGTATGTCTGCCTTCCTTTTCTTGCGTTTTTGTGCTTTGCTACCCCTTTAAGAACTTAAAGGCTCACAGAAGAACTTCTGTCTTGCTTTGCTTTTTAGTGCAGGTACAAAGCCAGGCAGTTTGTCATGGCTAAGAGCAATGATTAATCAAGGATGTTAACAAGTTGCTGTACAGCCGGTGCTATGTCAATGTCATGCATGCAGCATGTACCAGAACGTATGCAGCAAATATAATCTGCTTCAACCAATTGGCCATGTCTCAAAATCTAAGGGGACTAGTCTTCAGTCAAGTCAAGGAGTACTGTCTTCAGTCAGAAGGTATTGCCAAGACCACTATTATTCTGATATTATTCCAGGGCTTGGACACATTCATTTTCGCACTTGGGCAGATCAGAGTTAGGAGTTCCATGTCACTACAGTCTGGGGAATGGGCCACAGAAAATCCTGAAGCTCCAGTGCAACCAATCCATGGAGCAGTAGCAAGTCAATTAGGGAGCTGCACAGATATCAGTCAGGGGTCACTCATTATTTGGAGCTGTTGTTCCAAGTTGATCTGAAAGGTAGACCATGGTTAGTCCATGGCATCTACTGAAAAAAAGCCAGGGCCAGTGCTGTGGTGAGGATGATGAGGAATTCAACTGTGGGGATTAAAGGCAGAATGCTGAGATGCAGAGGGGATATTATTTGTGAAGGGAGGCGACTCAACATAGAAGCATGGAAGAGGATAGAGTATGAAAAGGAAGGGACGGTGCAGGAGGTGGTGTCATTGATGGCCCCTACCAACCTGGCTTCAATGGAGGGACATTTCACAATGATGTTTGACATAGCTAAACTGTAGGCCAGGTACTCAGGGGGTAAAGTGAGGAGAGGAGCAGTTAAATCAAAGGGGTGAGTGAGATGTTTGATTTGATGGTGTTGACAAGGAGGGCAAGGCGGAACATGAAGGTTTGTGGAGGGTCAGCTAGATTCAGAAGTTGAGCCTGCCGTTCATTTTGTGGAGTGCTACTTGCTGTTGCCTTCCATCCTGATCCCAAACACAAGTGTCAAATCACAATAATCAATGGTTGTCACCAGGTCTGGAATGAGCATTTAGTGTTATTTTTCTCTGTGGGAGTGGATTTTACTTCTTTGCAAAGTGAAGTCCTTCAAGGGGCAATGACATTCAACATTGTCACACAATACAGATGTGGTGACAACTGTTATCACGTACTTCTGTATGTAGATCTCATGCAGTGGCTTTCTGTGTTGACTAACAATCCTGGCCTTAAGCACTTTTGAGAATATCATTCAAAATTACACATTAATCTTGCTGATGGCTGCGAAGCATAAGTAAATTCAGACGAGCTGCTGCCTAATGTGGAGTATCCAAACATCGGTGTCCACATGATGTGGTGAAAATGCAGAAGAGACCCAGTCAGTCATCTTCCATACAATGCCATGCAATTGAGAGAGGCACAGTAGTGCTATATTCTGTTTAGAGCTGGCAATCAGAATGCCATGTCATCCAGCATTTCTGCAGTGCAACACCTTCTTCCACTGGGGCCATCAAGGACCATTAGATATCTCCTCTACTTCAGATTCCCGTGCACCTCATATCTGGTGATTTGCTAGCAAGTACCATGCAGGCAGACACTGCTTAATCCTTTGATTCTCTGCTGTAGACAGCTGGAGAATGCACCGTGGCTATGTGATGGACAATGAGGATTGTGAGAGCTGCAGCATTGTACCAGTTATGGTCATGGGGATAGTCATTACCTCCATTAGCACCACCCTGTCTCCTTGTGAGGAAAAGACACCTGGAGTAAGGTCAAAATCCCTTTGTTCCCTGTTGCCTTGCAGTTGGTGCTGGGCACCAATGGCTGAAGTGAAGTGCAAAGTCGTAACATCTAGAATCTTTCTGCGATATTATCACAGAAAATTTGAGAAATCAGGAAAGGTTCCTTTTTTTAACATCCAACAAAATATAGATTGAATCTATTGAAATTAGATTACTACTCAGCATCCTGGATGGTGTTCCAACTTGCAGTTATATGCACTTAATATTGGAGCCCACCGCTGAATTCGGTCTGAAGCTATGGGTAGCTTGTCTTCTTTCAGTAGCCCCAGCAGGGGTTTGTTGTTCATTATTATTATAAATTTACGTCCATAAAGATATAGGTGGAACTTCCTGCCTCTGAATATGACTGCGAAACCTTCCTTCTCTATCTAAGTGTACTTATGCTCTGTTTTAGCCAGAGTCCCGGACGCATAAGTTATTGGGTGTTCCTCTCCACTGGGCCACCTATGAGCTTGTACTGTGTTAATGCCGTATGGGGCGGCATTACATGTCAATAACAGATCTCGCTTGGGATCATAGTTTGCCAACAACTTAGAGGATGACAGCTGTTTCTTCACTTTCCTGAAAGCTATGGCTCAGCTACGCGACCGTTTCTAAGGCTGACTCTTTTTTAAGAGTTGATGCAAAGGTGCGAGGATGGAGGCCAGGTTATGTATGAACTTTCTGTAATAATTCACCTGCTGAAAGAAAGACTTAAGCTCCGGTACAGATGTGGGAGCCACAGCAATTTTATCGCCCTCACTTTACCTTCCGCCAGTCTTCTTGACTCTGTAGCCCAAATAGGTCACTTGGGGTGCCTAGAATAGACATTTTTCTCTTCTAAGGTGCATGTCTACCTGGGATAAATGTGTAAGGACTATGTCCAAGTTCTCTAAGTGCTCCTTATTGGTCTTTCCTGTTATTAGCGCATAATCGAGATAAATGGCTACCTGAAGTAGACCTTGTAAAATGTTCTCCATTGTCCACTGAAAAATCACACAGGCTGACAATACCCCAAATGGTAGCCTCGTATATTGGTACAAACTCTTAAGTGTATTAATTGTAGCATACTTCCAGGAATCCTGATCTAACTGCAATTGGAAGTATGCATGACTCCACTTGAGGTTTGCGAAGGACATCCCCTTGCCAGCTTTGCATATAAACCGTCTATGAGAGAGGTTGGGTATTTATCCAGCTATGAAAAGCAGTTTACTGTTTATTTAAAATCTCCACAAAGGTGAACCAACCCATTGAGCTTCACAATCGGTATGACCAGTGCTGGACTGGTTTGATGATTTCTTTGCTTTTCAGCCTTCTGATTTCTGCCTGCACTTAAGGCAAATGGCACTGGATGAGCCTTGCTGAATCATGGAATGGCTTCCTGGTCAACATGCAATGTGGCCAGGGCTCCTTCGACAGTCCCCAGACCTTCCTGAAAAATTTCTGGATATTTAATTAGAAAATGGCTGCCTGAGTGAAGGCCTAACTGGAAACTGTTGAGCCAATCTACGTGAATCTTTCTCAACCAATTTCGCCCCATCAAGCTTGGGGTCGAGCCTTTTACTACATTCACTGGTAATTGAACCAGCTGCTTCTCGCAAGAGGCTGGAACCGAAGTTGTACCCTTAATTTTTAAAGGCTCCACTGTATAGGTTCTCAGTCTAGATGAAGTCTTGCACAAACTCAAAGGTTGGAGTCCAGTGCAGATTTTATTAAGAACTGATTCTATAGTCACTGAAACAGTCACGCAGTTATCACCCACCATAAGAACCGGGTGACCTTTTAACCAGACGTTTACTTTGGTTCTGATTGGGATGTTGATGAGCAATTTAACTGTTCCAAACCAGATGTAGGTGGACTTTCCAGGTGTACACTCTCCTGGATACTGGCCTATGAGTTTTCTTACTCAATTTAGGTCTCGTGGAACTTTTCTGCTGTCTTGAGTCCACATACCAGCAACAACAACAAGCACTTGCCGGCCCAGACTCCATAGATAATTTTAAATGTTTGGCCAAGGCGTGGCTTTGTTTTAGGATTTTGCTGTGGGCTGACCTAGAATTCCTGTGTTCAGGATATAGTCTGATTGAGGCTATGCAATTGCCTTCACTCAGATAGTGTTACCAAGCTCATTCGGACTGGTGAGGGAGATAACTTCCATCAGAATACGCAGCAACGCATATGCTCCACTTGTCACATTTGAATAATAAAGCCAGTTGTAGTGCCTGTGTGAAGTCCAGTTGGGCTTCAGCTGTTAGGCGCTTTTGCATGGTTACATCGTTAATCTCACATACCAAATGGTCTCTCAGCATCTCATTAAGGGTTAACACAAAATCACATATCTCTGCCAGTCATCTTAACCTAGTCAAAAATCCCAGTACAGATTTCTCTGGTTCTTGAATTGCTCAGTAAAACCGATAGCATCTCAGAATTAGAGGAGGCTTGTGGTTGTAATGTTTCCAAGATAAATCCAAGAATCTTGAAAGGTTTTAGTATTTGCTGCCTTATGGAAGGTTAGGCTCCTAATAACTGAAAATACTGCAGGTCCACAAGCTGTCAGGAAAATTACTCATTGCTTTTCACTTGCCCCAATGTATTTGTCCAGGAAAAATAACACATTCTTTCCATATACCAGGCCCAGCCTTCAATAACAGGATCAAACAAGTCAAACTTCCCAAACAAAGGCATGATGTAAGAAATGATTGCCCCAAGTTAATATTGACTGTTGGAAGCAAATTTCTTCAGCAGCATGCTTTTTTTTTCTCTCTTGTCATCTTGAAATAGATCCACAGAACGTCCCGCTGTCTCCCTGTCTCCCTGTCTCCCTGTCTCCCTGTCTCCCTGTCTC